>NC_089802.1:35038107-35354724 GCF_029633855.1 Hoplias malabaricus
CAGGGAAACTTATGCCCCTACCAGTTCCTGAACGTCCCTGGTCTCACTTAGCTCTGGACTTTGTCACTGATCTGCCCATATCTGAGGGTTATACCACTGTGCTTACAGTAATTGATCGGTTCTCTAGAGGGGTGAAATTTATACCGTTCCCATCACTACCCACTGCTTTCGACACGGCTAAGGCTATATATACTCATATTTTCCGTAATTTTGGTGTTCCAGAGGATATTTTATCAGACCGAGGTCCGCAATTCACGTCACGTGTCTGGAAAGCCCCAGAGCAATGGACAATGCGAGCGGATGAATCAAGAACTGGGAAAATACTTACGCTCGTAATGTCACAAGTATCCTCAGGACTGGTCTCAGTATCTGGTATGGGCCGAAATTGCCCAAAATTCTCTGGTTAATTCTACCACTGGGCTCACTCCGTTTCAGTGTGTCCTAGGCTATCAACCTCCGTTAGCTCCTTGGACTGCTGCTATCTCAGGAATACCAGCCATGGATGAATGGATGCGATGCAGCGAGGAAGTTTGGGAGGAAACCCATCAACACATTTCCGAGATTCTGTCTCGATATAAAGAGAAGGCAGATGAGCACCGGTCTTCTACTCCCTCCTACCAAATTGGAGATCGGGTATGGTTGTCAACGAAAGATATCAGGTTTGAAGGGAGCAGTAGGAAGCTCCAACCCAAGTTTATTGGACCTTTCCGTATTTCTGCCAAAGTCAACAATGTTACTTATAAGTTGGAGCTTCCTGCTCAATATCGTATCCATAACTCTTTCCACGTCTCTCATCTCAAACCTGTAGTGTCCGGACCCTTGAACGAGGAACTACCAGACGATGTACCACTCACGGCCATGGAACAAGAAGATTCATCTATTTATGCTGTGCGTGAGATACTGGATTCACGTAGATGTGGAGGGGTTCTACAATATCTCATTGACTGGGAGGTTTATGGCCCCGAAGAACATTCCTGGGTACCTGCTAAGAATGTTTGTGATCCGGGCCTTGTGTTAGCGTTTCACTCACGCTATCCCGAGAAGCCCGCTCCCCGTCCAAGGGGTTGTCCCAGAGGATCATTTTCCACTCCGACTCTATCCCGTTCCATGTCTATGTCTAAAAGTCAATGGCGATCTCAGACCTCAGCACAGGACAATGTCCCTAGCTCGGATACTACTTGTCAGATTGGTGGTCGTCGTCGTGGTTGTCCTCGTTCCAGGCCGCCTCCTATGCCATTCGGGGGGGGGGGGGGGACAATCACATGACACCACACCGTTCTCACTCACCAGAATTCTGATCAGGAACACCTGTTTCTCTCTCTATTTAAGCTTCACTCACTCACCAGTCTTTGCCGAGTATTGCGTGATTTATCTCCGAATACAAAGCGTTCTCTACTTACCTGTCTGTCTTGAATTCCAGTTACCTACCTTATGCTCGTCTTTCGGTTTTCATCTTTGTCCTGCCCCTTTGGATTTGTTTGCTCTCCGGTTCATAAACTCTGCCTGGCTTTTTGACTACTCTTTTGGATTATCTCTGATGTACTGTTTGTTTCCGGTATACGACCCTTCTGCCTGGCTTTTCGATTACTCTGTTGGATTATCTCTGAGGTACTCTTTGTTTATGGCATTCGACCGGTGCTTGTTTTTGTTAAGCCTTGTGGATTGTTGTTAATAAACTCTTTATATTGTTAACCGCAAGTGTCTGCCTTCTGTCCAGTCGTGACATGCTGGATTTACGGTTGGGTAATACATTTTTTTTTTATTATTACTTGTATCGAACTATACATTTAAAGATGTGTGCTTCTCTGACATAAATATCCACAGTGCTGTTTTTCATATTTTGGCGTCTCAAAGGGAAACGTGCACGTCCTGCTTGATCCAAAACTACAGCTATTGTTCATTTTCAAAATACCTGTATGAATCAGGATGAGCTTTTGTAATTGGGCAGAGTGTCCTATATGTATGTTATATGTCGATTTTGTTGATGTTGATATGAGGAGTTGTGCCCTGGCAATGAAGCTGACTCAGTTTTGCTCAGTTTTATTGCTGTTTGGCAGTTTTGTGAGTTAGCCATGGATCAGTTTGTACACCGTTCATTGCACCTCCATTTGATGTATGATGGAAAGCAAATATATCTTATGGAGGCACTCTTGCTGTGTCTGGAAGAGAAACGGCTAATTATGCTGTAGCTGATAATTCTGCACGGAAGCACAGGGATCACTGTACAAATAAGACCTCCTAGCTTTTGGTGCAGGACAGGCAGTTCAGCTAATATAGATAATACAGAGCTATATAGGTCTGTTTACGTAATGAACAGATCTACTAGGCTCATTTGCATATTTTTTATGACAAACATGATTATTATTGCTGTCATAAAAATGATGGGGGAAAAGTGGTAAAATGCTAACTTTATAGGGAGAATAAATTTTATGGTATTTTAATGAAGTAAGATTTCCATTAAATTCCATATAATCGCTAGCCAAAGAAATCCATGTATCTCCATTTATTTTACTAGATCATTTGAACACAGATTCACCCTCCTGTAAATTTGCAATTTTGGAGATATATGTTTAAAAAACAGGGTGAACTCGCCTTCAAAATCTCAGTTGAACTCCTGCTCAAAACCCATTCTTGGCATTGGTTTGTGTTTCATTTGTACCAGTTGTATTTGTATTCTATGAAGTAATTTTGTAGTTTTGTAATGCAGCAACAACTTGCTTGTCTGAGATTGGCTGGACATCAGTACTGACCAGCTGCAATTTTTGTTTTTTTTGTTTTTTCAGTAACACTTGATTAGATACTCACTTTAAATCATGTCTGGCTTGCTGCCTCTTCTGAAGCTATTATTCTTTCTTCTGCCTGTAATATAAGGCTTTTTTAAAATTTATTTTGGAAGTAGTATGTATTGTAACACCTAGTGCTCAGACAGACGTGTAATTTTACATTTAGCGCTTATATGGGCTTAACTAGAATTTTGGAGGATCTCTTTGGTTTATTATGTGAATTTTGTTTTTCTACACTCTCTATTCTATAACCCGTAATAGGATTTCAGTGCTTCTCCAACCTCTGCTTAGTACTTATCTTGTCTCAGCAGTTTTGCCATTTTGTCTCGACCGTCGTGCTTCTCATTCACACAGCTTCCCAGGAAATGACTGGAGTTATGGTGCTGAAAAGGTTTTATTAAAAACGGAACAATTCTGTATCAATTGGGCAAGGCACATAAAGTGTCACCGGAAGATGGGACCCCATAAAAGTCTGTGGGATCAAATCTCATTTCTTCATTTCTTTCTACTACCCCACTACACCCACTCCCCCACCTTCTTAACACCAGGGACCGTGACATAATGATTATTATATCAGCCTCGCGCTACATTTCTCTTCTCCACTCATTTCGGGACTAAGCCTGTGTCAGGTGCGGAAGGAAATAACCACCACTGATTGACTCAAAGATGGAGGTCAATGCTGTTTGGGGGATGGATTAACTGTCAGGCCATCATGAAGTATCCCCCTAGATGACCTGGAGAAGAGGTTCGGTGGTCGGCAAAAGCAGGCCAGGTCAACACAAATGTCCCCTCGAACAGTTCACAGTGGAGAAGACAAAGGCAATAAAGAGAGGAGCTTGAGGAATAATTGGCATTGCGGACTGAAAGACAATCAGTGGTGACATTAAGAAGGGTTATTGATTTGTGGGGATGGAATGAAGAGGATGAGTGTAGGCCTTGAGCTGATTAGAGAGGCCCTGGAGCTTCTGGAGGACTCTCAAAAGATGGCCCAAGCTGTGCCCTGAGTGTCAGGCTGAGGGGTGCAGAGCTTGCACTCTTTACTGCCAGGCTTCCTCCTGCCTCTTCTTGCATCTCATTTAATCTTCATCAGTCTGTGCTCCACTCCAGATCTCATTAAACGGCCTGCTCCTCCACGAAGTGTTCAATTAGAGACATAATGCTGAACTGACACCCCAGCCCAAAGAACACTAGCGACGTTTGGGCCGACACCTGGTTAATTAAAAGACACCCTTTGAGAACAAAGATTCGCGACGCGACTGAAATTAGAGGAAGCAGCTACAGTATCAGCATTGTCTTGATTGACCCCTTACAACAGGGGTGTCTGTTGCAGTGTAGCTGAGCAGTGACACAGGCCAAGAAGATACAGTGCTGCAAGGTGGTTTATTTTCTCCCAAGTTCAGTCAGATTCGAGTGCCAATAAGTTAATTAACTCAAGGGGGAAAAAAATGGTACACATCAATCACAGAACTAAAACACACTGCTCCCTCAGCTAGCCCAAAAAACAAACCAAAAAAAAACCCCTCCTAACTGAGGCATTATTTTAAATGCAATCTCTGCTTATGAGACTAAACCATTAAAGGTTACATTCACGATTGCAATCAAATAACACTTTTTATACAGTTCAGAAGATGTTTCCACACAATTTGCTAGATCTCCGGTCTCTTTGTGTGCTGGAAACTGGTCTAATGTGTTTACTGTCCCGAGTCCATTATGCTAGGCTTTCTTTCTCTCTGCTTATGGGAGAGAAAATGCTTTGTTTTAGACAACAGAAAGAACTCCAAACATTCAGCAGCACAAACCGAGATGAGGATATTGCTCTATTTCTGCTCCATAGGTGGGTAATATTGATTTATTTTTGCTGTCTCAGAATTTCTTAAGATGGAAATGTCTTCAAATTCGGAAGACAGCTAACTGGATTACCGAAAGTGCTACAAAACTACAACTCGGGTTTCTGTTGCAATTCGAAGAGTGAATAGAAACTCAGTCAGTTTTCTTCTGAAACATTACCTTCCATCTTAAGATGCAGAGATCCTGAACAAAAACAGCCCAGGTAGAATTGCGTTTCCCCACAATCGTGTCAATCATGTACATACTCTTTAATAGGTAAAAGTAATTTCCTGAATACCTACCAAGTAATACAACCAATTAATCCAAATAAGAAAAATTAGAGTGGTACGGTGGCTTGGTGGTTAGCACATTCACCTCTCAGCACTCCCATCTGGGTGGTTTCCATGTTCTCCTTGTGTCTGCATGGGTTTCCTCCAGGGTCTCTGGTTTTCTTCCACAGACCAAAAACATGGAGATTAGGTAAATTGACTACTCTCTTATAAAAAAAAAAAAAAACACACACATGGAGTGGCACTCTGTCCCAAGTGAACCCTGTAATGGCCGATGCAGTCCTCCATGTGGATGGTTGTTCCTGGTTAAGAATATGCACATTTGGATACCACTTCTTGCCAGTGTTTGTGTTGATTGAGTGTCTTTTGGTATCATGAAAGGCACCTTCAAATTCAAAAGACAATAATAGATTATATGGTTCCACTTTTGGTCCTACAACTACGACCCCTGTCAGGTTTTACAACTCACAGCCCTCTGCTGCCTGCGTGACTGGGAAAAAAAAATAGAAACCCACTAACAGAACATCTTTTTACACAGCTGCAGTTCGGATGGTAAACAGTGAATACAACTACTGTTAATATATCTGCACTTCCAGTTGGCCTCCCTGAATATTGTAGCATAATATACAGTTTGTCCTCATTTTTTCAGACATTACATTGTGATTGTGTTCTCTCACTGGAGCAGTCTAGAGACTGTGGCGGGGAAGAAAGCTATAATTAAAGAATCTTTAATACCCTGTAAATTATGTCAAAGTTAATGTCCTTGATTACATTTTGAGTTCATCCCATGGAAAGGACGTGAGCTCTGTTAAGTTGTCCAAGGAGATATAAACATATTCAGATGGGATTCATTTTTTAAATGGGGAACTGTGGTAATATAATTGAGTGTCTTTTAAATCGTGCCTCTGCTTTCTACAGGGTAGTGTTCTAGCATCTGTACATATTATGACAGCTGTTATCTACTGTTGAACAGGAAATCTGTACTCTAGGGCTCTGTCTATGAAAGCTTATCTTGACATTATGAAAGTTTATTTCAGTTGGACATAACACCAGGTAGGTGACAGGGTTTTTTTTTTTTTTTTGACTGGCTTTTGTCCTGATACTTTTTTGGTGAAAAAAAACAAAGCATGTTTTAAAACTGATTTTACATTTAGTCAAAACAGTGTTTTTCAGGTCAGACACTGATACTGGATGGGAATGACTCAATTCATCACAAAAGTGTCCAGTGCAGTTGAGATTCAAGTCACATCTCATCATCTTTCACATCAAATTCAAGAAATAAAGGGCCCTAAATAAATCATCCCCTCCCTTTTATGCCTTTTCCATCAGGCTTAATTGTTAGTGATATTCCCTCTTTGTAGGTAGTGTTCCCTTGTTATTGTTCAAAACCACATTCAGCTACCAGACTGGCAGTTAGTGAAGAGCATACACTTATTTTTAGGGCTATTAATGGTTTAAAATGTATTAAATAATTAACTGCAAATTAACTTCGCAAATCGATTGTTATTAACAAACATTTAAAGCAAAATAAAGTAATACATTTAAAATCAACACAATTGAATTGCATTTGTATTAGTAGCATTTATAGATTTAAAAATGTAATCAAAAGAATAAAGTTAAAATGCTAATACTTATATTTTTGGCAGGAGATAACTGTGTAGTGTGATATACATGACAAACTGGCTAGAGGAAATCATTAGTGACATTGTGTTTACATCGCTAACTAAATTGCTAATGTCAATAGGCTTTGTAAAAATAGTGACTTATGGAAGAAAGTTGTGGCCAGATTTTCTAAAATAATTAATTAGTGTTACAAAAAATGACATGTTAAATTCCTGTGTGCGTTAACGCATTAACTTAACTGAATAAAACATGACATGTCACAATGGGTTTGAGTCCCGCTCCGGGTGACTGTCTGTGAGGAGGTGTTCTACCTGTGTGCGCGTGGATTTCCTCTGGGTGACTGTCTGTGAGGAGGTGTGTCCTCCCTGTGTCCACGTGGGTTTCCTCCAGGTGCTCCGGTTTCCTCCCACTCTCCAAAAACACCAGTTGGTAGGTGGATTGGAGACTCAGAAATGTCCGTTGATGTGTGAGTGAATGTGTGTGTGTTGCCCTGTGAAGGAGTGATGCCCCCTTCAGGGTGTGTTGCTGCCTTGCACCCAAGGATTCCGGGTAGGCTCCGGAACCACCGCCACCCTGAACTGGATAAGCGGTTACAGATAATGAATGAATGAATGAACGTCACAATGGTATCCATATGACTTTACTAGTTTTTTCACCCCTGAAATTGTAGTCCTGTCAAAAAAGAAATATGCATTTATAAAACAAAGCTAATTTTAGCATGGTGGCACAGTAGATAGTGTTTTTACCAGCTTGTTTAGATTTTGTTATTATTTGGTAGGATGGCATAGTTTGCCTTGGTAACATAGAATTTTAATAGTTTAAGTATTACTGTATATAGAAATTTTAAGCCAGAACTGTAATGCTCCAATACAAGTACATTCTCTATTTGCACCAAACAAAAAAAATTACATATTTTATTCATTTCATGGCAAATTATTTTCACTTGTCAAACGTTCTGAAAGAAGAGCATGGTCAGGCCAGTTCCCTCTATGTGTTTCTCACTTTGTCTGCATAACTTGCATAAGTTTTATGTGGTTTCTGAATAATTCCTTATAGTTAATGTATAATAAGCTGAAAAATAAGTTAGAGGGTTGAAAGCCTGCCTGTGGTTACTGTATAGGTCACAAAGTCATTCTGTGCTTCAAACTATTTCAGCCTTTTCATGGCTTAGAATGCAGTGTGGCTTTGGCGTAACTGCAGGGGTTCAGCACTGGTCCCAATGAATGTGTGAAGCAGCTCCAGCTCCACAGCAGAGAGACAGCTGTGTAGATCCGCAGCTCAGCGGCAGTGAGAATAAACGTGTGTTCCCAGCCTGGTTGTACGGCTGTGTGCCAAAACCATCCCTCATCTTTCCTCTCCTTGCTGACACCCAGCCATGCAAGCCAGCTACATGGCTGAAAGTGCCAGGCTTAAAGAAACAGCTCAACGAAAAGCCAAGCGAATATATCCCTTCCCTCAAAAGCAGTCTTAAATTCCAGCCGTGACATTTGGAGCCAGAGTCATAAAACGCACCACCAAATACAGTCCCCTACCGTAATTATTGGCAGACCTAGTAAAAATGAGTAAAGAGGGTTATTCCTTATATAGGTAATTTCACCTTTTGATTAATTAGCTGACTCTTACAGAGACAAATCCAAACTTTATTTATATATATATATATATATATATATATATATATATATATATATATATATATATATAAATCAATAATTATATATATATATATATATTTACAATTATTGACACACCTTGAAATCTTAGAGACAAATTGTAACTGAAATAACTTTTCTTTTCCTATTTTATTTTAATTGCAGACTTTAGTCCATATGTCACTCTGTATACTTTTATTTTCCCCATTTCACCTTTTTCTTCAGTGGTCAGGACCCCCACAGGACCACCACAGAGATGATTTGGGTGGTGGAGCATTCTGCAGTGACACTGACGTTATGTTGTTAGTGTGTGTTTTGCTGGTGCGAGTGGATCAGACACAGCAATGCTTCTGGACTTTTTAAACACTGTGTCCAATTACTGTCCACTCTTTTAGACAAACCTACCTCGTTGGTCCATATTGCAGATGTAAAATCAGAGACAGTTGCTGATCTGTTGCTGCACAGTTTGTGTTGGTCATCCTCTGGACACAGAACTCTGTTGGCTGGATGTTTTTAGATGGTGGACTATTCTCAGTCCAGCAGTGACAATGAAAACACTAGCAGCACTGCTATGTTTGATCCACTCAAACCAGCACAATACACACTAACACACCACCACCACGTCAGTGTCACTGCAGAATTATTGACCACCCAAATCATATCTGATCTGTGGGGGTCCTGACCATCCATTGAAGAACAGGGTGTTCTGTATGTATGTGTGTGTGTGTGTGTGTGTGTGTGTGTGTACAGTGTGTGCAAAACAGCATGTAGAACAACACCACATTTTCGTCATTTTGTGACGGATATTTCTCTCTGTGTAAAAGTTAGCTTACCGGTTAGCTTCCTTCTCTCTGAGGGGAAAAATCTACCACCCATGAATTCTTACGTGTAGAGTATGGATGCCAACGCAGGACAAACGTAATCTAATTGTAAACCACTGAATGTGGTAGCAACAGTCTCTCCACACACACGTCTCCTGAAAAATGTATTTTATTTATTCACAGTTAGCTAAGATTCCTGATATTTTATTTACAAGTGGCTGGAACTAAGGGTACAAACACCAAGTCAGGGAATGGCCTTGAAATTCTCTTATTTTACAGTTAATACAGTAATTAAAAAGTTCCAAACCATTGTAACTGACAAGTTTGCATGGATATCAAACCAGGTATATTTTGCACCCACTCACAGTGAGGAGAATGGTAAGAGAGGTTTAAAAAACTGAAAAAGGAGCATAAAAAAGTAGCCTCCTAGGATCTTCAAGTCTCTAAAACCTCCCATCAGACACCACCTCCATGCCAGCAGATTATTTGGAAGACATGCCAGGATAAAGCCTTTCCTTTCATCTAACCACAAATCCCCTAGTGTTTGGTAAACACAACTGGACTTTGAAAAGTGCTCTATGGTCAGAAGAAACAAAAATGAAGCCAAACGCTCAAGATGTGTTTTGGCATTAAACGGATGACTACACTGAAAAGAACCCAATGCCCACTGTTAAATATGGTGGCGGTTCTGTGATGTTGTGGGGCTTTTTTCCTGCCAGTGCCTCTGGGAACCTCGTTAAGCTACATGGCATTATGGCCTCCATGGAATACCAGGACATTTTACATCAAAATCTGTTTGTCTCTGCCAAGAAACTAAAAATGGGTCCCCATTGAAACTTCCAGCAGGACATTGATCACAAAAAAAAAACAAAAAAAAAAACAGTTTACTGAAAACAAAATCAAGCTCCTGCATTGCACTCTCAGTCCCTTGACCTAAACCCCAAAAAAACTTGAGGGGTGAGATACAGTGGACCGTGTATAAACGAGAACCTCAGACCATGGACCATTTGGAGGAAAAAAAAAGCATCACACAATTTCTACTGTTTATTCTTTAACATTTTAAAGTGTCGTTGGAGATACCACTTAATATAATCCTCTGTAAACCGTTCACTTAATTAAGTTTTCGCAGAAAACAAAAAAGGTTAAATTTTGCAATCAGAATTTTTATTTTATAGGTAGATACAAAGTTCCTCTTTTTTGTTTTGTTTTGCATTCAGAAGCTGGAAAGAAGGAAATGTCAACCAAGAAATACTGATTACATGAGGAAGAGACATCACTGCCTGTTCTAAGTGTTAAATATATGTCAATGTTTGTTATATGTTTCATTTAAAGCATGAAATGTATTTTACAAAATGTACATGTTTAGTGTAGACTTGACAAAGAACAATCATGTGCCCAGCAGTTAACGCAGCGCTAACCTACGTTTAGAAATTTTATAGGATTTATTATAATTTTATTTTATTAATTATTTGTCATTTTTGTGCCTATCCTTGATATTTATTTGAACTGAACATGGCTCAGATAATCAGATTTAGCAATAACATCAAATTTAAGGGATTATTTTTAAGTATAAAGTAGATAAGTATTAGTTTAAGGCTAAATACTAATTTAAAGAAACAAACTTGTCAGCTCATTGCAAACATGATAATTTTACGCAGATTTTTTTCCAATATTGAGACTGTAGTTTTGTAGTCTTTGATTCCCATTCTTTTTGTCTTGCCTTAAATCTAGATTGACGTACTTGTGAAAATTGATACCACACTGATCATTTTTATTTCTTACACTTTTTTTTGTAAGAACATTTTTCTTACACTTTATAGTGCCAATGTTTGGTTTTGTTTAATGTATCATACACATTTTGGCACTAAAAAACAAAAAACAAAAAAAAAAACATTACAGTGGCCAGTGCGCTGATTGTGGGCTGACTGTGGTGTCTATAAATTGCTTCTTTAGTTTTGTTATCAATCTACTTGAGAATAGATAATATACAGTAGAAAGTAAGGCTAGTTACCAGTGTAGGAACTTGTGTCAAAACATGACAAGTTGTGTCCTCACATAGGCTTACATAGGCATACTGTTTATCTTTAACAGTAACCAAGAGTCTGTGTGTGTGTGTGTGTTGGACTGCTAGTGGGCAATGAAGGCTGAATGTTGTATTTGAATGGAGCAAAAAGAGAAGGGCTGAGATACAGTTCATGCCTCTTAACGTAGATTGCTCTGGTTGTTAATCTGTTTTTCTAGTTTTTTTAACCATATACATTTCCAACAAAACATGTTCTGCTTTCAAAGAAATAGTATGTTTTGACAATTGTAAAAAAAAATAAATTCAGGCATTATTCATGTGCCAGATGGCTGTGGCTATTCATCGCACCTTTTGTAGAGTGAGTTTAAGAAACTTTGTTTGAATTAACAACTTTTACAAGGTTTGAGGGATGGGTTTGGCCCTCTGCAGTTGCACAGTTCTAATTGGTGGCTTTTGTTAGCTACTTGTTTTGCTGAGCTACTCCTTAAAGTCTGTCTCATTAAACACATCTACTGCAGAGAATCCCGGTGATACTTAACCTTGATGTTGTTGTTCATTTCAGGGTTCGTTTGGTGCAGTCTGTTTATTTGTTTGTGTTTTTATATATTAATATACGTTTTAACCATCATAATTATTCTTACCCAGCCGGCCGGTCTGTGTATTCAGGTGAACCCTGAAAGAGCATCGACTTGTTGTGTAACATCAAGGAAATGAGGCTATTATGCAAGGTTTCAACTAAACTTTTTGACTTGAACTTCAATTGGTTCTTTGGCTGATTTGAAGTGACATCCGTTCCCTGTAAACAACTCCTACAAGCCCCTGGATGGATCATAGCAGGGTCAGACAGCATGGTCAGACATAGCCTCTCCACCAGCCCAAACCCCCCAGGGCTAAGCAGCTATTGAAGAGCTTCGAGCAGTCAGGGAAAGATAGTTATTAATTTTATCTCTGAAGTATATGGATTAGAAGAGCTGCCTATAAGAGAGGGTTTCAAATGCATTCAGCTCTCAGAAGTTGTATGTAATTGCTTTCAGTTATGCTGTCAATCAAATTTAGATAGGAAATTATACATTTAATTGCATAATGAATTTAGCTAAGAATTACATTTCCATGAAAATTCTTATGCTGTTTATTTATTTGTTTATTTTTAAAATTTCAGAATTCAGAAATGACAAGAACATGGCAAAAATAACAGTACGTAACAATAATTTCAAAATACAAAATGAAGTTAAAGGGAGTGTTTCAGCCTGGACTTTTTTTTAAATGAGAGACAATACCAGGACACTGATCAGAACAGAGATCTGCCATAAATACAAAGTAGCAAAAACTGCCCGGATAAAGAAAGATGGGGAAAGGTCATGTAATGACGAAATACATTTTGGTACATGAACACACTTGTAAGTATCCATGTATTTGTAAATACATACATGTGGACTGACAGCAGGAATACAGTACAAAAAAAATGTACCATATGGACCCTGCTATTAATTATGAAGGAGAATTCCCCTGTTTTCATGATTCATTGTAGAGAAACGTATTGACTGATTTCTTTACAGTGGGGGTTATAGGAACCAGGGGTCATCATGACTACAACCATTGTTACAACACCAACTCCATTAACTTATTTTATGTTGTAGGCGAAAACTTGTGTTTTAGGCCAAAAAGGCATCAGTTAGAAAAAACAAACAGTTTTTCTAACTATTTTGTGTAATGTTTTGTGAGAGACAATTTAATGACATAAACTCTTTTTTTAAATAACCATTATTGTGAAATACCCTGGCTTATGTTTCTTCAGCATTAACCATTTCACATCAAACTACTCTCGAAAACAGTAATGAAAAATTGGGCTGCACAGTGGCACAACAGGTAATATCTCTGTGCTCTAGGGTCCTAGAGTTGTGGGTTCGAGCCCTGCCTCCAGTAACTGTAAGTTTGGTGTGTTCTCCCTGTGTCTGCGTGGGTTTCTTCCTGGTGCTCTGGTTTCCTCCCATAGTCTGCAGATGTTTACAAACAATGAATACATGGTGAAATAAATGTCATGATTTTTCAGTTTCTTATTCTTTCATTCATTCATTTATCCAGTTCAGGTTCGCAGTGGGTCCAGAGCCTAACCAGAATAGTATGTATATAAGAATATCATGCAAAAGTTGATTTATTTCAGTAATTCCATTCAAAAAGTGAAACTTGTAGATTATACTAATTCATTACACACAGACTGATATATTTCAAGTATTTATTTAATTATTATAACTGACAACTAGTGAAAACCCCAAATTCAGTTTCTCAGAAATTTGAATATTGTGAAAAGGTTCCATATTGAAGACACCTGTGCCACACTCTAATAAGTTAATTAACTCAAAACACCTGCAAAGGTCTTTAAATGGTCTCTCAGTCTAGTTCTGTAGACTACACAATCAGTTGTCCAAAGGACAGTGTTCTCTGATGAAAGTAAATTTTGCATTTAACTTTGGAAATCAAGGTCCCAATGTCTGGAGGAAGAGAGGAAGGGCACATAATCCACATTGATTGAGGTCCACTGTAAAGTTTCCATAGTCAGTGATGGTTTGTGGTGCCATGTCATCTGCTGGTGTTGGTCCACTGTGTTTTCTGAGGTCCAAGGTCAACGCAGCTGTCTACCAGGACATTTTAGAGCACTTCATGATTCCTGCTGCTGACCAACTTTATGGAGATGCAGATTTCATTTTCCAACAGGACTTGGCACCTGCACACAGTGCCAAAGCTACCAGTACCTGGGACCATGGTATCCCTGTTCTTAATTGGCCATCAAACTCTCCTGGCCTTAACCCCATAGAAAATCTATGGAGTATTGTGAAGAGCAAGATGCAATACGCCAGACCCAACAATGCAGAAGAGCTGAAGGCCACTATCAGAGCAACCTGGGCTCTCATATAACACCTGAGCAGTGCCACAGACTGATCGACTCCACACCATGCTGCATTGCTGCAGATATTCAGGCAAAAGGAGCCTCAACTAAGTATTGAGTGCTGTACATGTTCATACTTTTCAGTCGGCCAGCGTTTCTAAAATCCTTTTTTTGTATTGGCCTTTAGTAATATTCTAATTTTCTGAGATACAGAATTTGGGGTTTTCATTAGTTGTCAGTTATAATCATCAAATTAAAATAAATAAATACTTGAAATATATCAGTCTGTGTGTAATGAATGAGTATAATATACTTTTATATTTCACTTTTTGAATGGAATTACTGAAATAAATCAGTAAATAAAACTTTTTCATGATATTCTAATTTTTCTTGTTCTGCATCTGTATGATATTGCATCTTGAAGTAATTCTACACTCAGCTGACTGAATGTTAAAAGTGACGTTCACAGTTGTAATCAAAAAACACTTTTTTAAAAAAATAAAAAATAAAATTCAGATGTTTCCTCACCATTTGCTAGCCCTCCAGTCTGTTTGCAAGCTGAAAACTGTTCTAACGTGTCTGTAAAAACAAACACTCTCAGTCTGGTATGCTAGGCTTTCTCTGTCTCTGCCCATGGGAGAGAAAATGCATCTGTCGTTCTTTTAGACAACAGAGAGGACTCCAAACATTCAAAAGCATGAACCGAGATAAGGATGTTGCTCTATTTCTGCTCCATAGGTGAAGATATAGACTTATTTTTGCTGTTTTGGATTACTTAAGGTGGAAATCTCTAAACTAGCTAAAACTGCTACAAAACTATACAACTTACAAATACGTTTATGTGGCAGTTCCAAAGGTGAATGAAACATGTTCTTAAACATACCGTTCCACATTAAAAGAGGTTATGATCCTGAACGTAAATAAACCCGAGAGAATTGCGTTTCCCCAGAATCATAGACATCCCCTTAATGCCATTTATTTTCATTCATTCATTCATTATCTGTAACCGCTTATCCAGTTCAGGGTCGCGGTGTGTCCAGAGCCTACCTGGAATCATTGGGCGCAAGGCGGGAATACCAGTCCTTCACAGGGCAACACACACTCACACCTACGGACACTTTTGAGTTGCCAATCAACCTACCAACGTGTGTTTTTGGACTGTGGGTGGAAACCGGAGCACCCGGAGAAAACCCACGCGGGCACGGGGAGAACACACCACACTCCTCACAGACCGTCACCCGGAGCTGGACTCGAACCCACAACCTCCAGGTCCCTGGAGCTGTGTGACTGCGACACTACCTGCTGCGCCACCGTGACGCCCCATTTATTTTCAGACTACACAATTCAATATCCATATAATATCTCTCGATTATCCATCACTTTCCTTGGGAAAATGACCCTGGGATCACATGCAAGCTGTTAGATTTAAAATGAAATGTAGGGCTTTGTTTGCAGAAATGCTACATCTTGCTTACAATGGTTTCAAGGTGTTGCTTAAGACATGTTAAGCCCTTAATAGCCAACCTCTGGCATATTTTACTGATGATCCGTTGAAGCTTTAAAGCCGGTCCTGTCGATGTTGCTTAGCTGAGACAAGATTACTGCAACAATAAGTGATCCTTATCACTCACTCAACTCAGTTGGTGCATTATTTTTTTATATAGTGGCCAAACTTTTCCGTTTGTTTTTCAAAGTAATGAACATGATGTTCTCTGGTATTCTAATGAGAAGGATGTAAACACCATAACCGTAATGTTACGATCACTTCCTTGTTTCTACACTCACCGTACATTCTCTGAGGTCAACTGACAATAAAGGAGAGCTTTGTAGTTTTATAATTACAAAGTATAATTTGCTGCTTTGTATACATTGTTTGCCCTCTTTCACCCTGCTCTTCAATGGTCAGGAACACCACAGGGCAGGTATGATTTGGTATGATATAGTGGATTATCATTCTCAGCGCTGCAATGAAACTGACGTGGTGGTGGTGTGTTAATGTGTGTTGTGTCGGTATGAGTAGATCTGACACAGCATTGCACTGTGTCCACTCAGTGTACACTCTTGTTAGATACGCCTACCTCATTGGTCCTCCTTGTAGATGGAAAGTGAGAGACAGGAGCTCATCTCTTGCTGCACAGTTTGTGTTGTCCTCTAGTCTTTCTTATATTAAACATCCTTAATTCATCCGCATTCTATCAGCAGTCATAAGGTTTACATTCTGTTATATATTAATATATAGTGTATTAATATACTGTTGCTGAATCTTGGAACCAAAGTGTGTAAAAGACACTTTGGCCGTACATGTGTCATACATGTTTCTTTTGTGGATTTGTTCATATGTTATTTTCTCCTGCCAGAAGCTCACATGTTCAGAAGCATGTTATAAAATTTGGTTCTATGTGCACCACCCTTTAAATTTTTCACACAGAGGCCCAGCAGTTCACCAGAGTTCATGCAGAGGAATAAAAAGCACTCTGGACTGACCTGGAGCTACTGCTGCTAGTCATAATAGAAATCCCACCCGAGCGAAAGTTTCTGATCAAAGCCCTTTAACAGGCATTTAATTTTTGTCCCGCTGTTATCTCCCGTTTCCTTAGCGACACCTCATGGTTTGACACAGTCATCGGAAAATCCTTCTCCATTGATCCAAGTGCCTCCTCTGAAGATCCAGGGCGGTCTTAAGCTTCTTCGAAGCTTTCATGGAGGGGTTGGAGGGCGATGTCCCCTCAGGCTACTTCTATGAGTCACTGTACTGACAGTGGGAAAGAGGAAAATATCAGTGAGACAATTGATTTGGTCCCTGCTGGTTACCATTACCAATTTTCTCTTTCAGCCAGGCCATCTGAAAAGAACTTGCAACTCATTTCTACATCTGGACTATATTCCGTAGACCAGATGCACCATTAAGACGATTCATTTGCAGACAATGCCAACACATAAATACCAAAATAGTGTTTTTTTTTTCTCCATTCAATTCATAAATTATATATATATATATATATATATATATATATATATATATATATATATATATATTAATTACATGAGTGCATGTCCATACTAAGTGCTATTGTGTATTTTATGATAAACATGTTTTATCAATTAGTAAAGGTTTCATTGTTCCTTATATTTCATTGAAATGCTGCAATACATGTTAAATATATTTCTTTATAAATTTTCAAATAAAATTAAAAAAATTGACAGATACATCCAATTAAAATATAATCATGAGTTGCAGCCCCATAAATTACCTTCAAATATTTTATATTTTTTTATAATATTTATGTTTTCTGGTTGGACGAACCAATTGGAATTAGATTAAAACAAGAATAGAGATCAAAAAAAGAAAACAAATATAGACTAAAACAGAGAAAAGGAAAAAAAAAAGAATGTTGTTTTAGAACAGTGTGTGTTTTTGTTTTATTTATTTCTTTATTTATATATTTATTTATATATATTTTTGGGTTCTTTTTTTTTGTTTGTCTTTTATTCTTGGGCCAGTAAAAATAAACAAGGGGCCTGTAAGATTTTGGTCTAAAAGCTAAGTGGGTCAGTAGGGAAAAAACCTTATGCTACAAACTGCTATGGATTTTGGATGGGATTTCATAATAGCTCTTGTAGGTGTAAAATGTGTCCCAGTTCTTTTGTCTGTATAGTGTACATACATCTAGTCGTCTGTGTAAGCTTTCTTATGATGGCTGGAGGATCACTAATGTTTATCAGGCATCTTATTTGGCTTCCTCAAGCTGCTTAGAAATGGACATAGTCTACACTGCATACTTATTGCCTGTTAAACTGCTGAGAACGAAGCAGATTAGTCTAACATGAACCCTCTTGGATTTTGTGGGCTTGTTCTAGATTCAGCCTGGCATTCCCCCAGTTGCAAGTCACAACCTCTGTGTTAATCGAAACATTTTTGGCCCTGTTTTCGTCTTTAATTTTCATGCCCTGAATTTGCTCGTCAACTGTACAGTCCGTGTAGCCGAACATGCTGATTAAACCGAGTGAGAAATTGTTGGAGGAACAGCTCCCAAATGGTGTAATACCACAGTAATGCCTGCAAGTGTGAAAGCGATGTGAAAGCCTTGCATGAGAAGCAGGATTTTTTTTTTTTTCCTCAATCTAGACACCATCTCAGAAGTCCCGACTATTCCTCTCTTGGACTCAAGTCCTCCTTCCTGTAAGCAAGATTTGGCAGCGTAAAGAGGCTTACTGGGAAGGCAGAAATGCGCTGGACTTCAGAAAGCATCTGCAGAAAGAGCATGCAGGCTTGAGCAAGGCTGACAACTGCAAAAGCATTGGCCATTGTATGGACAAAGTGACAGGGAAGAGAAATGAACAGAGGATGTATGGACGTGTGGGCAGAAATGTGTCTGAATCCCAAGCCAAGCCTTGTCCCGTCTGCTCAGCCCAGGTGCAGTGCCAGCTTGCTGAGGTCTGGCCTGCTGAAAGCCAGCTGCCAGGGGAGCTCCAACACTGGGCTGTATGTTTGCCGGGCGTGGCTTTAGCAGGACTGTCCAGCTGTCTGGAGCTCTCAATGATGGTGCGCCTAACACTGAGGTCATGTTAAGCGTGTATGTGAGGGGCATTTTGAGGAACTGCTGGAAGGAATTCAGTCATTACATGCAAATAAAGGTCCAAGAAAGGGTTCAGTATAGTGATGACATAGAACCACTCCAGTTCCTTGAGACATTTTAATAGGTCATATACACAGATGAACCATATCATTATGACCACCTCATTGTTTCTACACTCACTGTGCATTCTCTCAGCTCCATTGTCTGCCTAAGGATGGTGGGCTTTATATCCCTCTAGCCCATGCTTTGCACTTGGCATGTTGACCTTAAGCATATGTGCAGCATATGGTCAAATACAAATTACATATAAAGCACTATTCATGACCTACACAGTAGGAGTTCACAGTGTATATAAGAAGTCAGCATGGATTTAAGATTAAGGTCCTGCCCCATTATTCGCACTTCCGACATTGCACTCCGCATTAAGTGAGCAAGGCTGTAGGTTTATTTAATCTTTTTACAATTGTGCTCATGAGCACCCCCATATCTGCACTTTATTCACCACTCTCATAAGTCATCAGACGGGTCTGTGATGTTCCTCATTGAAACAATTTAAAGAATGTCTTGTAAAACAGAAACATTAACTCTGTATTTGTGCATTTTTTGTTTGTTTATTTTTGTTTTGTTTTTACATTAAGGCTGATGTAGTTGGGTCATGTTTTTATAAATGCTGAAGGTAGTGGAAAAGGCCACTTAACTTACTAATTAGACATGTTATAGGTTATGTTTTAGAATGGTGTAATAAAAACAAAAAACAAAAAAAATTCTGAAGATATTTTCTCACAATTTCCTAGCTCTGTACCCTGTGTAGGTGTGTGTTTATGTGTTAGTAAAACAAGTTAAAAAAAGCAGAAAAATGGCAAAGAGCTCTCCACGTATTGAAAAAAGATGAGCATATTGATTTATTCCTGCTCCATAATTGAGTAATGTTGACTTATGTTTGTTGTTTCAGATTATTTATGTAGGAACCCACATAAATTTGGGATACTGCTAACTGCATGCTACAAAATTTAATAATCTGAGTTATAAATATGTTTCTGTGGTAATTCAAACAGTAAACAAAAACTTAAAATTTAAGCTCCAGCAACATACAAACAAAAGTTGTATTTCTCCTCAGACATTCAACTTTAAAATACAGATCTTAGGAACGTAAACAAACCAGAGAGAACTGCGGTCCACCACAATCGTAGATGTTAGCTTTAAGACCTGTTCATGCAGAGTATGATTTGTACATAGTGGAACCTTCACACCGTCTAATGGTTTTTTTCCTTCAGAATGTTTCTTGTTCTATAGGACTTTGAGTTCTGCTACGAACTAGATGAGCTGTTCTGCCGCCATCTTAATGCTTATTTGTTTAGTTTGCAACCATGACAACAGAGCTCTGATTGTTCAGCCTGATTTTAACTTATGCAATAGAGCACGAGGGGGAATGTGTTATCATGAAATAATAGCACACATATTTTATGATAACACATGACCTCGTAAGTAGCTATGTCACAGTAACAAACTCTACTGCACTCAGCCTCAGCTCGCACACTACAGTATAATTAACCTGCTGAATAAACTACTCACACCCCTAATCTGCTGAATAAACTATTCCAGATAAACTTGCTTCTGACCAAGAGAGACTTTATCTAGCCTGGTGAGCTCGGTCGAGCTGCAACTTTCTCAAATTTCAGCATGTTCTCTTCGTAGTGTACCATAAGAGGTAACCAGCCATAATGTTTTATACTTCTAATATAACATATATTCATATATACACACAGTGGAACCTCTACTAACAAACGCCTATACTAATGAACTTTCCAAGATACGAACCGGGCATTTGAATATTTTTTTGCCTCCACTAACGAACCATGACTCTAGAAACGAACCCGAGCCTCTGCCGAGCCGGCGACTGGAAATGGCCACTGGCCCCAGTAGGCGAGTCTCCCAGCGCGCCCAGGCTTGAGTGAGCTTTTAAGATTAGCAAATTGTAGTTTTAGCACTTTAGCATTAATGTAAATAGCAGACATTGAAATTCATGCTAAGGTAAGTTGTATCTACGCTTTGTCTCCCCACATTCACCCGCCTACTCTCCGTTATTCCACCCACCCCCCACCTCCCGTCATACAGTCAGTGCCTGTGTTACTCCTCCAGCCAGTCGTCACATCTTCAAAGTAGCGATGTGTAACCACTTAAAACTTTATTTCTTTTTTATTACTGTTACCACTGTATTTCTTTTTTATTTTTTAGTAATGCTACATGTATTTTTTTACTAATTTGAGGGTTTTGTAAACATATATCAGTGCAAAAAGGGTGACTTTCGGGGTGGGCTGGAATGCATTAATTGCTTTTCCATTATTTTAAATGGGGAAAATTGACTTGAGAAACAAACATTTCCACTTAAGAACTGGGTCACGGAATGGATCAAGTTCGTAGGTAGAGGTTCCACTGTATATTCATATTGTGCCATCGTTGCATAACTTAATTTTAAACATTTGTGCTCGGTTCTAAACCCACAGTCATGACTGTAGGGAATGGGGAATTATTTGAGATGCCCTGAATGTGCAGCTAAAAAAAAAGAGCTGCTTACAAAGGCTAAGGACGGTTACAGCAACTGAATCTCCGATGGGCTTTCTTTCCACTGGTATCTGTTTTCTGTTTTTGTTTTTCTTGTTTTTGTGTTGTTCTTAACCTGTCTTTGTCTCAAGTCATTTAATTAATGTTTTATTTTGTATTAAACTGTCTTTAGTTACAGTCACTTCCATCAGTCTCCATTTATTTCAAGTTAAACATTAGAGTTAAGCATGTTATTAACAGTGATTGAGTATAATTGGTACGTGATTTTTATCGGCATTAGTATTCTCGAAGTAAACTGAAGACAGTTTATTGGTGTGAAACATGAACTGAAGCTAATTTAGCGGTGCAGAATGTGATAACGACAGCTGAGCTACAGCATAGAGAGTTTTTAGCAACGGTGTTCAGCGGACTGATACAATGATTGTGAAAAACTTGTGCTGTTATCGCGAAATAAAGCACACTTTAGAACTCTTCTCAATCAATCAGAGTGTGCGACCAGAACTAACTGTTGTATTAACATTCATAAAACACAGAAAATAGAATAGGTTCTAAATGGAAAAATTGATACAGCCAATACCATTAATATGTGTGTTTGTATTCATAATTTGACATGCCTTTTTTCGTCCATAAAAATCAGACCCAAATTTTTTTAGGTGTTATAGGCAAAAAATTCGTAATTGGTATTTATTTACATTACACAATCAAAGTAGTTAGTGAGAGTAAACTCTGGAAATATATTTTTTGTGCTAAAATACGATCAAAAATAACAAATTTTCCCATATTACTCAAAACTTTAGGCATCTTGCGAACAATTGTAAAAATACTTCCATGACTAAGCCTTTTGTGAGGCTGTGAGTTCTTGGCAGGTGGCAGACAGTGTGACAATTTTCAGTGAAGTCTATAATAGGCTTCTGAGAGCTACACTTTTCAGAATTTAGATGTTCAGTCCTGTAGCTACAGTTCCCTGAAATTCCTCGACATAAAGGCAGTAAGGTGCTAAAAAATGTGTGAAGACTCTGACTGAAGGTGACAGGCTGCTGAAAGAACTGTGCACAAACACAAATGCAATGCATTCACTTCCATTTACATCATATTTAACAACTCAGTTTCACAGCTTCTCCAGAACGAGGCTGAGAGAACTCAGCTAGAAGTAGATTTTTAGGAATTTACAGTGAAAATCACAGTGTCAAACTAGCTGAACAGTCAACACCACTGATTAAAGATTACTTTTGTTGGCACCAATTTTAGAATGGGTGACTCTCGAGTAGCTGTGTGACCAGAGGTGTATAAACCTCTACCAGCACTGGACCCTGAAGCATTGGAGCTGTGTTCTCTGGAGTGATTTAACTTAACCAAGTACCTTTTAGGATGAGTTTGATGAGTGTTTGTGATCTAGCATCTACAACTAAACATCACAATCTGACCTGAGTAAAGTTCTCACAGAACTCCAAACAGTAATGATTCATCATCTAGTGGGAAGCCTGGGGGGGACAAATGACCTAATATCTTTCATAATAGGATGTTTAATGCTTTAATAGAACATTTCTCACTTATTATGCTGCTGTAAAAGCCTGGACACATCCATTATAGGTTTTAATACTGCTATGAGGATTTTATTTTCAATTATTATTGATTTTATTTGTTTATTCTACCAGATTTAATGCAAGAACAATACATGCATCACAAGCATTAGCATTATCACATACTGTATCTACAACTCTACACAAAGGGGAAGAAAAGCAACTGGGAAAACAATTTGATGTACATAGGGTGTAGTTTTTTACAGAATGTTTCAAAACAAGTATAATCATGACAAAATGTAATGAATATAGTATAGCCATTGCCACATTGCCAAAATCTGTAATTCAAAATCTGTAATTCTGAGATTTATTCACAGGTATAGCAACTAAAGTGTTTGGCAAGCAGTTTCTAACAAATACCTTGGAAAAGATATCAGAAAAAGATTTCTGGAACTTACAAAGCTTAGGGCATGACCAGTATTGATGAGTTACTGTACCTTCTTCGATTTTTCATTTAATACACAATGGAGAGACCTTTGGGAAAATCTTATGTAATTTGGCCTTTGAGTAGTGAAATCTGTCTGTGAGGATTTGATAGTCACATAAACATTAAGATCATTAACACCACTCCAGTCTATGCCAGAAATATTAGACAGAGTACCTTTAGGGAACAAAACTGGACTTTAACTGTACTTTTTAAAGGTACATTTACACTGTGTCTGCCTTTAGTGGCCAATAATGTACCTTTACCGTATCTTTTTTTAAATGGCCCAATACTTTATATTGGACATGGACCTTAAGCTCAAGCACAGCTCCTTCAGAGTACCCCATTTGTTTCATACTTTTCTATGGAGATTATACTATGTGATTACAACATGACGACTGTGTCCACAATGATAGCATTTTATAGAGGCTGGATTCTGTCGCTGTCCAATGAAAAAACTTATAGATCCCAAAGTAGTAACTTTACAGGAGGAGAAAAAACCTTCTTAACTTTTAATGTAAGTCTATGCAAAAAGATTAAATTCCAAGTAAGTAAACAAAATATATCTATTGGTCTGTTCATCATGAAATTTTCACATGATGTGAAGGATAACTGCTGTTGTGTTTAAATGATGTAGTAAACATAACATCCACCAAAATGGAGATACATGTTTTTAATCGGAGAGCAACGATTTAGAAAGAGATGTCTATAAACATTCTGACATTACGTATCCTATTGTTTTAACTTAATGTAAAATAAAGCTGGTTCTAAACACTACTCCACTTGTTTTTGTGTACATGAATATGGGGTGGCTGTGGGTTTCCATTTCCTTTTTTTTTTAACCAGAAAACATGGGAAACTGAGGAGCCAGCACTTTTGGATCTAGACAGCAACAAATAAAGGCCATTATGTTGTGTAATGGCAGTGAGCATTTTTGCCTCGAGTTTGTTGTGTTCTCTTTTTTTTCTCCTTCTTTTTTTTTAAGGTATGTGTCCAGTGCGGCAATGAATTATTCAAAAACTGCAGGAGCTATATTCATTCTCATGCAGAATTATTTGGCTCAAGATGATTTTCCTAATATGTGTTCAGCCCACCTTTCTTCTGAAGCAGCAGAAGCTTCAGTTTTTTGAAAATGGGTTTTGGGTGTATTTGAATTATAAAAGGATCCCTGTCATTTGTTAAATTGTTTGGTAAGGAAACATTCAGTGGATTGTGTTGACTCTGATGATGCTAAATTATGCGATCATGGAAAATTATATATATATATATATATATTTTTTTTTTTTCTTCTTTTTCTCTTGGCCCAGGGACTCTTCTAATAGAGAACATGCAGATTAATGGGCGAGCAGAAGATCCAGACAGAACCATCTCTTTATCCCTGAGAGACAACTATAACTCCTGGGTCATCCTGGACCCAGTCAAACAGCGCCTTTACCTTAACAGCACTGGACGAGTTTTAGATCGTGATGTAAGTAACCAAGATGACCATTATATTTCAGTTAAAGCTGTATCGGTCAATTAGACTATACATATGTCTATGATGTCTAAAGCAGTAGTCACTGTAGGACTTTTGCTTGGCTACACTGAATGTCCAGAGGTTCACGTCTGTTCATCTAATGTCTTCTGATGAAATGAAATGCATAGATGAAGATTTTGTTCTCCCTATTCAACAGCAAGTCCTCTGGGAAGATTTTATACTAGATGTTGGAAAAATTAATTAAAAACCCCATTTGAATGGTCATTGCTTTTCTATGGAGATATTAGGTGTGCAAATAAGTTTTAAAGAGGTTTTTTTTTTCATTTATATTAAAGTATTAATAAGATACATTCACGATCACTAACATAAAAATCACCATCTATAATTCGTCTAAACCAATTCTCACACAAACTTTTGGATGTAATATTATTCCAAAATATTACAGAATCAGCACTTAAAATAAAATGACAAAAGAGCAGGACATTTTTTTTTCTGAATTACAATTATACACACACACACACACACACACACAATGTGTCCTTAATGGGTGCCATTTAAGTGGCTAAATTCTCTCAACTCTGAGACCTGCTGTTTTTTTTTTTTTTTTTTTACCTAAGTCCACCAGCAATTTCCAATCTCATGCTTCACCCCATCTCCCAATATTTGTAGCCTGCACGTGTTCTCGAAAACATGCCCCCTCATGCACAAACCAAATTATATTATTACTACAGCCACTTGTCAATGCATTAACCTCTAGCTGTTTGCTGTACAACAAACATGATAAAACCCTAAGCACCTGATGTGTCTCTGTGTATACCAATCCTGTGACAAACTAATCTTACAAGCTAATAGAATATGCTTCAGTGGGCCAGTGCCTGTACATAATCCACAACTAGGGTCTTTGTCCTAGATTTTGTGGTGTTGGAAGGACATCGTAATTTGCTTCCAGCAAAAACTTAATACGACTTGCATACATCACCCAAAAGTTAGGAACTCTTCCGCTTCTCTAGATTCTCCCGAAAAAGCCACTGGCCTTGTTTTGCCAGTGACACAGCTGTTGCGCACACTGCTTCCTCTTCCTGCTTGTGAATAAAACTAGTCATCATTTGCCTTCTCCTCGCTGATGTGGCCTTACTAAAAGCTTTCCATGAGTCACCTGACCTAAGGCCTCTTCCACATTGTACTTGGCCAATCACATCCCATAGCTCCAATGTGCTCCTGCATAGCCACATTTGGATTCTGCTTCCTTCCTGATTTTGTGACGGGTGCTGCTGCTTTTACCACTGCATTTTTTGATCCTGACAAAATCACCACGCGAATCACCTTTGCACATTTAAATTCTTCAACTAAACTTGTGAAACATCATAAACTGTCAATGGCCACCAAAAACGAGGCTGTAAGCCAAATTGCTGACACCACAATTTCAACTTCTCTTGCAAACACAATGTATGTCCAAAGAGAAGAGAGTATCGTGCTGATGTTTAACTGAACAATTATTTTTCATTGTACAAAGTACAACAAAATGTGTCTTCAGCATTTAACCAATCTGTGGCAGTGAACACATGCATACTAGTGCACTAAGGGCTGTGAACACACACCCAGAGCGGCGGGCAGCCTTCACCGGCATCCAGGGAGCAGTTGTGGGTTCGGTGCCTTGCTCAAGGGCCCTTCAGCCATGGATTGGAGTTTTCCTACCGGTCATGGGAATCGAAGCAACAACCTTTTAGTCCTAAGCCCTATTCTCTTATCATTTGGACACTGTAATGTGGCTGTATGGTACACTTTTGAGTTCCTTTGGGAAATTTGACAACTCATGTAATGGCTACATGGCTACAATGCCAACATTCATTCATTTATTCATTCATCCATTGTCAGTAACCGTTTATGTGCAAGGCGGTAACACAAACTTTAGAGGCCCAAGTCTGCCAATTAACAGCACCTTTCATTTTCTTTTCTTTCAGCCTCCTTCCTACATTCATTCTATTGTGGTTCAGGTCCAGTGCACCAATGAACTGGTTGGTACAGTGATTCTCCATGAAGTGCGGATTGTAGTGAGAGATCGCAATGATAATGTCCCTCGCTTCCAGCAGCCAAGATACTATGTTGCGATCAATGAGGTGAGTCCCTTCAAATGATCTTGTATAAAGTTATAAATAGCTAGAAGAAAACGAAAGTGACTAAAAACCATCTTTTCTGCTCCTTGTGCCTCACTATGGCTCCTAGTGCTTGAAAGTAAACTAAGGCTAATTCTAAACAGTTCTTTAATTCTAAGTTATTTTTCTAAACAGGGCTGTTTAGACAGGGTAAGGAATGTTCTGATTTGTTGGATCCTTGTGGCATTTTGATCAGTGCATGTCACAGATGTTTTATTAAGACCTCAAGAAACTTTGATAACTTGTGGATAAAAGGGAAAAATACATATGTATGTGTAAAAGATTTAGGATCATAAATGATACTGTATGATTAATTTTAGATAACAAACTCCACTTCAACTCATGCAAAATATATGGAGCTTCATCACTCAAGATATCACACTTCTGATGCTCCACAACCCAAAACTGATGGATCCTAAATACCTTTAAACACTTGGCCTTAGGCAATGTGTAGTGGTTCTAGACTGTCCCGTTGGCCCTGAGTGTTGGACAATGCTGTTCTTATAGAAATTATAAAAGTCAAGTGTATTCACAATTGAATGTCAACTACGGGTGCACTTTAATATACCTGAACGCATTTGTTTCAGCTGGATTTTTCTGGATATACAGTACTGTATAGGCATCCAAGACAATTATGTATTTAAACAAAATATTTCTCAGTAAGCGTGGTGCTTGTATAAGGTTAATTATAGTAAATACAAAAAAAAAAAAAAAATATATATATATATATATTAAAAAATATAAGATAATTATATTTTCTATAATGTAGTAGGTGTGTGTGTGTGAGTTTGAACAATGTTTTGTTCAGATTCTTTTTGATTGCATGAAGATGTTAAATCAACAGCACACATTATTTAAAATCCTTATTTATTAACCAGTAAAACTAGGTACTGGATGATAACCTCAAATAATACAGACTCCACGAGGAGAGATTTGGAAAATGTTAAACCAACACATTCACACACAGAATACCACACTCATTGGAATAATATTATTTTGATGTATTCTAATGTTAAGCGTTATTTGTTGTTGTTTGTTTGTTTGTTTGTTTGTTTACTTTTCAGATAAATAGCTTTGTAAATCTTTGGTGCCTAAAATATTTGCACAGTACTATACATAGTGTTTCTTTTTCCAGACTAGAAAAATGATGGTAAAGGAAATTAAAATCTGAGACAACATTTCACAGCCTCTGTTCATCTAAACATGATGTTCAAACACAGCTCAGTGGCTGCTTCCATAGACGTTGAAGTTAAATAAGTAGCGCTGCGGTAGGTTGGAATCGGGCCACTAGCTACGCTCCCGCTGGGTGGGTGGGGATGGTAACATGGGTACTCTGAGGCTTTTGCTTAATTGAAAGTGGCTCCCTGGGGAGCTGTCAGCGCAGATTTTCCTCATTAGAAGGCAGCTCCAGAAAGTGGCAGACAGCCTTCCCCACAAGCTGTTGCATCGCGCAAAAAACGCCAGGCCGCTATTCCACGCTATCGATTTCAGCCTGGGGTCGGAAGCGTCGGACTGACAGGCAGATAAGGACTCCAATGGCCCCTGGTCCATCATTCAAACAGTGGCCTCGAACTGATGGGGTTTAACTCCGTGGGGGGATAGTGGCTATTGAGCCCCTGCGAGAGAGAATTGGATTATAATGGGTGAAGTAGTTGATGGATGTACTGATGTGGGTGACAAATGCATTAGCGTGCATTTGTACATTTATGCTCTTCATATCTTTACATTTGTTCAGTCTGTTGCGTGTGATTAGTGCTTTATTATGAATTTCAAATTAATACCTGCCTAAATATAGCCTTAGGACTTCCTACCTGTGTCTGACCTCACACAAAATACTGTCTGAGCACAACACTATGACCAAATAATTTTGAACATTATTATACACCGAACAATCACTAAATTAGGAACACCTACATTTTATTTACACTCATTGTTCTTTTATTAGGTCCACTGTCCATACAGGAGCACTTTGTAGATTGGTAATATGGACTGTAGTCTAAATATTGCTCTTAATACATTTGTATCCACATTTCACCCTGTACTTCACTGATCAAGACCCTCACAGGACACACCACCACCACGGCAGTGCCACTGCAAAGTTGAGAATTATCCACCACCCAAAATAATACCTGCTTTCTGGTGATCCTGTGGGGCTCCTGACCACTGAAGAACAGGGTGAAAGGGAGAAAAATATAGTTTATAGAACAACAAATGAACTATAGTCCATTTATAATGTAATTATAAAACTGAAAGTGCTCCTGTATGGTCAGTGGAAATCAGAGAATGGACAGTGAGTGTAGAAACAAGGGGGTGGTCATAGTGTTCATTACTTTGATAAATAAACAAAAGTATGCAGAGAAACAGGTGGACTACAGTCTGTAATTGTAGAACTACAAAGAGCTCCTGTATAGTCAGTGGTGCTGATAAAATGGACAATGATTGTAGACACACAGAAAGTGTTCCTAATCCATGGATTATTCAATGTAGACCACTTTAGTTCTGTCTTAACATGAATAGTGAATAATGAATAGTGGACAAAAAATTTCTTCAGAACCCGACTGGAAGTAAATTTCATTAGAGGTGTGAGAGAGACTTTATAAAAAGCCTGGCTCAGACTTTAGAGATTCTGCATATCTCTCATTCTACCTGGGGTAAGAGAAAGAAAGGAAGAAACTTGAAACTAAGCAGGTGTGTGCCTGGCTAGTACTTGCAGTGGAAATCTCTTAGGAAACTACACTACTAGGATGCTGAAGGTAGTGTTAGTGGGACACTCAGGGGCACTCTCCCTGTGGACTTTGTGGAACCCAATGCCTGAGTGCAGTGACAGGGACACTGTACTGAACAGATGGCTCCTTCCTTCAGATGAGAGTCTCTGAGGGCATATAAAATCCCAGGACAGCAAAAAGTGACCTCAAAAAGTGACCTCGATGTTCTGCAACCTAATAGTTGATGGGTGGTGAAAATACCGGAGAGAATAGGCTGCCATCACATTATGCATGTAGATACTGCACATTAGCATTGGTTCATGTGACTGCCAAATGCTCCAAAGGATGTAAAGCGCTTTGAGTGTCTATTGAGTGCGATATGGTACGTACTCTACTCGGCTCTACTCACTTTTTCATCTGTGGGACTTGATTCATTTTCCTTCAGAACGACTAGCCACATGCTAGTGCTTTGTTTCTGTTTAGCCACATTTTTGCAGCTGTGAGCCTCTCGTCATGTGACCGAAGCTCACAGGTGTGCATTGTTAGCCAGTTTGCTTATAAACCATTCTTTCTTTGTTTAGTCTTCTTGGTCTTCACATGTCTGTAAGATCACCCTTGTCTTACTGTGTTTTTCTAAACATCCCTTGGTTTTCTACTTGTGGTGTTTCTATTTTAAGTCTAGTTCTGTCATTCCTCTGTGTATTACCATGTTAGTAAATAAAACATCTTTGCACTCTTGTCCAGCCACTTGGGTCATCCAATTCCTGACAGATCTCGTTCGGGTGCTTATTGGAATATTGAATATACCAGTCGGTTAAGTAGTAAATGTGACTTTTTTCCATTTGGCTGAAGATCCGACCACTGTACACATATGTCCCCAAAAAGTGATTTATCATTAAATAAATAAACGCTATTTGTGTTATTAATAAATTTGATCATAATATTTTAGTTCTATCAGAAACGTACATAATGAGGCAATTCAAATGCATATTTGCCATTTTCTTCAGGGGAAAGGGTAAAAGGGAAAAGTTTGCAACATAAACTGGTGTATCATCTAGAATCCAGAGTTTACTTGTGGTAAATACAACTTTGTCTCCCATTCAGATGCTATTTACAAATGGGAAAATTGGTATTTACCAGTTTATGACATCACTCTTATGCAGCATTCGTCCCATTTCAGCTCGCATTTAACCATGAGTGAGTACCCAGGTTCTGGTATCTGGTACAACATTTTCCTGATGAAACAGCAAAATAGTAGAGCCAAGCCAAGTAGAGTAGGTACCATGCAGTGGAAAAGCAGCACAAGTGAAACTGTAATTTTCAAATTGTACATTTGAGGACATTCCCTGTACAAGGTCATACAATACAGTGACAGTGAGAGTATAACACTTTCCACTGTCTCATCTTAGCACTTTGTGATATCTTGCTGCATTGTCCAGATTCATGCTGTGCTAGTGTGCTAGTAAGATTGGATTAGCGTAGCATAGCTGCAGAGCTGTGTTCAGCAGATGTGAATGAACCCTGTAACTGATATAGGCCATGCATTCTCTGCTCTCTCCTCATGATGTGACGAGAGGAGACAAAACGATTCATCATTTAATAGAGACTGGCCCCGTGCTGGTCCCCTACATAATGCATGCCTTTGTGTTTGTGCCCTGTTTTGATTCTGATAGATGAGTTCCATGCGCTGCACCAGAGAGGCAATCTTAGATTCCTTTAGACTTGTCGGTTTACGGTGTATTTTTTCTTAAATGAGATCAATAATGTATATGCTCTTTTTCCTTATCATCCTGCACTTTTATATCATCATTTGAGACAAGTGTACTATTTCTTATAATAAAAAAATGTGGCAGAAATTACATTTGACAGAACCCAGGTTGCTTCCCTCCAACCGAGATTTTCATCTGCAAGGTTCTCTCCAGGTTTCTGACAGAGATTTTCTATGTTTTCTTTCTTCAGTTGCTTCTTTCGGGGGAGTTTTTACTTTTCCTTTTTTAAAAAGCCTTTCAGAGTAGAGCGGCAGAACAGGAACTAATACCTGAGCTCCCAGAAGCTGAGGGTTTTTTTTTTTTTTTAAACTTTCTCAGCAGACCAGTGGCTATTACCTCCTATATTACTTCCTCTTTCACTCGAGGGAGGCTCTCAGCAGCAGGGGCCGTTCCTATGACAGACCAACCATGAGTCTGCGCTTTCTTCTTTTTCTTTCTTCAGCCTCATCCATCAGCTTCCCGTGTACTAGGGGGAGTGGAGTTTGGAACAGTGGTCAAGGCGCTTTCGCCACAGGGATCCCATGCTTCTGGCTGAATTCTGGGAACCAGAGGCTGATGAAATTCAAGGAGTGGTCAGAAACCTGACAATGCCTCAGTGCTAACTGACTGTCTGCTGGGTTTGAGTGCTTTTGAACATTTCCTTCAACATACATCAAATTACAATTACAGCGACAATTCAGACAAAAGAATGAATGAGAAGAAAGGCAATGTGTCATTAAATTACATGCAATAATGTCTGAATAATGAACTTAATCATGTTCTTTAAAAGTGGTATTCCATGCAATAGCATCAGTAACCACTTTTAAAGGTTCAGATAGAGCTGGATGATATAAGCAAAATTTGTATCACAATATATTTCTTTATTTCAGTCAATACTAAATAATTCCGATATCAATATGAACAATAAAAGCCACAGAAAATCTGCCAAGAATTGAAAGCAACATGATATTATCCTCAAAAACAAACTTAGTCAATATTAATATTTTTAACTTTCACATTGAGTGCACTGATCTGATGGCAGTGCCCTGTGATGACCGTCAGTCAGTGACAAATGCTGTAAATAATATATAATAAAATATTGAAAATGCAAATAAAAATCACATCTTTGTTTTTGAAACAATTTTTATATTGCAGTATATATTGATATTGAATTATTGTCCAGCCTTAGGTTTAGAATGCAAAATTCATATACTTTTGAGTTGTTATATTCATGGACTGTGAGCTCAGCTAGCTTCGCACATTGCAGTACTTGACTATGTAGCTTGGTGTACAAAATGTTTGCAAATTATTGTGACAGTACGTTGTATGTGCAAAAAATATTCTTCTTGACCTTTAATTTTATTAATGTAATTATGCGTTTGTTCACAAATTTTAGTACAATGTAAATGGCACTTGGTATTTTCAGTTTGCTAAAATCACTTATTTGTAGGACTTTGTCAGGTTCTTAATCTTTGAAGCTAAGCTGTATTTGCATCATGATTGAAGATAACGAGAGTTCTTTACATCAAATGCAGTTGTGTTCTGTCAAGGGTTCATCATGAAAAAACAAAAATAAAAAAAATTTGAAAGGAGAAAGGGAAATACCAAACATATAAATAATGTGGTTATATTAATGGGCATAAATTTAAAAAAGCAACTTTGCTAGGTCTTAACACAGCTTAAGTCTCATTTTATTCTTGACATTTCTTCAACTGTGACCATGTTCAGCAGGTTTTATTTTGTGTTTCACATAGTTTTAGGTATTTTGTTTGTTCTGTTCTGTTATGTCTGGTTCCCTTATATGCTTTTAATATTATATTGTCAAGCACTTTGTATTCCAGTGTAGTAATAAATAAAATGTGATCTTTAAAAAGGGTAATGCCAAACTCTCTTTCTTTTTCAGTTAACTCCTGTGGGCACCACCATCTTTTCAGGCTTTGCTGGAAATAACGGGGCCATTGACATTGACGATGGGCCGAATGGACAGATTGAATACACCATTCAGTACAATCCCAATGACCCGGTATGCTCAAACAACACACCTGCCTCATTAGAATTAACATTTAGTCTCCAGCATGGTCATTGTGCTTGGTTAGTGTTTTTGCAGTGATCTGCATTCCAAAATGGACAGGTGGTGTTAAGAGTCAAGCACTGCCTTCAGTTATCTTCCTTCAGGATCTCCTTTCAAGCAGAGAAAAAATAAATATCTCATCAGGCTGAGGGTGAGATGTACATGTACTACCAGTCACAAGGGCACACCTAGGGCTGGGCAATTAATCGAAGTCTACATTCAGAACTTCTCATTGACCTTATCTTGTCTATATCTCATATATATATATATATATATATATATATATTCTGTTATGTTCCCGCTCTTTATGTATGTATTGTTTGTTTAAGGCCAACCGAGCAACTTGAGCAGCATCTGGGGTTTGGACGTTCTGCGTTTTGACTATAATTAAGACAACACTGAATAAAAAGAAGTCAAATGTAAACACTGAGAAAAAACAGTTTCAGTGACCAAAGCAAATATCACACAGCAAATATAAACAGTGCTTAGAATGCAAGAGGAACAAGCTCCCAGCGACATTAGAGAAAATATCCCAGCTTTAACACTAGAGCATATTACCGGTCCATAACTTGTCACTGAACTATGAGTCAAAAAATCCTCAAAAATAATCGTTCATTAATCGTAATCGTGGTAAAATGTACAATTAATCATTGTGCTCATATTGTCCATCACTAGGCCTAACTGACTTTGTTTTTCATATTCTCAGACTTTTTTGGAGCTTATTTTTTTAATTATTAAATTTCATTTCTGAACCAAATATAAACCGTGTTACTCACTCTCTCTCTCTTTCTCTCTCACACACACACACACACACACACACACACATACACATACATACATACATACATAGAGCACAGAGCACTGACATGGTGGTGGTGTGTTAGTGTGTATTGTGCAGGTACAAGTGGGTCAGACACAGCATGACTGCTCGAGTTTTTAAACACTGTCCACTCTGATAGACACACCTACCTCATTTGTCCACCTTGTAGATGTAAAGTCAAAGACATTAGCTCATCTGTTGCTGCAAAGTTTGTGTTCCTTGTTCTTTAGTCATTCATCAGTGGACACAGTATGCCGCCCACGGAATGCAGTTGGCTGGATATTTTTGGTTGGTGGATTACTCTCGGTCCAACAGTGACATTTAAAGCCTCCAGAAACACTGATTCACTCATACATGCACAACACACACTAACACACGACCACCACTTCAATGTCACTGCATCACTGAAGATGATCCTCCTCACAGTCATACCTGCTCTGTGCTGGTCCTGTGGGGGTCCTGACCATTGAAGAACAGTGTGAAAGGGGGCAAAAAGTATGCAGTGCAACATTTATATTACAGGCTGTTATTGTAGAACTACAAAATGCTTGTGCATGATTAGTGGAGCTGAGAGATTGGACAGTAGACAGTCATAATAATCTGCATTGGCATATAACTATGCACATATTATTATTATTATTAAATATAATAGAATGCATAAACAGTGTGACTAGGGGTGTTCAGAATTTTTTCATGCACTCGCTGTTATTAAAGAAAAAAGCCTCCAAGTGGATAGGGCTGAGACACTAATGAATATTTTAGCATTGAAAGGCAGCACGAAAGATTTCCAAGGCCTTCTGGAACATTCCGATTGTTACTTTTAACACAGATGAGTTTATAACACAAAGAACACAACTTGAGGTTTTTTAAATCATGCAAAAATGTGCATTAGCAACACTATTGTGTATATATTCAAAGTATATAGTCAAGTAAAAGTGTGTGTAAGATATATGAATGTACTAATTATAATTATGAATTAATTATAAATCTATCAGTATTTCACTTAAGTTTATGTTTTTTACTAAAAGGGGACATCTACGATTGTGGGGAGACGCAGTTCCCTCTGGTTTGTTTGTATTCAGAAGCTCCGTGTCTTTTAACATGAAAAAGTGTGTTTGAGAAGAGCAAACGACTGCTGTTTGTACATGATTTGAATTACCACAGAAACTCATTTGTAACTCAAGCTGTTTAGCTTTGTAGCATTTTCGGTACCTGTTTACATTCATGCAGTTATCCGTCTTCAGAATTTTTAGAAATTTCCACCTTAAGTTATCCGAAACAGCAAAAATATGTCAATATTACCGACCTATGGAGCAGGAATAGACCAGTATCCTCATTTTGGTTTGTGCCTTTAATTGTTTGGAGATGGATGTGTTTTCCCTGCCATGGGCAGAGATAGAAAAAGCCTAGCATACCGGGCTGAGACACATTTTTACCCATTTACTGAAAGCAGGGCTTCATAAACTGATGGTAAACATAATTTAGACCAGGTTCCAGCATGCAAACAAACTGGAGAGCTAGGAAATGGTGAGAAAACATCTTCTGAGTTTTGTAAAAAGTGTTGTTTGATTATAATTGTGAATGTCCCCTTTAAATGTAACTATTTTGTAACTGTTACAAGCCACATCGTGTGTGTGTGTGTGTTTGCTAGTCTGACCCAGCTGTCTTGCCTCTACAGACTGCAAACAGGACGTTTGACATCCCTCTCACCCTCTCAGGCTCTGTGGTCCTCAGAGAAAGGCTCAACTACGAGGAGATTACACGCTACCTGGTCATTATCCAGGCCAATGTAAGTCTGAGGGAAACAGACCGACAGAAGGCAAGAGCTCTGGTCAACAGATTGTGATGCGCCGTGCCAGAGTGGTAATGCATACTGCTGCAACTGGGAACCTTCTATTCAGCTCGGACTGCTGCTGCTGTGGCTGTATTGAATCATTTTGCAGGGCGGATCACATTGCAATGGCCCTTTTGTGTTCACTTTCAGCAGCTCTTTTCCAAGCTATTAATCTGACTGAAACACAGCCTTTTACATAATACATGACTCAATAATCACAAGCGTGCAGCAGCAGCAGTAGTTTATGGAAGATAAGATGACAGCATTTTCACTCGTAGTCACAGAGGATGTAGGTTTTACTGGGAAATAACTACAGATTTTGTATTCGATAGCAGCATATGAATGTATCAAAACATGAATATAAATGTACTGATCCTGCTGTGGACATTAGAGTCAGCACATTCTGATTAATGTGTGATGATGCATTTTTCAGTAAGATTTCCACTTACCTTCTAGAGAAAATTAAAATCTCTAGACGTTTTCAAACAGCTCCCAGTTGGACACATTGTTCATTTGGTCACCTTCACATAATATATAGGTATACCTTGTAGTTTAGTTACAGACTATAGTCCATTTGTTACCTTGCACACTTTTTAACCCCCTTCCTTAAAGGGGGCCATCACAGAGAAGGTGTTATTTGGAAAATGGATCATTGTCAGCACTGCAGTGGCACTGATGGAGTTTTTAAACACTATTGCATCCACCTACTTTGTTGGTCCACCCAGTGGAATAGCAAGTTGGATGTATCAGAGGGGCCACCGTCTGTATATGTAGAAGGTGCACCTGTGTGGTAAGTGGAGATGATAAATTGAACAAGGAGTGTGGAAACGAGGTCGTTTTAAGTCCACCAGACTAAAAGGTTGTTTCAGTATATAGCATGTGTCAAACCGATGTCTGTATGAACGTTCATATTAGAACATAGCTTAAATCATCATACCTATCTTCAATAGCTCATCGTCTTTCCTGGTCCATCACTACACAGGTTTGTACACAGCAGGGTTTAAATTCCATATGTATACATAGTTATAATGTCTTTGACTTGTACCACAGCCATTCTAGAGGGTGGGCCATTTATATGGATACACCTTAATAAAATGGGAATGGTTGATGATATTAACTTCCTGTTTGTGGCACATTAGTATATGGGAGGGGGGAAACTTTTCAAGATGGATGGTGACCATGGTGGCCATTTTGTATCCAAATTTTGTTTTTTCAATGGGAAGTGGGTCATGTGACACATCAAACCTATTGGGAATTTCACAAGAAAAACAATGATGTGCTATGGATACTGGAAACCTGTGCTAGCATTTCTCCTGCGGTGTCGCTATCAGTGTGTGAAGAGTGGGAGAAGAGGGTTGCATTGACAATCCAACACAATGGGCAGCACTTTGAACACATTTTATAAGTGGTCAGAAACTTGTAAATATCTCATGAAAGAATAAAGTTACGTTAAAATCAAGCACACCGTTGTATTTTTTTTCATTGTGAAATTCCCAATAAGTTTAATGTGTCACATGACCCTCTTCCCATTGAAAAAACAAAAGTTGGATCCAAAATGCCCAACTTCAAAATGGCCGCCATGGTCACCACCCATCTTGACACAAACAGGTTAATAAGTTAATACAAGTTAATATCACCAATCATTCCCATTTTATTAAGGTGTATCCATATAGATGGCCTACACTGTACTATTAGTTTCTTTCCTCAATTGCCTATATTCTATTATTGGGGTCACTAATAGGTCTGTCACTGTCTGGGTCCATACCCAGAAGCTGTCCTATCTGAACCAGGACCTGTAACGGATAGACTGAAAAATATTTAATTATGAATGCAGTGTTTATTTTAACTGTTGTAACTTATCTAGCCATTACAGTACATGTTTAGCAGTCCAGGAAACTCACAGACCAATTGCATGCATTATACCCATCATGTGATGTAACCCAGCCAATCAGATCTTCTGTGTATTATGAAGAGTGCTGAGACTGGATTGAACAACACACTGAAAGCTCCATATAGAGTCTATATAAACAGAACACAGGATAAAAGGTCTCTTGGGGCACATTCAGGAAACCAGTAACATAATAAATAGAGAGACTGAACACTGTTTAAAATATGAATGTGATTTCTCATGAGGCTCACCATGGAGTCTGTTTACGGATAAAGTCCCGTCCTTTAGCAAAGTGGACAAACAGCTTGCTGGTTATAGATGAAGTGCCGCCCGCCATCAAAAAGAGACAGTCGGCTTGCTGGATATGCAGCAAGTGGCAGAGGTGCAACGGTATTGCAAAGCTAGTGGGGAAAAGCAATAAAGTCAACCACATAAACAAGACAAGTAATTAATCTGCACATTTTTTATAACAAGAATTGCTTTATTGTTCAATTTTACTTGAAATGAGAAAAGAATATTTTATTTAGAGTGATTTTGTTATTCTGTGTGCAAACATACAAAGATACATAGAATTGTAAATGGGATTTGCTTTGACATTTATAAAATATTGACATAACTACTAGTCTACTTCAATATAAAGGATATGGCACTGATCAAAATGCAAGCTAGATATTATGATATTCCAGACCTTGGCTCGAGGAAATTGTCTCTAACTGGATCTTAACGCATTTTAATGAAATACACCTGGTCAGATACATCACAGAATGAAATGCAGCATTATTATGAGATGATAAATGTTATTCACAAAACCCACAAGTGGTCTTACTGTTTTGGTTCACCCGTGTCATATGTGTCATCCTCCTCCAGTAAAAACTGCATTGTGTAAGTTTATCTTTTAAAAGAAATTCTGAACGTGTTTCAAAGTAAATTTTGGCTTTTTTCTTCAGGACCGTGCTCCTAACACTAAAGACCGCCTGACTGCCACCACTACGCTAACAGTGGACGTGCTGGATGGAGATGACCTGGGACCAATGTTCCTGCCCTGCAACCTGGTCGATAACACTCGGGACTGCAAGCCTCTGACCTACAAGGCCACTGTGCTGGAGCTGTCAGACCCGGTGAGCTTCTGTATTCCCTCTTTCGAGTTTAAAGAGTAACTGCACCCATTCCTTATCACCTTTGTTCTCCTTTTCTCCCATGTTCCCCAATTCTTTGTTCTGTCTCTTTCCTGTTCCTTCATTCCTCATTAAGTCTCTCTCCCCTGTTCTGCATCAGTATGTCCTCTCTCTCTCTCTCTCTCTCTCTCTCTCTCTCTCTCTTTCTCTTTCTCTCTCTCTCTCTCTCTCTCTCTTCCCTGCATGAAGTAGGTTTAATTCACATGATTATGATACACATTGCACAACAATCAACATAAATAGAATAAATGGGAATAGACATAAACAAATAGACGGTCACACTTTACAATAATTTTAAAAGATTGTATAATATTGAGTTTTAACTAGTTCTGTTTTATTATCATTACTTCATTATTAATTGCGATATTATCTAACCATTAGTATGGCTTATTACTTATCTAAGTATCATGAATTATGAACCTTATTGTAAAGTGTGATTTACTACAGCATATCTGTTCTGGTCAGTAATACTCTATTTTTGACTATACACTAAGTATGTGGGTATGTAGATGTGGTACTTTCACTTCATATAGCCCTTTAATTACAACTTTCATTGTGACTTTATCCTACGCAGAAGGTTTCACCTAAATGATCCCCTGCTGTGAGATGTGACCTGTGGACAATAGCATGGCAGGAGGTGTGCTGATGAAAGAAAAGTAGTTTTTAAGCTTGTTAGAAGAATTAATATCTTGAAGTCTAGTCAGAAAACTTTGTGAACTATATTGTAGCCTTTAGAAAATTGTACATTTTTTATGGTACATTCATACTTTTTTAAAAGTGGATGAAGATAGGTTGATGGTTGCAGGTAAAAGCTTTGCTTTGTTGAAATATCTCATGAAACAATGACAAGTTTTCTATATATTTAATTACTCTGTATAGAATGTTCACCCAGGTAACTCCACCTTGCTGGTTAAACCCAACTATAGCACATTGGCTGTAGCACACACCCACTCCTGTCTGGATTTATTTTTTATTTTTTTAATGGACAATTTTAACCTGGCATCGTGTTCTGACTATCCATAGCATCTTTGCTATTTGCTAAATTTGAGACTGAAACTCGCACACAAAAAAATAATCACAGGCATAGTCTTATGGCTCTTTATTACAGCATGGTACATACTGTACTTGACGCTACTCAACTTTGCTCTCTTTTTGGATTCTGGTGGGTTGTTTTCCTCTACTACTACTAGAGCTTTCCCTCAAAATGTAGCTGGTGATGTGGCAAAACACAGTCAGTAACAGGCACATTGAGGTTTGGAAACCACAACAACAGCATTGGTAATATTAAGTGTTGTTTTCAGGTTGTGTATTTGTGTTTGGTTGTTTTTTGGGCTTGAACACAGCTTAGCCGTGAATCAGTTCAGAGAGATCAGTATGTTTTTCTTATTCTTCATTGCACCATGATGCACTCTTGCTGGATTATTTTGTCAGCTACCAATCCCAGGAACGTTTGAACCTGTTTGAACAAATGTGATCTGGGTGGACCTGGCCATAAAATAATGTTACCATATTTCAGGGCCTTTTTGCAATAAGGATATTCTTGGCAATATGATATATATATAAATTCTAACATTGTATAAAATAAATAATGTAGCATATAAATTTACCACACAACTAAAGTGCAGAAATTTTAGTGTCTGCATATATACAAAACAATACCCTTAAAACTTCACTGTAATTGTGAAGATTTTTATCATTTTAAAAGGTATAGTGAAATGATATGATATGGCACAGCCATAATCTCTAGTTGGATACTACACAAATGGCTGTCTGCATTTCATTGTGATTGACACGTCTCTCTAGCCAATCAGTGCTCTACAATGTTTACAGGTCCTACACGGTTCGCATGCAACCACGAGTGAGCAGGTTCCAAATTTGTCTAATGGAAGGGCAAAAAAGCAAAGTAGAGTTGAGTATTGTAGTGTAGGTACCATGGGGTGGAAAAGAGCCAATACAGTGTTTAACTTTAACCCTTTTAACAACAGTTAAGCCCACTGTGCTAAAATTCCTATGCTAATACTTGCTGATACTTGAAATAATTCAGTCAAACTTGACAAGCAAAATGGCATGACTCAGACTTTTGAACTTTCATTCAGGGACACGTTCACCCACTCCTCAAATTCTTCAAAATCAGCACAGAGAATGCCACATATACGTGTAAAAGTGTACAACATCTAATAAAACATTTACCTGCTGCACAAAAAGGACTGTGAATTAAAAAAAAAAAACAGAGCCCAGTGTTTAAGTGAAAGATCTGTTCATAACAGGTTTCAAGCCTGATGTTTTGTAACCAAAAATACTGCATACAATAGGTCTGCATTTCAAACCAAATGTATAATAGCAGCCTGTTTGAATTAAACAAGTATTAATCTGAAATCCATTTTCATACAAAGACTCATTAACATCCTGCAGTGTAAACAGACACACCCTTCAATCAGCATCACATTGTTGAAGAAAACGGAGGGAGATGTTCTTGATGCACACTACTTACCCCATGTTACAACTCTCCCTGTTACTCTCTTTGGTCTTTAACCCTATATTTACAGTGGATATGTTATTAGCCAGTAAGAAATATGGAATCTCAACCAGTAATTTAGTGTTCTAGGTTTGACTAGTTTTTTTTTTTTTTATTTTTTTTTTTATGATAAGCACATGCAGCTTTGGTGCATAAGACTGATTCTAACTCATATTTGAATAGAACACCGGGAACTAGATCTAGATAAGAGTTATTAGGAAAATTTTCTGTTTGTGTGTGTGTGTCCAGATCACTATTTTGCATCTATGCCATGTGCTTTTTTTCCCCTCGCATGCTCATTTTGACTTACCAGAGTCCTCTGTTGTCTGGGTTGGAGTGTTTTTAAAAATGAAACGACAAAGTATTATAACCCACAGGCACAAATAGAGTGAACTCTGCTCTGCACATGTGATGCAGAGCTAGGCAGAGAGGACAGAGGATTTAAGTAAGGAGGAATTAGTTAAGGAAAAAACAAAAGGAACCGGTTGTGTTTTGGGGGGGGGGGGGGGGGGGGCATACCTGTAGCAACACTGAGCTGGAATTCATTAACATTCAGCTAGCTGTTGTCACACGATCATTTTAAGCTTTTGATCTCTAACAACCTGCACACAGCCAGTAACTTTCAACTGTTTTACCGGAGTTTAAATTTTTTTGTTTGTTTCATCTTGTAATTGAATTGTATTATCAAATTAGTTAATTGAATTTTATTTGTTTGTTTAAAACTTAATTTTTGTTGTTTGATCTTAATATTTTTTTTTTTGACCTTATTACAGTTTTTCTCTACTGTACTGTATATACACACACAAGCGCACACCCACACTGATCAGCCATAGTAAATGTTACTATGCTCATTGTATTTTAGTTGTAGCTGGCAGGCACAGGCATGCACTTGTACAATCACAGACACATTCCATCTTTTTCTTGGCCTGCTTTATTAGCTAGTGTTCAGCACACCCACAGAACCACCACAAAGCAGGAATTAGTGACACAGAATTGGCCCAGCAGGGATCGCCCATGTTAGAGTAATTAGAGTAGCCAGGGCTGCAGTGGCGGATCAGGAACGGGTCATTGTATACTCAACAAGCGATGATAGTAGAGCAGGTGAGCAGAGCCGGAGTGTGCTTCTGGAGAGACTTGAGATACTGGAGAGTGTGTGGGGTGTAAAGTAAATTGGTACAGGAGCACTGGCCAGCACTCTCAGCAATGGTTTGTCTCCTGAGAAGACTTTAAGACATGGTGTTAGGGTGGGTAGGCTCCCGGCACATTTGTGGCCTCTGGTGGCAGAGTTTGGCTGTTTAAGCTTGCAGAAAGAGCTACTAGTGTTTTATCAGCTACACTGACCCTACAGGCACTCTTATTGACAGACCTTTTTATGTGTATACATTCTTATCCCCATTTCACCCTGTTCTTCAAAAGTCAGGACCCACACAGGACCACAGCTGAGCAGGTATTATCCGGTGGAGGTGGATCATTCTCAGTGCTACAGCACTAACACTGACTGTGCTGTGTGTTGCGCTAGTACGAGTGGATCAGACACAGCAGTGCTGCTTGAGTTTCTACAATGAGTGTAGATACAAGGTAGATCAGTGCTAACTGATCCTCTGACAGGTATTTTATTCTCTCTGTGTGGATCTAGTGGTCGTTAACTGTAAACAAAAGATGAGATGAGGGAACACCCCCCCCCCACACACACACACACCCCCACCCTTTTCAAGTTAGAAAACAGGAAACATATTCTACAGTGTACACAGGATATTGACTGTGTACCCTTTACTGCACTTCTCACTTCAGTCTTTTCGTTCCGCTTTGTGTTCTTCAGATTTTAAAAGTGTTTGAGGTTAAAAAAACAACAACTTTCCCACAGCTCTTTGTGGCATCTTCAGTGAAGTAGTGCCATGACTCGAGTACAGTTTGATTTCTCTTTGACAGTTTTCTAACTTCAGTGATGCACTTAAAGCATTTTTATTGTGGAGGTGTGAGTGCATTAGGTTTTTTTTTTACTGGATTTCCTCAGCAGATGAGAAGCCTCTTAAATCATGTTTACCTGAATGATTAGAGCTGCTGGTCTTCTGGCCGTGAAAGCAGCAGAGGGCAGGTTTTACAGGTGTTCTGAGAGGACGCTGTGATTAAGTATTCTGAGCTTGGTCACTCGTTTCTCCTGATGTATGTTCCGGACTGTCCAGCAAATGCTGGCCACTTAGACACAATATTTGCAATATTTATACCGCCAGGGTTTCACTTTTCTCACTATCTTGCATTACTTATCAATTTCTATGTGCTCTTTTTTGGTGAATAAAGCCAAGTATTTCTCTCTCTCTCTCTCTCTCTCTCTTCTTTTTTGCACTTTGTAGTATATGTATGCAGTGTGTGTGTGTGTGTGTGTGTATATATATATATATATATATATATAATTATTCTATCGGTTGCCTGGAGATAAAAATGGTGCCTATGTGAAACAGAGGTCTCAATGGCTCAATGGTGCCTCTGTCTTTCTCCACCTCTAGTTTGCTTTAATTATTCTCTCCCTAAACATTTTCTTCCCACGAGAAGCTTTTACAGTGTGTTGTAGAATGGCTTCAGCAGGATAGTGTCTCATGCCACCAATCGAAGAAATGGACAGACACAGACAGAGGACTGGAGGGAAAGTGGAGATGTTTTCATCAGTGCTAACTGATCCTCTCTGACAGGTATTTTATTCTCTCTGTGGCACACGGCTCGAGTGGCTCTTTCCCGCTATAACAACAAGAAAGGTCAACTTGATTGAGGCTGAAGCACAGACCCCCCTGCTGCTACTGCAGCCCCCACAAGTGTCAGTAGCGCCTCGTCTGGAGTCAAATATATCTGGGAAAATCCGCCATGCTCAGAAAGTGGAGATGTCGGCGTGGGAGTAATTGGAAGTGGGGGAGTTATCAGCCGTCTGTGACCACTGCCCATTCACGCTGAGCTATGAAGGCTATTTGAAGCGCTCTCCCCATCGGCAGTATGGATGATTATTGAAACTACAGAGGCTGCATTGAGCCCAGTGCTCTTGCCCACTCTGTGTCTCAATGCAGCAAAAGTGGCAGGAACACACATCCGATGCTGTGTCCATCCATTATATAAGAGCATCAATTAGAAAGCTGTCTGAATTTAGCATGTTCAGGAGAATTATTTTTATAAATATACTAATATAATCAATATGTAGAGCTTTAGAGTCTTAGTTGACAGTGCTACAAAATTAAACTTTAACACTTTATCATTAATGCACAACAGAACCTATTTGTAAAACAGTCTTTAAAGGCATAGTTCACAATTGTAAAACCTGTCTCGCTCTGTTATGCTCACTGTATAACTGCAAAGTGCTACAAAAAACACCTTGAGTTACAAATGAGTTTCTGTGGCAATTCAAACAGTGAATAAAAACTTACAAACAATTTAAACTTCATCCATGTACAAACAATAGTCGGTTTTTCCTCCTTAAACACACTATTCCACCTTAAAAGATGCTTAGCCTCGGAATGTGAACAACCAGAGAGACTGAGTGACTATGTATGTGAGTGAAAGAGGGTAAATTGTAGGTTTCCATGTTGATTGAGCAACAGATCTTGCATGTCTCTGGTACGACACTAGATGCTTACGGAGATACGATGCTTATGGAGATATCTTCTACAAGTGACATTATTTCTCTGCTTCTCACATATTTAAAACATTTTTCTTGGCCTTGTGTTTGTTTTGTACTCTGGCCTTATGTTAGAAAAAGTCCAGATGACCAAAGGAAAAACAATTTTTTTAATTGAATCTAGTCTCTTTTGTTTTGGTAGTAAGTACATTTTAAAATAATATATGGAACTGTTCAATAGTATACATTTAAATTAATATATTTTAATTAATTTATATAAAATTCAGTTCATTTACTCATTAATTTGGGGATCTGTAGCTCCTAACCCATAAAATGTGGATTCTGGAAAAGGGAGATAACTTCCATTTTGAGACAGAAATTAAGTAGAAAATATACATTCAGAGGTGTGATCAGACTGTGCACTCTCCTTTATGCAACAGGCAGTGATAATGTCACAGTGCTAAGTACAGCTCAAATTATTGTAAAATTACACTGTAAAATTTTGTGAATTATCGGAATAAAGCTTGCGACGGAGTGAGACAGGCCAGACTTGTGGGGGCTGGTAATTTGCATCAGGAAATAGCAGCCTCATTGTGTAGGTGAATGGTGTCTCTGTGATAAGCGGGCCGGAGGTGGTCTGGGGCAGGCGTGACACAGGAGGGTGGGCAGTGAGACGAGGACAGCAGCGCTGATGAGCCTCCACTTTGTTTGCCCGCCTTTGGCCTCCGAGCCACAGCAACGACTGCGTAGCCACTCTATTTCTGACAAATCTCTTGGGTTTGCGTGTTTATCTCTGTGTGTGTATGCACCTGGCCAGATGTTAAAGGAGTCGCTATGCTTCTTGTTGATTTACCAATCGCTCTGTTTAGTCTGCTACGAGCCAGTCTGGTATTTTTCATTTTCTCTTAAGCTGAGAAACCCATGTTTGCTCTTGGTTCTCAGCTCTCAGCAGTAGTCATCTTTCCCTATACAGAGACAAAGTGCTGCTAGTGAGCAACAGGCCGATGAAATGTTTGCTCTTCTAACCACGAAGTCCGTATGTGGCAACTAAACTGCTACATGCAGCCTGATTTGATCATGGATTTGTCATTAAAGAATTACAGAATGTTAAGGAGAACAATTAAATGTGCTGTTCCTGGCTGTCAGTATCATTTTATTGCAGCCTAATAAAAGATGCAGGTATTTTAAAGAAGTTGCTTTTTTAGATGTTCCTGAGTAATTTTACAGCTAATTCCATGCACTTCATCCTTGTTTAGGGAATGTTATCAGAACAGATGTCAGTCTCAAAATCACTGTAAAAACAGCCTTTTATTGGTTTACCCATGGGAAAAAGAGAGGTTGGAACATGCTCGTATATTATTCATATTTGCAGTAGATATTTCACACCATCATCCCTTCTGGGAAATGTTCACGCTAAATGTTGTGATGTAACACTGATGGTTGCTGGATCACAAACACTAATTTAACTCTCAGCGTATATATTGAATTCAGCTCACTGGCTCCAGAGAACACTTCCACTGTTCCAGTTCCACTGTTTTACATCCCAATACATGAGTGATTACTCACCCCTCTAGCCTACTCCTGGCTTTAGTGCAGCTGTTCCAGCGCATTCTAGTTTTCAATACCTAGAAGAGGCATTTTTGCTTACTGACTGGCTGACTCCTAATGTTGAAATGTGCAACTCAAGGTAGTGCTACTACAACGTCTGTTGTTATTTCAGCCATATTTCACATTCCAGTTTATGAAATGTTCTGCGCGTTTCCACTGACATATACTGGTTCATGAACCTGAAAAATATGTTCCCAGCTCGAACCAAAGAACAGTAGGTTGTACAGCACGAACCATGGCTGAATAATAGGAAATAAGAAAGGAACACGCTCCGCTTATGTGTGTTTCTGGGGCTGTGTTTGTCGTGACATCATGCACATTGGCCCGAGCCTCAGCTCAGCTTTTGTTAATTTACAAGCTCAGCAGGACAGCTCAGAACTCGGCAACATTTACAGTCGTATTATATCTCACAGAGAGAGGAGGACTGCTGAATTTGTTTTATTTCATGTGAGTGTGTGTCTTTGTGGTGGGGGAGATATTTTGTGGCGTGTGTTTATAAAACTCTATATAGCTGTGCACAGCCTCCTTAAACTTCACGTACTGTTACGTTGACTAAATTTGTCTCCTTTCGTCTACCTTGTTCTTTGGTGGTAGATCATCTAGTGTTATTTTAAAATAAAATGAACAAGAAAAACACTGATGCCGGTGTTATATATTATGAACAAAACTTTGTGCTCCTTTTTTCATTTCTGCATTTATTAGTCACACAATAAAAATCACATGTAAACAAAGACATTGATATGAAGCACCAAAGACCAGACCTTCCAATGACAAGGAGATGTATTTTGGGCTTTCCTGTTTTTGAAAAGCCAGAAACACCTCTGTGACAACTGCTATATGGTTTTGAGATCATGATGTGCTTTCCGAAAAGTAGCATACAAATGAGGATAATTTGGCCGCCTTATTTGGCAGGTTATTAAAAAATATTTTATGCCACTTTAAGAAGTTCCTCATTGACATTATAGAGAATAAAACAGTTCAGGAAATTAGAACTCAAATAAGAAGGTAACTTCAGTGTCAAAAATGTCTATATGCAACAGATAAATGGTGCTGATGCCTGAAGACCTATAAAATTACACCTATGTATTCATTCAAATTTTATTTTCAAATTTAGATAACATCAGCTTATATCTCTAAATCAGTAGCTTAACATTATAACACCAGGTACAACATTGACATCAATGTTCAAAAATACAGAAAAGGTTTCTCACTTTTCTATCTGTGCAAAATGAGCAAAGGCAGGTGCACAGACATAGGAGTGAGTTTGATAATCGTGGGAGACATATTTGCTGAGTCAAAGCCCACCCCAAAATATTAGCTATAAGCTTATTCCTATGTAGATAAGAATGTAAAATACTGCATTTATAATGTTGAGGAACAGCATTTGATTAACATTAACATTAGAGAGTGAGGCTGTGTCCCAAACAACACACTATGGAACTTTTCATACCACACTACAGAAAGCACTGCTAAGGGTGGTATGTGTGTGTGTGTATATATATATATATATACACAGGGGGACAATGAAAGTGAAACACCTGGTTTTAGACCACAATAATTTATTAGTATGGTGTAGGGCCTCCTTCTGCGGCCAATACAGCGTCAATTTGTCTTGGGAATGACATATACAAGTCCTGCACAGTGGTCAGAGGGATTTTAAGCCATTGTTCTTGCAGGATAGTGGCCAGGTCACTACGTGATGCTGGTGGAGGAAAACGTTTCCTGACTCTCTCCTCCAAAACACCCCAAAGTGGCTCAATAATATTTAGATCTGGTGACTGTGCAGGCCATGGGAGATGTTCAACTTCACTTTCATGTTCATCAAACCAGGATGCAATGTTTGAACCATTGGATGCACATGGTCTTACTGGTGCAATGTGCAATTAATGAAGATTGGCCACCAGGCTGGTCCCACAATGTAGCCATGAAACCTCCCACACTAAAATGACAGGTCTGTGTGTGTATATATATATATATATATATATATATATATATATATATATATATATATATATATATATATATATATATATATATACACACACACATACACACAGGGGGTCCTCAACTTACACCGAAAATCCGTTTACGACGCGACGTAGGAACGGTTCAATGTTGTAAGTCGGAACATACGTACATACAATCCTGTCTCACCCACGTTGACCACTTGTTCAGCACAGTAACTCCCCTCCCTAACTATCTCGAGCCGCGTAACCGTGTATTCTTCCGCCGTGCATACCAAACATGAAGTTCGCGTTACAACGTTTATGACGCAAAACAACTTAAGTCGAAACAAGGCTTTATACGGTAAATGGAAGATGTGTCGTAACCACTGACATAACTATTCAGTGCAGCAGTGTGCAGTTTGGGACAAGGCCAGAGACTTGCTGCATGCTTGGAGCGCTTTCTCATAATCTGAACACAGCTAATATTAACATTAACTAACTCAGAACCTCCTCTGTTTTCCTAACAGTTATGTACAAGCTACTTTCATTACTGTAATTAGCCGTTATTGTTATCTGTTGTGCTCTCGTTACTGACGTCAAGCCCAGAGCTGGTAAAAATTAACGTTATAAACCAGACTCTGAGGGTGAATTGGAGACTAGTGAAGCTGATAATTGTAGCAGCTTTATATTTGAACATGTGTCTTAACTAAGGCTGAAAGAAGCCCCTGTGTCTGACCAGTGCTGCATTTTCAAAATAAAGGTTTGCGAATAAAAGCATTGGTTTCAGGCAAGCTACGTTTTTCTGGTCTCCTATCTAATGTTCTTTTAGTATGCTTAAGGGATATTAATGCATCCATTGTGAGTGAGTGCTTTTTACTGAGTAAGTTTTATAGGCAAAACAAAAATGCATTAATAAAGACAGGCTCATTAGTAAAGTACTGCTCATTTCTTCAGATTCCTTGCACTCCACCTGCAATACCTACATGCCCCACTAGTGGGGTGCGCCCCACACTTTGAGAAACGCTGGTTTAACCTGTAGTGAACATCACAGGGTATAACACACTACATTCATATCTCTGGACATTTAGCAGTCCACAAAGCAACATCTGGATTTGGATTGGAAAAAAAAAAACAACAGCAACAGAACAATCGGAAGAAACCAATGCTAACACAGGGAAAACAAACTGTTAGCTGTAAGGGACCTGAGGCAGGGATTGACCTCACAACCCTAGGATTCTGGAGCTGTGTGGATGCAACACTGCCTGTAGTGCTATCATGCTGCGTAGTGTATATTTCATCCACTTTTTACAAAATTCAGATTTTCGATATTTGCGAGCTTATTTCTGTGGTTTCAGATTACTTAAGGTGAAAAAGGCTCCAAACTAAGGAGACAGCTAACTGCATTATCGAATGTGCTACAAATTGTTTCCCCACAATTTTTAGACCTTCCCTTTAACCCATTATGTATATGTTGATTTGATGTGAAATATTGACAAGCAGAATACACATTTTTTGCAGCTCTACAAATTACTTTTTAGCTCTCCCTTTCCTCACACAGCTGAACCAATCTGGCATCGAGGGGCGTACACTTAGGTTTAAATGGAGCAGCAAATGTGTCATCTCTCAGCTGCTTAGGGCGGACATAAGTTTGTGGCTTAGGCCTTATTACCCAGCTTCACTGTCAGAAGTGCTTACCTCAAGGGGACAACATTGGTAAAGATTAATTTGAGCGATTTTTCCACTAAGGATTTATCGTTCATTGAGAAATAGATTAGGGGAAAACCCCCATTCAGAATTGCTTGTTTTGTCTCTTTATTCTTGTGTTCATTCCTCACACCAAACCAAATCAAAGAGCATTTCCTTACAAGCCATGTAACGAGAAAAGCAAAGACACTTGTCTTCATGTAATCGCTATGTTCCATCCAAACCTTAGCTGGTGCTGAACTGAACTTGTGTTCAGACTATGACTCCAGGCACTTTTGAACAGTATATCACACTCTGTCCCGACTGTACCTACCCGGTGTTTTTTGTAGATAATGAGTGATTGAGGGGATATCATGGCCAATCTGGAGCTGGAGGACTCGGTGGGATGTGTGATTTACAGCAGGCTTTGTAATTGTAGGGACTGGGGATTACACAGCACCTTGGAGAGATAAATTTTATCTTGGCTGTTCTGAGATCAGCTGCTGCTGTTGAACTTGGAGACACAGCAGACAGAGCTGGTGGCTTCCAGGCATCATCATTCCTTCACTGTGTACATTCATTTCAGATCAGATTTCTGTGTTTTCAAGCAGATGAAGTCAAAGGATGTTAATGTGTTAAGAGCAGAATAAAGAGGGATACACTCAGTATCTAACACAGTTCACAATAAACCAAAACCTTTGGGAACCACATATTGTGATATCACATTCTTGGGGTTCCTTGGATGCTCACTTGGAATTGATATGTTGTGTTTATAAACCCATAGAATTTTAATTTGAATGTTAAAAAAAGCATCTTGCTATGCATAACTTTTAAATAGTTTTTGACCCTCAGGAGTGGCTTGTGACAAACCGTGTGACTGGTTTGAAAACAGAGTCATATGGACTGAATTTGTCTCAGAATACCTGACAAATGTGAAAATCATATTCCAGCTAGACAGAAATCACATATGTTTCACTATTCACAAATAAATATATCCCAGTCTGTGTCTCACATTTTGCAATTTGTAAAAATAAAGTTAAATTTATAAATGTGTTTTTGGTTATTTCATAATTTTATGTGAAAATGAGCACTCAAAGTTTATTTATAAACGGTTGAATCTGCATTTGTGATTCAAGTCATTCACCATTTTTCTGTGACATATTTTTCTTCATTTCCTTTCTTGGGTTTTTGGATTTTGAGACATTCCTTTCTCATTTCACCTGATCCACACACAAATTCAGCCCTCTATTCACAAATGTGGCCAGCAGGCAAACAAGCTACCGCCAGTTGGCACTATTGGTTTTGAAGTTGTGGAATGGGTTTTGTTACAGAATATCAGATATATAAAACATGGTAATTAGCTGCATTTTAAAGCCTATTCTGCGGCCGATGAAGCGTGTATTCTTGGTAGGACTGTCCTATGAAGACTCCTTATTATCAACCTAGGTCCAACCCCCCGTACAGGTCAGTTGAGGCTATTCTCATCTCTGGTACCACGCTGGTGAAACGAGCTTCCAAGCACTATCAGAGCAACAGAAACCCTCTCTGCATTCAAGAAATCATTGAAAACCCAGCTCTTCCGAGAGTATTTTTTGTACTGAATGTCTTTCTTTAATGCACTTATTACTTCCTGGCATACTGCACTTAATGTAAGGTATTTTGTATAAATTGTGCTGTAGTTCGAATGTTAGATCCTCTTTTGTAAGTCGCTTTGGATAAAAGTGTCTGCCAAATGCATAAAATAAATAAATAAATAAATAAAAAACCTAGGTCACCCAAATGGAATGGTCTAAGGAGGCTGCTTCGTGAAAAGGCCTGAAAGGTCTTATCTGCCTAGAGGCACTAATGTGACTGTAAGTTAAAGTTAAGATTGCATTTGCTTATTAATGTTATCCTGCAACGTTATCTTACGGCTGCTCCCTCCTGTCAGGGGTCGCCACAGCGGATCAACCATGATGTGCACCATCGAACTGGCACAGTTTTATGCCAGATGCCCTTCCTGACACAACCCTCCCTATTTATCTGGGCTTTGAGACTGGCATTGCAGCGTGATGCATTCCAGTGGCTAGGTACACACTCTCTCACACCTACGGACACTGAGTCGCCAATCCACCTACCAATGTGTGTTTTTGGACCATGAGAGGAAACCAGAGCACCCGGCGGACACACCAAACTCCTCACAGACAGTCACCTGGATCGGGACTCTATCCTGCTAGATAGTGCTAATTAAAAAATAGTATAAAAACTCAACCTTAAACCCTGAATAATAATTCAACCTTAAACCCTGAAACTTCAATTTTAAATATATACATTTCAACAGGGATTAAAAATAACATACTACACGTATCTCCATTTTTGTCCATTTTTATTTTACTACATCATTTGAACACAGCAGCTGTCCATCACCTCATGTTTCGTGAAGAAATGACCAATAGTAACGCTCCAAAATTACTCTGAATGAAATCTTTTTACATTGACTTTCATTGAAATATAAAGTTGCTATTTTGGGAGATGACAGCAACAATATGCTTTCATACTGTTACATACCAATAAGCTTATTAATTAAACATGGTATAGAGACAAATAAGATAATTTGGGCAGAGAATTGTGGGTAACTGAGGGCCATGAAGAATACGTCTGTTGCATCCGTGAAATCACTCAGAACAGAGACTGCCTAGGCTTTGGAATGCAGCTATTGAAAGATGCACAAGAAGCCTGTAACAACAAAACAGGGAAACACAACTAATCTGTTTCACCACCTCAAGCAGAATCACCCAGTTGAGTGTGAGTCAAAAATGCCATGAGTGCAGTAGATTTATTTGTTACAATATTTATATTATACAATATCAGAATCTTGGTAAATTGCTATTTTTTTAATAAAATAACCAAAAATGTACATATCTTTTGTTTTGTTGTTTTCTACAGAATGTTTGATAATTTATGATTATATTTAAATACAATATTAGCATTTATTTTGTTGCAATAGAATGCGCTTAAAATGTATCAAATATTTTTCTTTTTTTTTCTTTTGTCCAGAATATTATTATCGCAAAAAAACCCATGCTCACCCCCTCCAACAATGGTACTTCAAACATAACCAGCTTATTAAACCCTCTGCTTTTCACACTGGCCATACCCCAGTGGTCTCCAGCACCTCCCAGCATTAAGTTCCCACTTAAGCTTGTCAGGGAATTTGGTGGTCAGCGTATGTCACTAATGCTCAACTTGCTCAAGAATATGACACAGCTGCAGCTGTCTTGGGCTGTGCTTAACACTGAGGATTAGCAGGGAAGCCTGCCTGTCGCTGACATGCACAGGAGCTTTCTTAAAAGCTTCATTTCTTTTCTTTTTTTTTCCCCCACAGTTATCCCATGGTTCACCCTCACTTTCTCTCTTTAATGGGTGTCATTTTAGGTTTTCAGAGGGCAGGCTGAATTATAGATGAGCTGCTTATTTACTTCTGGTTGAGACCTGGAGTTTGTGATTCCACACAGCCATGCAGAAGAGCACAGAGAGAGAGAGAGAGAGAGAGAGAGAGAGAGAGAGAGAGAGAGAGAGAGAGAGAGAGAGAGAGAGAGAGAGAGAGAGAGAGAGAGAGAGAGAGAGAGAGAGAGAGAGAGAGAGAGAGAGAGAATGAGGCTTTTGGCTCCAGTGTTACTGTTCAATGTCTACAGTTCAGGAATGTGAATGCAGGTTCTCATGTATGCAAAGACATTCCTTCAAAGTGGCTCTGGGACTCCAGTAAAATCACAGTAAGAGCCTCAGACCTCAGTTTTCTCTAAATTTCTATAAAACCATATCTGAATATTTCCACTAACCTGAGACCTTGTCCCACTAAGATCTTGTCCCACAGTTTGCAAAGACATCTTGAAGAAATGGCCTGGCCACACTAGATGTCACTATGAAGCAACTTGATTGTTTTCATAACTAATATTTTGCTTTTGAAATATAGGAATTACAGTATCTCCTTGTACCCATTGTGTAAAGCTCAGTACTAGCATTCTTTATTTATTGAGTCTGGGGCCGGCCCCTCATGGCTGATTTTACCAAGTGAACAGCTGAAAACATTGCTCTATATACTGGCCCCAAACTGAGAGCAGCCAATAAGAAACGAAAATGTTTACACACATTAAGAACGTTTTTTTTTTGGTTTCAGCATTGATAAAAATGTAATCACACGATGAACACAGTCACATAAAGAGAACCCTGAGGTTCTACACAGTTAATTGGATCATCCAACATTATTAAACTAGGTAAGGTTTCTGATTTTAGTTTATTATTTGTGATGTAAAACATCACCGGAGCATAAGGTGAGTCCTATATCTATAGTATGGAGTTTCATCTGGATGCAGCCAGAGTTTGCTTTTCAGACAATAGACACCACTACAGAAAGTGTAACCCTTTAGGCTTGGAATAAACAAACAGGTCATTCCACATTGAGATGATTATGCCAATGAAACCTCGTGGTAGTTGTGTGTAGGGGATGCCTTGCTGCATCAGAGCTTTTCCATAATTTACACAGTCGACTATTCTGCTCTGTACCAAACAATCATGCAGAAGAACATGGGCAGTTGTGCAGCTCAAGTGTAATTGGGTTAGGCAGGAAGACAACAACTCAAAGTATAAGAGCAAGTTCACATTTGAAAGACTGAAAAGAGACTTAATTATGGTTATTGTGTAGCCTGACTTGAGCACAGTTGAGGTGCTGTGGCAGGACTTTTAAACAGGCTGTTTATGCTTGAAAGCCCTCTAATGTGGTTGAAGTAAAGCAGTCCCGTAAAGAGTGGTCCACAATTCCCTCTAACGATAGTATTGATGTCCATATTCAAACTATTCTACCAGGTACAATTGAGCAAGCTGTGGTAAAAGAAGAGTGTTTTTCCATCACTACTAAACAGAGTGAAAGTTGATGTTATTGATCTACGTGGAGCCTTGAGGATTTGGTTTTGACTGCAATGAAATTAATTTGCATAAAACGGAATTGCCAAGTTGGGGTTAAAGGATGGGACACCTGAGGTGCTCTTGCTGCCTACCTCTATTATCTCTGTGCCATTTTAATTCCCTTTTTTTAATGTTTCTTCAATCCTGTAATGCACTTTTTTCAATTAAATGTTACCATCTTTCTGTTAGAATTTCAGTTTGTGGTGTATTCTTTTTGCTTTTATGATTTATATTACATCACAAATGTTAGCACTGGCTTTCTGGAGAAATTCACATGCTTGTATTCTGTCAATGTAGTCTAGCTTTTTAAATCATTTTTTAAAATTTTATTGTATTAATTTTTTTCGTGACATTTTGCAGCAGTCTTGCATGTGTTAGCCACTCAGCCTTGGAAATATGACAGCACAGTGCCTTAATGTCCTTGTTGCTGCTGTTCAAATCAAAGGTGTTGACAGACCTTTGCAACAAATAGGAAAAAAAGTTTTGAACACTGGTGACTTCCTGTTGTGGCCTGTCATCTCAGCTGGATGGGAAAAAATATGCAGAGTGTCTTGTTTAATGGCTGGAACCAACAAAATGAGCCTCTTTATCTCCTCTGTTTCCAACAGAGCCGGGCAAACCCAGTGAACGTGACCCCTCCCATTCAGGCTGTGGATCAAGACAGGAACATCCAGCCTCCTTCTGATCGGCCTGGCATCATCTACTCCATCCTCATTGGTACGTCATTATTAGGCTGTAGTGTGGAACATATTTATGGAAACTGGATTCAGTTTTGTTCATTTTTGTCGTGAGATTGACAAATCATTTATAGGGAACATACTTGTGCATATTTTACTTCACAACTACATGTTTATTAGACAAATTATTAGAATAAAATAAAATATTTGGAAGTTGAAAACTATGGCACATTTTATGAAAATTTGGTTTTCCTCCTGATTTGGTTTTTCACACCCTTATTCTGGACTAGTGCATATTTCTGTTCTGTTAAGGGCTAAACTTTAACGAGTATGAGCTCTGATATCAAAGCCCTGAAACGCATGAAAGTATGAAAGTTGAAAGTATGTTCCTGAGATCAAGTCCCACATTATTTTTTTCTGCCTCTTGTACACACCAAAAACTTACAAAAAATAAAAAAAGCATCACTTGGACAAATTGGGCTAATAAAAAATGTATATATTTTTTCCTTCCTGATTTTTATTTTCTTCTAATGAAGTGAGCCATAAAATTGTGTTATACCAGTTTTGACAAACATGCAGTTATTTATTTTCGTTTACCCCTCCAGGCTTCATTAAAACAGAAGAAAAATAAAATGTTCTGTGGACCTAAGTACTAAGAATTACCATGCTGTACTAGTGTTGACCACATGGGAACAGTTCGACTGCCCAATGTGCTTGTAAGTTGGACTGCTCACTTGTACTCTGGGGCATCCAGTGCACAAATCACTACTGTTTGAGACCAGACCCAGACCACCTCCTCCGAAGAGTCTCAGTATGATTGTTTTTGTCCATGTCTGAGTGCGAATGCTGTTTTCATGCGCCCAAATGAGCCACACCTAGAGTGAGTCCAATTAACCAGACTAAAGCATGCAGGTGTGTAAACTGCCTTAAAGACATTAAACTTTAACTAATATTAAAATAGGTAAAAATGGTAGGATTTAAAATCTTTATAATTTAGCAGAACGTTTTGCTGATTTCAGTCTGTATTTTTAAATGACTGAAGTTACCTGTCTCATTTCTCAAAACAAGCAAAATAATCTTCTGCCACCAGAAAAAGACAGTTTTGCAGGATACATTTAAACTAATTAAAACAGTCCAAATAATATTTACTGAATCTTATACAATTCTTTCAACACCCCCCACCCACACCCCCAGCAATGGGTTGTGAAGCAGAACTATTTTGTCTGGTAAAATGGAGCTCCATCCAATAGCTTGGGGGTGATTTGGAGTAGCAGAATGCAGCAGAACCTGACCTCAGTAATGCTCTTGTGTCCAACATCAAATCTTCCAGCATAATTCTAATGTCAAATCTAAAACCTTCTGAGAAAATAGAGGCTGTTACTGCAGCAAAGAGTCATATAATCTCTATTAATACCCTTTATTGCAGTGGAAACATTGACCAAGCAGATTTCTACAAAGTTTTGACCAAGAATAAGAGGATTAAATCTGATTGCACACTGTGGCAGCATGTCTTATTGCACCTGTTGATCACATATTCTGGGTAAACCTCATTTTGAAACTGTCACTCTGCGCTGGATTCGTGCCTCTGCCATCAGTCATGAAAGCAACATTTTGACACCCACAGGTTTTTGCAATGTTTTGACTGTGTATTATACTGTTGGAGTACAAAGGGCTAATTCAGAAAGCCTTGGTCCTTTGCTTGCTGGCATCTCTATTTAATCCTGGTGTGTCAGACCCTTTCTTGAGAGGAAACAGGGATTTTCAGATGGGTGCAGCAGAAGGGGAATACATGCCCTCCTACTGAGCTCTGAGATGAGACCCAGCAATGAAACATCAAACTTAGAGGAAGGGGGTGGAGTGGTCCAGCATACCCACAGGTTAGCCAATGAGAAATATTCCAGCCTGCTGGCACAAAAATCAGAGAGGTGAATGAAATACAGGCGCTTTATAGTTCAGCATTCACATAGCTGAACAAAAGCTAATGTTTTCTTTAAGACACAAACACCCAGAGCTCAAATTTTGTGGCTGTGCTGAGACATAACGCTGTGTGTTGCTGCATTTTAATCATTGTTGTAAAGCATAGTGCATGGACTGCCATTTGTTAATTTGATAGACAGAAATTAACATGTCTGTGACTGACATTTTGAACCCATTTTTAGCGTATAAATATGTTTGCACTGCAACCTTGTCCTACCTGCTCTTCTCTCAAAAACAAGTGCAATACGCTATTTTCATCACTTCAGGTGGGCGCATAAAGTTATGTCAGATTTGTCACAAATTATTAAAAAAAAGTAAATACAACTGATTTAATTAAAGCAATTTTTTGTGTTTAAAGTGAACCTGTCAGGATCATGGCAGACTGACGGAGGTGGACGCACTTGCTAAAACACAGTGACTCTATTGAAACACAAGAGACAGTATACTTAAACAAAGAAAGACTGACACAGAGAGACTTGAACCAGATGATCTGGACAGAGGGGCTTAGACAGATAGACAGGGAACTGGACTGACAGGGAACTGGACAGATACAGCTAAACAGAAATCTAAACAGAGAGAGCTTAAACAGACTAAACCTAGACATAGAGATAGGAAGTCAAACCTAGACAGAGACAACTGAACAGAGACCTAAACAGACTGAAACTAGACAGAGAACCAAACATAGAACTAAACATGGAAGAACTAAAGCAGACTAAACATGAACACACACAAACAGATAAGAGACAAAAGAGATACAAAGACTGACTTGGAGGGCATGAGAAATAGACAAGACAGACAGACCAGAGAACACAAAACAAAGTTGGAATGTCCAACAAACAGGAAGAGACATAAAGGAACACAGACACAGACAAGGGACACCTGGAACAGACAACAAGGAGGCAGGATTACAAATGAGACAACGAGGAGGAGGAACAAGGCGGGACAAGGGCGGAGACACAAACAATAACAAAACAGACACTGGGGAAAACAGACACAACAGGACAAAGGTGTGACAGAACCATAAAAGCAGTGTGACGTTATAAATGGAACATTATATAGTATTATATAAACAATAATAATACTAACAAGCAATGTGCAACAATAAACATAATACTTATACTACTATTAATAATAATAACACTCATTTAAATGTTAATTCTACCAATCAAGCCTAATTATTTATTTATTTATTATTATGTTGAAATTACTGCTGTTTTAATGTTTTGCTACTACGAAAATGGGTATGTACGTGTATAGAATTGGAAGTATTTGCAAGTGTTGAGTTGCCAGGAGCCACCAACAGCAAGAGCAAAGAGAAACTATCAAACCTAGTTTTGCCGGACCGCCATTCGTCATATTGACATTTGACAGCATCCAGCAGAACGCAGCAGAACCTGATTTCAGTAATACCCATGTGGCAACTGTCAAATCTTCCCAACAAAGTTCTAATGTCAAATCTAAAGCCTTCTGAGAAGAATAGGGGCTGTTACTGCATCAAAGACTCCACATTAACCCTTTGAGGTGTAAGGACATTTTCTGAAATTCACCTTTAAAGTACTTGTATTATAATATATTGCCCACAGGTTTTATATCAAAATGTTCAGAACAATCTCGGCTGTCTCATTAAGAGAGGCCCATGTGACCTAGAGCATTTTATAAAGAGATGATCTTTCTCTAACCCTGAAAAACTTAAATCTGATTTTAGAAAATCTTTGTTTCTTGAGAAAACATCTCTTTACTCGTGTGGATGAAATGTTTTGGTGATTGAAATTTTATCAGAGTCTTAAAAACAAGCGAATCCACCAATTAGACACGGTGAGAGGCAGAGGAGGCGTGTCTCACTTATACATAGGCTGGTAACTCGGGATGTACAGTATCGTGTACAGTCTCGCTATAATATGCAAATGAAAGAGCAGTTTCTGCACATTCAGAGAGTGTTTGACCTGTATTTCTGGGCTGTGCTATCCCTATCAATATTAATAGAAATATTGTGAATGGTCGTAATTTAAGCGCCGGCGTGTTCTTTGACCCCAGAGGGTTAAAACCCCTCATCACAGTGGAAACATTGGCCAAGCAGGTTTCTACAAAGTTTTGACCAAGAATAAGAGGATTAAATCTGATTGCACACTGCAGCAGCATGTCTTATTGCACCTGTTAATCACGTATTCTGTGTAAACCAACCTCTTTTTGAAACTGTCACTCTGCACTGGATTCGTGCCTCTGCCATCAGTCATGAAAGCAACATTTTGACACCCACATGTGCCTGTGCTGGAATCTAATGCCTTATCTTTGTAGTTTTGCTATATCCACAAACCCAGAGCCCCTAGAATCTCTGCCAGTATCAAGAAAACAGTTTCCAAGCCTTTATTTTGCCATGCAGTTGTAAAAGAGTAACGATTACGCCAGAATGTGAGTTGTGAAGAAGTCTCAGCATGAATTTATAATGCTTAGGGCCAACATGATAAAAGGGTCTTGGGTTTTTTGAAGGCCCTCAATATAAATTAACAGAGGGACACAGGTGAAACACAGGGGGTTGGCTGTATGGCATCGTTTGCGTCATTGCTGAGATTAACGTTTATACCTTTATATCTATTGCAGTAGGACTCATGTTTCCCAGTGGCCTTAACACAATATGCCTCCATTGGACTAACCGTTGCCTCCATTGCCTCCAAAACTAACCGCATTCAGTCACAGTAGAGCTGATGTCTTCATATGTGTGACTAACTGAAATCAAACTTGTTTAAAATTGAAATTACAGACTCTGAAAAGGATAACACAGTTATAAGTAAAAAAAGCATCAGAGATCAAATTATGGGTGGGAAGCAGGGTATTTTGCCAAAGGATTATCAAAAGATCAGTTTGTGTTGAATATTCAAGTAGCACAGGCACTAAAAAAGGTTCTGTGACACTCCTAAAGTCAGAAATGGGATGTCATCATCACACAGATAGAGCTCTCAGAGCTCTTGCCAAAAAAAAAATAAAAAATTGTACAATATCGTCTCTGTTTTCCAAACATTTCATCCTTTATGTGGAGGAAACAGTTCCCAGTTATGGTGTAGTAGGCAGGATGGTTGGTCTTCCTTTAACTGCAGGATGAGTGACCGACTGATGACCAAGCTGTGCCTGTGTAACATTCTCTGCATGAACGTTGATAAAAAAAAAATCTGCAGATCCAGTCTTCTAACTCCTGTGGCTGAAAAACTTCCAGCACGATGCTTCACATTTTTACTGGTGAGTACCACCTTCAGACAGACCTCAGACAACATGGCAAAGGGCAAACTGTCAGTTTATGTTTATTTATTCATTTTACCTTAAAGGTATATTCATAAGGAAGGACATATTTTTTTTGCTACATTTATAACTGACAACTGTGGGAATAATTGTTGTTTTTCTCTAGAATATTAACTTCAAATGTTTGTATGTTTGTTTGTTTGTTTATTTTTATAGTACATGACTTTGTTAGTGGCTAATATTAAAGGTACCATGGAAGAAGGATGCACAGATCTGCATTTTGCAGAGACATCTGTGTAATTAAAGTTGCATGTGATTGCGAATGTAGAAGGATGTAGGGATGATGCAGAAGGATGGATGATATAGAGATAAGACATTAAAGGATGTAATTAAATGCCAGTATGTATTGAAGCTGAAGTGTGAAACTGATTACTGGAAAGGAGATAACACAGGGAAATGTAGTCTGAGATTGTGGATACTGAACAGAGAAGAAGGATGCAGTCTTGAGTAAAAAAAAAAACAATGTATCAAACAAAGAATGTAAATATACATTGCAGTAACCTCCAAGCTAATGCTGATGAGCTAGAGAAAGAGATAAGAAATATGAGGAAAAGAAATCTAGGGGTCTACTCCTACATTGGTAAAACAAATATGCTGAATGTGAAGCCTAGTTGTGGCCGATTGCATTTATAAAAAACAATAATCTATGACGCAGTGTCAAAATTTTTAACATTGTTAAAGAGGTTAGTCTCCGTTTATGATTCTGTTGAACTGGGGCATGTTGGTTGTGTTGGGTTGTCAAGTATAGTGTATTTAAAATTTTTCGTTTTCTGTCTAACCCCATTCAAAAAATAGTTGTGGTTTCTTGCAAAATGCAATTAAAAGTATGTTGTGATTCCTAGTAAATGTACATAACCAACAAATGTACAATGAAAAAATTTCTAATGTTTTCACCAACCAAACTGAGTATATTTTAGTAGATTCAAATTTGTAATTTCAAGCCTGTACCACTGGCTAAACAAATTGGGAAACAGGGTAACATTTCTCATTTTGTTCCCTCATCTTTATTTTGAATTAAACAGATAGTTTTGCAGCTGAACTGTTGCTGCACAGCAGTTTTCTGATTCTCATTTTTCATGATGTGACATATGAGGCAGTTCTGGAAGGCAGACAGGCCAGTGAAGCACACTGGTGTAGCACATGCAGATAGTAGCCAGGTATTGTCTTGCTGAAATAACCATGGACTTACCAGGAAACACCTTAACACTCTAAAATCCCAATACATGCTCCCACATCAATAGTACTTCATCACATATGCTGTCACCCATCCCATACCGTAGACATTGTTGCACCCCCCCAGACCATGATATACTTTTGCACAATACTGTCTGGGTGGTCCCTTTCATATCGAATTGATGTTCATTTTCCCAAAAACCAGTTGAAGCATGGATTCTTCTGACCATGGCATGCATTTCCACCGTCTTTCAAATCATCTGAGCAGAGCTTGGATCCAGAGATCTTGGCTGTGCTTCTGCACAGATTTGATATATGGCTTTCTCCTTGCGCTATAGAGTTTCAGGTTGTATTTTTTGATACAGCGGTTGACAAGTGACTACTGTTTTCTGAAGCACTCCCAAGCCCGTGAGGCTATATTTATCACAGTAGTGTTACAGTTTGTCATTCAGTGCTGCGTAAGGGCTTGAAGGCCATGCACATTCAGCAGTGATGTCAGGCCTTGCCCTACACACACACTGGAGATTGCTCCAGATTTTCTGAATCATTTCAAGTTATTAAGTACAGTAGATAATTTTGCCTAGAGAACTGTTTGACACCACTCGCATAAAGTGTGGCACCAAGTGGTGAAACACCACCCATGTTTTCTTGTAAAAACATAGATGAACAATTTATAACGTATGTATTGCCCTTCTGGTACCACTTTAGAATAAGACCACACTTATTAATGTTTATACATGGATTTAAATCTGTCTATTAATGGTAATAAATTATTTTGTAAGTGCATTAAAAGTCATTAATAATCAATTATAACACATAGATTGAAAGGGCAACAGTGACATGTTGTTTGCCAAATAGAGAACCCACATCCACCTACACTGTTAAACCTCGGATCTCGCTGGATACTCATTTTACTTTGTCTTCTCCATCAGTCAATATTAAGCATGTCGGCTTCATCATTTGTTAATAATTTTACCCATTTATCCACCAAGTTTCATGAATCAACCAACAGAATGTCTTTTTAGACATTAGTGACAACGTGTTTAACATATGATATGAATAAATACTCAGAGCTCATTGTATTTTTTACTTTGATATGTTTAGTAAAATGTCAGACACTTTCACTGTTTAGCAAATATCAGGTCACTTTTGCACTTTCTATATAGGTTGCAAATGATTATAAATGACCTATAAATTGTTTACAGCCTAATCAAAAAAACATTTAATAAACAGATTTTAACCACTTATAAACCTTTATAAGTGTACCCAACTTCTTATTGTGGAATGTTTCAAAACTTGAATCTTCTATGTAATTTTTACTCTTCTTTTGCCATTGTCTCAAGATTCTTGGAGTGGGTGGCAACCTTTTTTGTCTATCTTTTACCCTATTTTTACAAAATACAGTGAAGTTGGTCAGTGAAACATTGGAAATATTTTCTCTGTACATTTTGTCATTTAAAGCTTCAAGAGAATTAACAAAATGTGCCAGTTTTATCGAAATGGATTTGTAAGAGTAATTACTGCCAGAAATGGGACAAATCACATTTTGCACTTGCAGTTCTTAATATTTGTAATGATGAATGTAATTTTCTGATACTGATAGTGTACCTGCAGATCATAATAATAATATTCTGTCACAGGCATCATCTTGATTTTTTTTTTAATAATAAAGGGAAATACAGCTTTAAAGAGGACAGTAGTATGAAAAGTGAAATCTTCAGCGAATTAACATAAAGCACTGCTATCTGGGGCATACCAATTCACAGCTGTGGAATGAAAATCCCAGTCAGTTTTATATCAGGTTATGGTATTTCCACTGTAATTGTATTCACTGATGCTATAGTACTTTTTTTATATACTGTTTTTTTCATAAAATCTTCCTCTGTTTTGACTTGCAGGTCAGTGTTTTGCAATTTTCAATTGCCACCATTAGACTTCCTCTTGTCTTTGTCCCTTACATTTAATAATGGGCAGGTACCCACAAAAACTGGGCGTAGACTTGCAGTTGTTTTAGGACAGAATGATGATTTAAAACATCCATATCTGGGGAATGTTGCAGGCTTTAAGAGTTATATTTCTCACTCCCAGTAGAAGGTCAGAACTCATGTAGTTAGGGACAGACATAGCACTGTTATGTGTGTGAAAGCACACAGTCAATAGTTTAATAACTTGTATAAGAATGAGGAAATGTTGTTTTGTTGTGTTTTCAGGATATACCAAGGGTACCAGGTTATAATGGATAGAAGAGGTGTCTGCAGATGAGTCCCTGTTCACAGATGAAAAGACGACTGAATGTACAATGCTGCAGAAGCATATGCGTCTTCTTGAAGACATTAAAACAAAATCATATAATGCACTACTTAATAAAATGCATGTTTCTACTTTGACACAGAAAGGTTTTATCCATGAGTTATAAATTAGGTCATGATGTGAGAACTTTTCTTTGACATTAAGGTGGGTTATGTTAGTTTGTTTTCTGCCAATTATTAGGACATAAAATTAAACAATAGAAATTAAATACAGGGGGATAAATTAATACAAGGTATGTACACCTACAGATAAAGGACCTCATGTCACAAAGACATGATTATGATAGAGTGGTATATTTGTAATGTTTGCTTAAATATATGTAGCTCAAAAAATTATATAACTTATATACTATATATAATATAGATTATAATATATATTATATATAATAACGCTATCATTACATATACTATCCAATGTTTTAAGTGAGAAAAAAATGAGTGTGGTCCATTTGTAGGAATTGTTACAGTGTACACAGAATAAATAATACTTTTTCTGCACAATGTTTGGTTCTTTTTTTCAGGGAAATATGGTTTCAAACTGATGGTTGTAGTTTCTAAATCACTGAATGTTTTAGGAACAAAATACTTACCTAGGGCAATTCAGAAACTCTGAAATTGAATTAGAACACAAATTTAGATAGATATCAAAATCAGAAACTACAATAGAAGTTTCTGGGGAAGAATAAAACTGATCCAAAAACAAGTTTAAACTTTGTTATATAATTGTAAACCACAAGGATAGAACAAAATAAATTTCTAGGTTTGAATATTGTGAATATCTACTAATGAACGCAGAACTCAATTTTGAAAGACTTTGTGTGCTTTGGAAAGTCACTGTAAGGTACTATTTTTCTCAATTTGACTGATTTGAATATTTTTTACAGTTTGGTGTAAAATAAGCTGAAGTCCTTCTAAGCCTCAACGGAGCATGATAAATGAACAGCATCAAACACAGAAAAAGGAATCAGGAATGTGGAAAGATGAAATGGAACTGATATAAAGTACATATTCACTAAAATGCTTAAGTAAAAAAAAAAATACATAAAAAATATAATTCCCATGTAAACAAATCCTATACATGTTTTACTTAAGAAAATGCATTTGAGCAAATTAGCTGTTTACTACCCATTTCGGATGTCAGTAATTAATGCTGGAATGTTTTAAAACTCTTCTGTTTCCTTGTTCATTTCATTTAAAGTTTTAACATTTTATTTGCAGGGCTTAATTGTTTTTCTGTTTGTTCTTCATGCTTTTATCCTTTTCTTCCTATCCTCATATGTGTAAAGACCTTTGAATTAGAGCAGTGTATTATTTTTTTATACACATTAACATTCTCTGCAATGATTCTCATGGTTCTAGTCATTATTTTGAGTAACACACTCCTATAACTTATTGCATTTTTGCTTTATTATTTTCATTCACTCATTTATTGTCTGTAAGCTCTTATCTAGTTCAGGGTCGCGGTGGGTCTGGAGCCTGCACAGAATCACTGGGCGCCAGGCGGGGGGACACCCTGGAAGGGGCGCCAAAAAGAGAAAAAGAAAAAGCTTACAAATAGTTGTGCCAAAGAACTCATCTCATATGATCCATTCCCTTCTATCTTGTCTTCTGCAGGTAAACCAGCATCCTATGCAGAGTTCTTCTCCTTGAACAGCAGCACGGCTGAACTGAGACTACTGCAGCCTGTCAACCGTGAGCAGCACCAGCGATTTGATTTGGTGATCAAGGTAAAGACGGTTGAATAAACTCACAATTCATGACTTAATTCAGTTGCAGTACAGGTTTGTAATGAACAAATTAAAAAATTTCTGTAATCAACAGTGTAACTGATTTTCATCTGTTGGGCTGTGTCACATCATACCATTTCCAAACATTACTGCAATATACAGTATATATGTCACCCGGGGGCATAGTGAATTCTTGGAGCAGACTTAGCACGTTTTAATCACCCTGCTGAGCTTTTGGATCATGCATGGGGAGATTTAATCAGCCCCTGCAGGTCTTGGAGTGGGTATAGTAAGGTTTACTTGCCCCATGGAGCACTTGGTGTGCAGAGGGTCATAGTAACATTTAATGACATAAAGTTCAAGCTGAATTTTACTAACCATTTTGGTTTTTACTGCTCGTCCTATCACCACATCGCCATTTGCTGTTAGTCAATAAAAAAAAGAGGGGTGTGTCTGTTGTGTTGCGTTTGTTTTACGGGAATTCAGAGCTCAGCACTGCAGGCTTTAGAAATGAGCACAAATGGAAAATGAATCTAAGTGGTGCCCCACATTTCTTTTAAAGTATGGTCAGTTCAGCAGTGGGAATTTACAGCTTGTGTTAGAAGAAATTCAGCCAAGCAAATTAGCAAGTAAAATGATGGGGATGCCAAAAATGAGAGAGAGAGAGAGAGAGAGAGAGAGATAGATAGAGACTATTTTCCAACTTCATCCTACAGATAAACTAAGATGAATGTAATTCATGGAGTATGTATCTATACTGCTGTTTGCGTCAGAGTGGAATGTAGCACCTAGTGCTTTAATGTAATGATCCATAAAGGACATTGTGCAAGCCACTGGACACCTCATACTGAGTGCAGGTGTTGGGGTGTATGTGGGTGTGTGTGGTGGTGGACATGAACTGATATGTGGATGAAACTACCCTCCAGCTGGAAGCTTTTCCTCTAGATGCTAACCGGATCAAAGGGAAGAAGTAGGCTGCATCTTGAGATATGGAGCTGTGCAGAAATGCTTTATGGGTTGTGTATGTTACACTTTTAATCAGGCTGGAAATTTTAATCAGAACTGGACTACAGCCTGAGAATTTTCTGACGGAGGCAAACTTGACCCATACCAAACCTGAGCACAACAAATCTGTGCTTGAACTTGAACTGAGCTTGTGTCTAAATCCAACCTCAGGTCAACCAAATGGCTGACCACAGCCTCATATTTTGTGTCCTAATCAGACCTGTCTGGGAAAAAAAAAAAGTCTGTACTAACACGAACGAGCCAGCAATAATATTTAAAAACCCAAGCTTTGACAAAATTCCATCCAAGCTCAGCTTATCTCAAATTGAACCATATTATTACGCTAAGATTCTTGGCTTCAAGATGCTGTGATTCTATGAATTAATCAAAGTCATCAGCATTTGTGACTAATCAGGGTTACAATCACATTGTCCCTTTTTAAGAGGTTTTAATAATGGATATTTAATTGTAAAATTAAAGAGTCAGTGCAAGAACAGCGCAGTGATATTATATTTATTTTTATAGTGTTAGTTGTGAGTTGTGTACAGAAATATAGCCACTACAGCAAATTTAGAACTCTAGAACGTCCTTGTATTTTTGGGAGGGAGACAAATGTGTAGTGTGATATACATGACAACCTGCCATGAGGAAATTATTATTATTATTTTTTTACTGTATTATAATATATCAGTATAGTTTTGGTGATTTTTGAACTACAATATTTTAATTTGCTAAGTAAAATGTCAGGAGAGATTTAACATCGGACACTGAGGTTTTAATAGAGAAAATGAATTATACAGTGCAGCTATAGTAAGCCTAAGTGAGGTAGGAGATTAAACAGGAGGTGTGTGTGTGTGTGTGTGTGTGAGGGAGGGAGTAGGAAGACTAAGAGAGTTAGTCATGATATTTATTACAATGTAATCTTCCTTCTGAACTCAGCAATAGCAACGCTGTGTTTACATTGCTAAATATAACAACTAATGCATACTGGACTGCAGAGGAAAAGTGGGGTCAGCCCCTTAGTTCAAGTGAAAGCAACTGTAATTGCTTAAGCATACCAAGAGATTTCTAACAATTTCATGCTCCCAACTTTGTGGGACAGTTTGGCGATGACCTCTTCCTATTCCAACATGACTCTCCACCAGTTCACAAAGCAAGGTCCAAAAGAGAGGGGGAGGAATGATTTTCACAAGTTACAGGTTTCTGAGCGCTCTCTTCACCAATGATGATGACAAAAGGAAATTGTTTAAACTGGGACCAGATAAACATCAAAGGTAGTCAGGCAAATGTGATATATTATATTTTAAAGCAATAAAAAATGTGTACAGTAATCAGGCATTTAATCAGTCATATAATACATGATCAGCATGTGAACTGGTTCCTGGTTTGTATTATAAATAGGTAGGTAATAGAAAAAAATCTTTCAGGTAATCAAGGCAAGTCAGCTTCCCACACACTCTTGTTCTTAAGTTGTAGATGTTTGGTTTTGTTCTATTCTATATGCAAGTGCATTCTATATGCATTCTATATTCTTCAGACTAGTTCTCACAACATGCACACAACCCAATGTTTTTATTTATTTAGTGAATCAGGCTCTGTCATCTTGAGATTTGGTCACGTCAAGGCTCAGGTCTGGTGATGCATTTACTGTTGTTTTATTTGTTTTATAATATACGAAGTAGAGAGATATAATATACATATAAATCCTCCGCTAGAAAATCCCCAAGTAGTTGGATAAGGGAAAGACAGGTGAGACCGCATTTGTCTGTTTTCATTAGCTGCATATCATATATGATATTAATGCATCAAATTAACTTCATAGTACAGTTCAAGTACAAATGGTTTAAATGTTAAGCAGTTGATCAAAATCAGAGCCATTTTTTAAGCGTGTTTATTAATTGATACAGAAATAATGCACTAGAAGAGGCACACTTGAAAACTGCCATTAAGAACTCTTCAGTGTAATTATTTTATTCAACATTTTGTACACTGTCATGACACTAATTCCATTTAAACAGGATTAATACTCTGTTTTAGTGAACCAAGCATTGTGGGCAGTGTTAATGTCATGATAACGTTAAACTCTCATCAAGTTGCCCAACCCTCTCCTTTATTGCTACTGCAAAATATAGGGGGTAGGTTTAGTCAGGGCACAATGCCATGAGAGAAAATGAGTGGAGCTAATGTTGTGTCAGCCTATAGAACAAGTTCTCAGTGCTCACCTGTTTTTATTTTTTTTTTTTTCATTGTATCACAAGATATTTTAAGTTTGTTATATGAAATATGTTTATTTTCTTCTTTTCAGAGTGCAGTAAATATTGTTCATAACTTTTTGCACAGACTGAAAACATACAAAGAAATTACTCGTGTGATATTCATATTAATGTCTTGTGATTTTTGATGCAAATGAAGTAAAGATCTATACATTCTACAGTTTTTATCTTTGCTAGATAAGATTCTTGACATATCAATCTGCAATAACATATTCACATTTGTAACAGAAGAACAGATAAAACAGGCATATTATGTCAGACAGATAAAGGCTGCTTGTGTTAATGATTGAAAGCCTTGAAGGCCACGTCTACAATTGTGGGGAGATGCAGTTCTCTGTGGTTTCTTTACGTTCAGAAGCTCTGCATAGAACAGTAGGTTTGAGGAGAAAAACGGCACATCTTGTCTTGTACATGGGTAAAGTTTAACTTGTGTGTAAGTTTTATTCACAGTGTGAATTACAGCAAAAAAGTAATTTGTAACTCTTGTTTAGTTTTGTAGCACTTTCGGACTGTATTTATTTTCATGTAGTTAGCATTCTCCTGAATTTAGAGTCAGTTCCGAACTACATAATCTGAAACAGCCAAAATAACCAACCTATGGAGCAGGAATAAAGCAACATCCACTCCATGTTTTTCAACAATTGGAGGGATCTCTGCTGTTTCTCTGCCTTTATTATTTATTTATTTATTTATTTATTTGTTTGTTTGTTTGTTTGTTTGTGACTAGTGTTCCATAAACATATTAGACTGGTTTCCAGCACACAAACAGACTGTTACACTAACAAATGGTGTGGAAACATGTTTTTTAATCAAAATTATTTTTGTCTAGAACTGGTAACGAGGTGGATCTTAAGCACCCTGAACATTGCATTGCTATCTTGGAACGTAACATCAGAATGACAGTTGTATAAAGTTTGTTTTCTTTAAGCAGTCTCTGCTTTTCCTACAGAGTCTTGATCCCCATGCCTATTAGTCAGCTAGAGAAGTATTTCTAAACAGGCATGGAAACGTCATTTGAAACCAGGACCATGCCTCCGTAGAGAAAAACACAAATCAATTTGTTGGCTTGATGGTATTGTACACATGGTGGTAGATTAAAGTAAATAGCTCATTAAAAGAGTAAGTCATGCTGGGTTTTTTTGTGAATGATCAGGTTTTACCACAGGCTTTGAAGGCCAGATGTAAGTAGAAGTAAACTTTGAAGGCATTCTGTGTTAAAATAATCTTAAGGTATGTATGAGCTGTGTGATTTTAGGCCTTACTATAGGATTAGGCTGAATACTATCTATGTCTACTGTCATTGTTTGCAAATATTCAACTCTTCTTCTGGAGAAGACAACGTAATGTCTTCTGGACTGGACTTTAAAACCTTTGTTGTACCTTTGTGTTTGAATGTTTCACAATCCTATTTACTGACCTTAAGATCACACAAATCCACTTCTGTGTACCATAAAATGGCCAGTAACATGCACAAAGTGAACTGAAATTGGTTTTGGACCTCTTCAAGCAGGGTTGTCAATGTAAACTTGGGTAAATATCTAATTGCAATGTTTTCAGATCAACATAGAGATTGTGATTTTAATATATTTTCTGCATATCAAGGTCCAGGCCTGATTTTATAATCAAGGAGGCTGACCGGATTTTTACTGTGCTTGCACACCTTGACTAGACTTTTTATCTTTTATCAGAGCCTCATTTTATAATAAAAATATTAATTAAACAAACCCCAGAAATTACAAACCTACAGCTATGTTTATTTTCTTTATGTAACAATAACTGAACATTATTTTTTATTCAAATGTCAGCTGTAATTTGGGCACAATATAATTTATTTAAAAGGTCTCCCTACTTAAACATTCAAAGCAAATACTTTTTACATTAATTAACAACAAAACATACTGTATACTTTATTTAACTTTAAACAATTCCGGAAGCGGTTTGGGATGTTTTGACAAAGGAACAAATCTTCAGTAGGAACCAAAGTGAGTGGATTGGTTCTGGGGGAACATGAAGACTGCTTTCTGATTGGTAGTCGCTGCTGCGTGTCACTGCTCATTTGCATAAAGTTGAGCAGAGCTGAACATCACCCACTTCGCGTCTCTCATAGCTGCATCGCTCAAAGTTGCCCAGTATCACTGACTCTCACTGAAAATGAATGATTTCTGGTCGTCGGATCACTTTTGTTGCTTTCGGTGTGCAGGCACAGTAACAGCTGTAACTCTGAATATAAAGTGAAAGGCTTTTATTTAGTTGTCATGTACACAGCATAGTGTTTGGCTGCCTCTGACTCATCTAATTCTTATGTAGAGTATAAATATCTGAATTTAAAGCTTAATGAAACATTGTAATTGATGTTGTATTTCTTAAAGTTGTTGTAGTTCTGCAAACTCTTGCGGTTTGAAAGTTGCATTCTTTTAAATTGTGATTTCAGTATAAAAATTAATTAATCATTCGTGGACATCTGCTCAATTCAAGGTTCCTCCTGAAATCATTTCAGTGTCAGCAAAGTTATATTGTTTCCTCAGAACTTTCTGATAAAGTGTATCAAACTGTACTAAATGGGGAGCGTCCTGAATGACAGAAATGTCTTTAAATGGTATTGTTTTATGCACAGTGTGATCACCCACATCATGTCATTTTGACCAAAGGCATTTATGCAGGGCGGCACGGTGGCGCAGCAGGTAGTGTCGCAGTTACACAGCTCCAGGGGCCTGGAGGTTGTGGGTTCGATTCCAGCTCCGGGTTTCCTCCCACAGTCCAAAAAACACACGTTGCAGGTGGATTGGCGACTCGAAAGTGTCCGTAGGTGTGAGTGTGTGAGTGAATGTGTGCGTGTCTGTGTTGCCCTGTGAAGGACTGGCGTCCCCTCCAGGGTGTATTCCCGCCTTGCGCCCGATGATTCCAGGTAGGCTCTGGACCCCCCGCGACCCTAAATTGGATAAGCGGTTACAGATAATGGATGGATGGATGGCATTTATGCAGTGTGAGCAGATGATCTGGTAACTTTGGCTGTTATCCATGCAAATATATTTGATATCACAGAGTGACTGCTTGGCATTATTTAATTTTTTGTAAATTTCCTCTCAGCACCAATTTGAGACCTGCGATTTCATCTAGCCAGCATGTTTGCTACCACTTATAAGGAAACACTACTGCCAAAATGAAAGTAACCTTCAGTAGCCTGCAGCAGAGCATTTGCTGAAGTGAGAGCAATACTACAAGGAAAAACAACGTATCAATATGTATGTAAATTAAAAAATAAAATGTATTTAAATAATTCTGGAGCATTTCCATTGGCAGCAGGTATTTCCAAATTATGTCAAAAACAAAAATGCCATATTTTGTTCCAATACTGATGGTGTGTTATTGTATAATTGTATTGTATGATTGTAGTAATATCTTAATATGAAGAGTCTGGATGACTAAAATCATGGAAACCACTTGTCAGATGCAAAGGTTTTCCAGGTTGCCAGTTCGAGGAATACTAAATCTACACAAACGAGGGCAAGAAGAGTTTAAGAATTTTGGACCATAATAGCTAAAAAGAATGTGCCATACTCAACCTATTTACACAGAAAAGTGTACATCGTGCCACTGAACATATTCCTATGCTAGCGAATGTCTCAAAATTGAATGAGCAGCCTCAGTTTTTCCTGTACATATTTAAGATATTTCTTCCTATTATTAAACGATTTAGATGACGCTGTCCTAATTTATTATACCTTTCTACCATAAATGTCATTTTAGGAGGCAGATGTTTACTTCTTATTCACAATTTTCATATTCAAACATTTAGATCCACCTTACACGTGTCTGTGCACGAGTCTTATTGGCATTATTCGCCAGCTTCTTATTGAAATTCTCTCTTCCACATTAAATAGGTGACCATGTGAAACTGGGGATAGTGATAGCTTTTGAAACAACCTTTTACTCCACACTTTTTCCATTTAAACACACAAATGAAGTGTACATCATGTCAATTAAACATCTACCTACTCGGGTAAAAGGCATGTATGAATGAGCTGCTGCTCTTTTTCTGTATGAATAGTCATTAAATGTTTTGACTACACGAGGCTGGTGTTATGTTACTTATTGACTTTCCCTTGTACCTAAAATATCATTTTAGGAGACATCTTTATTTCTTATTCACAATTTTCATATGGAAACATTTAGTTCCACCTTAAATGGGTCAGTTTATGAGTCTTACTGGCGTTATTCACCAACTTCTTGAATTCTCTGTTCCACCTTAAAAACGCAACTAAACAAAGCTGAAGACAGCACCTGCACTATTTTTGAAACAATTTACAGGACATGTTATCCATTTAAAATACACAAACCAAGTGTACATTATGTTACTAAAGCATTGACCTATGGAAGTGAAAGGCTAATACTGGTGTTGTTCACCAGCTTTAATTCTCCGTTCCGCTTTAAACAGTCAAATATGCAAGGCTTTTGAAATACAATTCTACTCCTTTATTTCTTTAAAGTGCACAAACTAAGGAGTTTACAACTTTAATCTGTACATAGGCATCAGTACTTTTATATATATTTCAGAAATAACTTTCAACTCTGGATCAGTTTTGCAGTTTTTCTGCTTCTAAGCTGCCTTCAACTATCAAACACATGGCCAATATTTCCTCTCATTTTATTCTGTTCACAATAAAATCTAGCATTTCTGTTTGCTCAGTCACTTCATGGATGCAGGATGCTATGTTTCTTTAAGATATTGTGGGTATCTGGCAACCTGGTGGGCTTGGACTGTAATGTGATTGGACAGAGGGCGGGATCTCAGGTTGAAATACCAATAGAGCTCCTCTCCAGAATGGATGCTAGATTACCTCAAACTCAGTTTGGCTTAATTTCATTGACTGAAAATGACCTCTGAGTCTATTTTATGCTGAATGAAAATAGCGTTTTTGTTTTTCTTTCTGAATCTTTCCTCTGTCTAGTTACTGTGTCTGCTGCCATTGTTAAATTCATGCCTAGTTTTAAAAGACTTGGGAAACTGGACACACGCCTGCCCTATGCAAACTACTCAAAGTTTAGTAAATTGAGCAGAATATCATCCATGTGCGTAATAGCTTTCGACGTCTTGTGTGTGATCTGCATATGGCTTGTGCAATCCTTTTTCAACTTCATATGCATTCAGTGTATTTCAATACACGCAGCCCCTGAACTGAACCTTTGGGCTTCTGTAGCAGTTATGTACAGAATATGTGGACAGAATGTGTCTGATTCTGGCTTGAAACTGCCTCAAAAAGCTCAGTACATCTAAACCAACACACCCAGAGTGGGATTCACAGGATTGGTTGTAACAACACATACTCACCCCAGTCTGGCTAAATTTGCTGGCTAGCTAGACTCAATTTCCAAGCAGCGCTGTTACCTGGCATGACCAGCCATTTCTTCCCGCAAATGAGAAGAGATTGGCTGCCAGTGGGATTTACTTCTTTCATGCATTCTTTCGTGTGCCGCCAATCAATGTTTGGCTTTCCTTTTGTCAAACTCAGCCGCAATCAAATTTGCTGGCTATGAAAACCTGTGTGGAGCCCAGTGAATGTGGAGGGTAATCCATTTCTAAAATGTAAAATCGGAGATACAGACATCATATGTACTTTAATCAAGCAGTAATATCTGCACTGACATACTTTTATCTGAGCTGAGCAGTGTGCGATCACTTCTGTTCCTTCTTTTCCATACCATCCTTCCCTCTATCAGTCTTACACACCAGTGAAATAAGTTTGGCCCTGTTGTGCCAATTTCATGTCAACACTGTCAGTCATGCCTAGACAATTCAAGCAGAAGGACAGAAGGACTACTTACCCTGAGCTCATTATTAACCCTTCACACTCCATTATCTCCACACTTTCCTTATATTCCAAGCCTTCCGAACTCCATCTGCTTGCACCTAACTATAATTTGAATTGTTAGGTGGGTCAAATACTATCAGCATATTAGGCATAATAGAAAAGGAACCGCATACACTACACTCCGTTTACAGTCCTTTCTTAAATTGACATCATGGTACCATCATGGTCTGTCAGAAGGACTGCACACACCATATCTGACCAAATTTGCAAAGCGTAACTATTACAACACCAGTGAAGCACAGCAACTGTGTGTGTGTATTTGGTGAATCATACTTTGTTTTTGTTGCAGTGTTAAATTGCAGTTTTTAATTTTTTTACACAACCCGCCCTCCCCAAACCTGTTAACATTCTCACCGCTAGATCATCTGCATTGTCGGTGGCTTCTCACAAAGCTCCCAACCTGGAAAATCAATTCAGATTGGGAAAACATACCTAAGGATTCAAAGCAGGGCCAAAATAATATTAGCTCTAATACAGAGTGCAACAGATACACAGAGAGACAGTCATCAGCCATAAACGTTTGCATAATCCCCACATGAAACGGAAAACCTTAGCACCGTGATTACTGCCCTCAATTTGGAAGAACTGTTAAGATGAGTGGCTACAGTGGAAAAAGATAAGCAACTTCTATTGTAGATGCTTAATAGAATGCAACTGACAATGAAAAATGCAGGGGGTGCTCAGTTACGGAATTACTGTGGTTGAATTCAGACCCAGTGCCAGGGCAAAAGATAAACGGATAGTCAGGACAAAGTCGTGGTTTATTTACTGTTTACAGCAGGGTCAGATCCAAGTGATATGACACTCTTCAAAACAATGTAGAGTTCTGTCAATGTTTGAGTATTTTAGGTCCTGTTGAGCTTGTGAACAGTGAAGAAAAGTAGCAAACCTGCCTTGTTTAGCTCAGAAAACACAAAGACAGAGCTTTCTCCTGGTTTATTTCCCCAGTTCACAGCAAAAACATACACAGAAAGATCTGGTTCACTGTTCTCTCAGCACACCATCGGCGGCAAATGATTCTGTCTCCACGGTGCCATGACTGTTTATTTGAGGCTCTGTGCTCTTTCTGGAGCTTCTTTATTCTAACACACCTATAAACACCATAGCGGTTTTCACTGAAGAACCTTCTGTTCTATGGTTCCAGCTAGGAACTAACATTTCGGTTTATGTTGGTGGAAATGCGGCAAACTATTCCATATTATGTTTACTCATAGAAACCGAAACAGTTCCACCTTGGTGGAAAATGGCTAACGGTCTTTGCTATGTGACAAGCAAATCACCTCTTTATGAAATGCCTCTTTTTTTGGTAGCTTTGGTGTCGTCTGTGTAATGACTTGTTGCAGAACCCTGTTCTAGACAATATTATGTTTCAGGACAAAATCATGATGACACCTGAAGCAATAATTTCTACTGCATGCATTTAAATTTTTTTGTATTTAAATTTATTATTATTATCATATTATTATTATTAATTATTTTATTTATTTATTTATTTACTGTTTTACAGGTGTGTGGCCTATACAGTACCAATCACATGGTAATCCAGGGAATGCAGTAGACTTAATATTACCCATCTGTAGATGTGTGTTTTATCAGAATAGATGTTGCAGCTCATATTTACACTTCTGTCAGGTGCTGTCAGCTGAAATGGGGAAATGGCCTGTCAGGAGTTCAAAAGCAACGCTGCTGAGTCATCTTTGGAGGCTGGCTCAGGAACACATTTACAAGAAAAGATGAATTTTCCCTCATCCCTGACTGAACTTGACTACAGTAGATCCTGTCATTTGTACTGTATCACTGCTGTTTGGAGCACTGTATGTCAGTTGTCTTGTCTAACCCATATCAAGGAAACAAGGAAAACAAAAATGTGTAAAATGACTTTAATCAAAATGAAGTTTTGTTTGTTCTGTAGTGGTCATTAACATATCTACTAACGTTTAGAAATAAATGCTCACTCAACATTTCTCATAAAGGATCACCAAGAAAGATTTGGTATTTTTGGGCTCCCACTACTGTTGCAGAGTGTAATTAACTTTTTTACAACACTCTCCTGAAATCATAGGGGAGGAGGAATGAGTTACATAGTGCAATGTCTGTTCTGATGAGCCCAGAGTAGCAACAGCCAAGGCTGTATTCTCCTTTTTACAGGTCAGTGGTCACACTGGTCAGCATCACAATGGTATTGAAGATGTCATTTTAATGTAAAAATTCTACATAATGTTACTTTAAAAAGGCAGTGAGATCTATCCTTCTTGTAGTAAATTCACAAGAGCATTAGCGGGTCTGGTACTGACGTTGGACGATTGATGTGGGTCACAAATCCTACTTCAACTGGATGGAACTCCATCACTCTGTAATGCTTTTGCGCTTCATACCCTCTAGGTCAAACTTGGCATTGGAAGTGGTGACTTTAACCTCATGTGTATTCCTATAGAGAATATGTATGTGTAAATTTGAACATCTGTATCAGGGCATATTAAACTTGGGAAATTGAAATATTGTTAGTTGACAAGGGGGTGTTTTGGGCATATATTAAGTGTACAAATGTGATTTAAATCATTATTATATGTAACATATGATTGTGATTCAATCTTGTGTCATATTAGGGTAACTATAGTATTAATATGACAATTGTCATTTTATTTTCTAGGAAATTACCCAAAAATTTTGCCAGTGAGAAGAATGAATTTTTCACTGCACTTGTGTCTTGGGTTAGACAATTTAAAGATGGTAATTTTGATGTGTATTTAAAATTAGTTAGTGCATTTTAAAAAATAATAAAAAATTAAGGATGCACCAGTATGAGAATTCTGGGCCGATGCCGATACCCAATATTATACATGTACATAACTGCCGATGGTGGTATACAGATTTATAAAACACAAAGATACCCTGGATTAACATTACTGACAAATTTAACACTTATTTGCATAACATTTTAACAACCAATTTTACGCAAACAATAAAAAGAAAGGCTTTAGCCACATTTATTTAGATAAATGATCCTTACAGAGACTGGTCTCAGCTTTACTAGTTCAATTAAATGACAAACTAAAATAAATCAAGGATTAAACACAAATAAATGCCAGTAGACCAATAACAATCCAACGTTTCTGCAATACAGTAATACAGAAATAAGAACTTCAGCACTGGCTTTGTGCTTCTCAAAATTGTCAGGGGAGATGAATCTGAGCCAAGATTCTTTCTACATGTTCATCTAAATTAAAATAAATGTGTCAGCAAAATCAAACCATCAGTCCAATGGGAAAAATCTTAAAACAAAAAAACAATTATCTGCCGATACTAGTATCATTTCTATATCATTGTGCATCACTAATAAAAATTGGATGTTTTTACTACAATACAACACAACAATTTCCATAAAATTATGGGTTTAGATTACAATTACACAAATTATTCATTTGAATTACACTTACAGTGTACATTAATGCTGGGGGGAATGAAAAGAGGACATTTCAAAAAGATAAGATATAAAAAATAAAATGACATCCATTTTACATGCTTTAGAGCAGTGGTTCTCAAACGTTTTAGACAAAGTACCACCCATTATCAAACCAAAACCTCCAAGTACCACCTATGAGTCTTACTGCAGAGACATGTGTGCCCTTAGTTCTTCCTCTGCAACACAATCTTTGTTGCATTTTTGCATATTTTTGTTTGTTTGTGTTTTTTTTTAATTAATTTGCATGCTTTACACAAAAAAAGTTCTAAAAAAAAAAAAAGACTAATATTTTAAACACATTTATTCATTTATGAGAACATAAAATGTATGGGAAGTAAGCATTTTGAAAGAAATTAAAACAAGAAGGGAGGTCAGTTTAACATCAATTACATGCTTGTTGCGCTTGGAGCATGTGCTCACACTGGCTATCTGTGCTTGTATCAGTAGGTGAAGGAGGTGTGGCTTTGTGTTAAAAAGTGTTTTAGGAATTAATGATGCGAAGTACGGCTACATTTTTCCTTCAGCTGAGAGTTTTCTTCTATTTTGTCTTCATTTGTACAGAATTCTCACTTTGTTTCTCTATATTTTTGTCTCTGGAATTAGCCGTTTAGGCTCCAGAGTGTTTCTGGAGGGGATTGCGTTCAATCCCTGGGGGAAAAAAAATAAAAACTGGAGAAGGTTTTTTTTTTTATTTTTTTTTTTTTTTTATCACAAACGATTATGAATAAATTCCTTAATTAAGTAATAAATCTTTTGAGGTTATTAGGAGTACCACCTCTTGCTGCTTCATGTACCACCAGTGGTACACTTACCACAGTTTGTGAATCACTGCTTTAAAACATGTTAATGTAGAGGGACCAAAAGGGTAATTGAGACCAATAACCCCAACTTTCTGGAGTGTAGGTTTTCTTTTTTTTGTGTGTGTTTTGGCCTTGTTTGTATATTTTGCTTATTTTCACAAGACTCCTCTGTCCCTTTGAGCCCACCAATGAAGAGACCACCTCAATTATCTCTTTAGGGTATCTTTAGCCATAATTACATGCTGCAGCATATGCCACTCTCATTACAATTCTAGTCCTAATTGCTGCCATTTGTGCTTTTCATCTGGCACCAAAATCTCTCAGACGCTATCTTATTGTGGACCGCAGTTGTAGGACACAGTAGCGATCTCTAATTAGCATCAGAAGCCTCGTCTAATTAGGTTCCCTCTTAAGCTCTTTTGTGGTCTGTGTTGATGAAAGCTATGGATAAACCAGTGTGATTCAAACCCGGCGAAAGATAGTGAGGGAAGCTTAATTATTGCACATGACCACCTTTGTTGCTGTCCATTGGCAGGAATCTTTACAAAGAAGACTGTTGGATCAGCCTTTGTGCAGATCAATAGTTACTGTGTCTCCATTGCATTTTCATAAAGACCATCACCATTTATGTGCCATGTGTCCTTGGATTTTTACCAGTTCAGCATTAAGAATGACTTGGATTAATAGAGTGCAGCGTTCATTGTTTAAGTGGAGGGTGGCAGTGGTCGATGAAACAGTTTTGCATAGTTCATCATTTAATTTGCATCTGATAATCAAAAGAATTATTTACATTTATTTTTAATAATACATTTATTATTTTTAATAGCTTATCTGTTTGATTTGCAAAAGATAATATTTTCCAGACGTTTAATCATAACAGTTAAATTGCGTGTTAGTTTATTTCAACACAAAACAATAAGTTGTTATATAAATATTATGTTTCCAGCTGGTTTAAAGGCTACCTATTAGTGCTACACTATATCTATACACTATAAGGTATGTAGTCGAACAGACTGCTGTCCCGAATACCGTTTTTAGGGCTTTGGAACTTTGGTCACATAATTCTGTGAATATTCGGTGTGTGTGTGTGTGTTGTTGTAGGGTGATAGGCTCTTTTAGGCTTTATTCACAAATCTAAATTAAAAACAGAATCCTACCCAAGGAACGAATATCGGAACAGCCAAATATTCGGGGCTAGCCCTAGTACATAGGCATGCCTTATACATGATGTATTCAGCTACTAAGTGTAAAAATAATTTTTAATCATTTATTTATTTATTTTATTTATTTGTGTATGTGTAACATATAATTTTAATTAAACATTCAAACATTCATTTGCTGTGTTTAATTTTGAGGTAACTCTGGCATAAAATTAAAAATGACTGGTCAATATTTAGCCTAAAATGAAGTAGTTTGAAAATCTCAAGCAAGAAAAATGTATTTGTTATAACTTCCACCAAGAGTATCCAAATGTATGTGTGAATTGTGTTTTAGGTTTTTTTAAAATGGTGATTTCGATGTTAGGGACTGTACATGTTGATTATTAATACTTAATATATATGTATTTTTTTTCTATAAAAATACCACAGTCATTTTTAGTACTATGCATCTGTTACATAAAATGACAAAAGAGCAGAAGGTTTCTGTTTTTTATTACAATTATAAGATACACAAAACATATGTGTACACCCAATACTCTGAGGTACGCTCATTTTAGAAAGGGACATCATTGTGCTGGTATAATCTTCATGGAAAAAATATTAAATAAAATTGGTTACTCCAGAGCAGGCGAGAACATGCTTCATTTCACCATGTCCCACAATACCAATAACACAGCTAAAAAATGAATTCTGTAATAAAATAATATTTAAAATATCACCTGAACATATAATAATTTATTGTAGCGATATCATACTTGCATGTACTTGAAGGTCTCTTAGCGAGGTGAACTTATTACACTCTTTGGGTGTGATAGGCAGCCTGGTTCCTTCGACTAACACACTTCTATATTTGCAGGCCGAACAGGACAATGGTCACCCCCTACCAGCCTTTGCCAATCTACACATTGAGGTACTAGATGAGAATGACCAGGCTCCATACTTCCAGGTTACCACCTACCACGGCTTCATCCTGGAGTCTGCCTCAGTGGGCACCACCATCTCTAACAGCACCAATCTCTCCTCTCCTCTGACCATCATTGCCCTGGATAATGATGTTGAAGAGGTGAGGTACAATCAGAAGAGCCGTACTTGATTTTCTGTATTGTTTCTTATGTCACTGGGACAAGTGGAAAAGCCTGGAAGTGACTGAAACCTTTGGATTTTATATAAGCTCTGTGTGATCTGCTGCTAATGTGATTTTTCGGCTACATTGATTTTGATATGTAAAGAATGTTAGCTGAAAATTCATAGATTTTTACTGTGTTTATGTCATAACCACCTCTTTGATGTAGCAAATAGATGAAAGTCGTAGATCAGTGGCACTTTGTCAATACTCTCAGTCAATAATAATCTCTTACTGATCTGAACTGTGCTCTTAATGAGCTCAGGCACTCACTATGGAGAAGAAGAAAAAACCCACACAAACACTGCCTACAAAACTAAAGGAAGGCCAGTGCGCGTTTTAAGTTCAGTATTTCTATACACTGAAATAGATCATAGGAGCAGGGTTTTTCAGTCTGGGCTGTCGGGTGCATGGTGTAAAGTCCCCCAGTGATGTTGTGGTCATTTCTCATCTTCTAGCAAGGTGTAAGCCACATTATTCTACCAGGCTGGGAAGGTTAGCAAGATTCCTACAAGAATCTCACTCTCAATTGCTGCATTATTAAACAGCTCAACACACTAGGAGGAATATCTACTAATTCTGTGATATCAGCTAACATGCCTGTGTTGGCTAGAATCATCTTGAGCTGTAGGGGAGAGAAAAGACCAACTGTGCCTTGTACCCAGTGGCTATGGTTTTACAAAGGTACTTGAAAGTGTGTGAACCCCTTAGGAGTTCCCATATCTCTGCATATATTTCACCAAAAACCTAATTCGCAATTCCTGAAAGAAGATAAGAAACACCCAAATCAGACAAATAACACGAGAATGTGAGACTTGGTAATGTATTTATTGTGTGGAAATCTGATCAAATTTTAGGTCACAATTATGAAAAAAATATATCGAAAATTCTAAAGGTTTCACAAACTTGCAAGCACCAATGTAGTCCGATCTACCATAACATTATGACCACCTCCTTTTATCTACACTCATTGTCTATTTTATCAGCTCCATTGATCCTACAGGAGGACTTCTAAAATTCTTTCTACAATTTCTGAAGTCTGCATACTTTTTTTTACCCCTCACCCTGTTCTTCAATGGTCAGGACCCTCAGAGGACCATGGAAGAGCAGGTATGATTTTGGTGGTGGATCGCTTACAGTGCTGCAGTGACACTGACGTGGTGGTGGTGTGTTAGAGTGTGCTGTACTGTTGAAAGTGGATCAGACACAGCAGTGCTTCTGGAGATTTTAAATATGGTGTTCACTCACTGTCCACTCTAGTAGACCCAACTACCTTGTTGGTCCACTTTGTAGATGTAAAATCAGAGACAGTAGCTCATATGCTTCTGCACAATTTGTGTTGGTCGTACTCTAGATGTCCACAGAAGGCTATTGACTGTTTGTATGTTGGACTATTCTCAGTCCATCAGTGACACAAAGGGGTTAAAAAACTCAAGCAGCCCTGCTGTGTCAGCCCTGCTGTTGTACCAGCACAACACACACTAACACACTGCCACATCGATCACTACAGTGCTGAGAGTGTGGTGGTCCTCTGGGGGTCCTGACCATTTGAAGAATAGGGGCAAACAAAGTATGTGGCAAAACAGATTGACTACAGTTTGGAATTGTAGAACTTACACAGTCCTATCACAGTAGTGTAAATGGAGCTGAGAGAATGGATGGTGAGTGTAGAAACAAGGAGGTGGTCATAATGTTATAGCTGATTGTTGCATATTGGTATATTCATTCATTGTCTGTAAGCACTTATCCCATTCAGGGTTGTGGAGGGTCCGGAGCCTACCAGGAATCATTGGGTGTAAGGCAGGAACACACTCTGGAGGGGGCGCCAGTCGCAGGGCGACACACCTTCCCTCACACACTCACACCTATGGACACTTTTCTGAGTCACCAATCTACCTACTGAGGTGTGAGAACCCACCTCACAGACAGTCACCCGGAGGAAACCCACACAGACACAGGGAGAATACACCACACCCCTCACAGACAGTCACCTGGAGGAAACCTACGCAGACACAGGGAGAACACACCACACTCCTCACAGACAGTCACCCGGAGGAAACCCACGCAGACACAGAGAGAACACACCACACTCCTCACAGACAGTCACCCGGAGGAAACCCACGCAGACACAGAGAGAACACACCACACTCCTCACAGACAGTCACCCGGATGAAACCCACACAGATAGAGGGAGAACACACCACACTCCTCACAGACAGTCACCTGGAGGAAACCCACACAGACACAGGGAGAACACACCACACTCCCCACAGACAGTCACCCAGAGGAAACCCACACAGATACAGGGAAAATACACCACACTCCTCACAGACAGTCACCCGGATGAAACCCACGCAGACACAGAAAGAACACACCACACTCCTCACACCAGATACAGGGAGAATACACCACACTCCTGGAGGAAACCCACACAGATACAGGGAGAACACACCACACTCCTGGAGGAAACCCACACAGATACAGGGAGAACACACCACACTCCTCACAGACAGTCACCCGGAGGAAAACCACGCAGACACAGAGAGAACATACCACACTCCTCACAGACAGTCACCCGGAGGAAACCCACGCAGACACAGAAAGAACACACCACACTCCTCACAGACAGTCACCCAACTGGATAAGAGATTACAGTGAATTAATGAATAAATAAATATTTGCAAAAGGATGTATACTCTGATTTTTTAGTGGATTCAAAGATACATTTATGAAACATAAATACAAAGTTTTCTTCTGACAGCAACTGATGTGGGAAAGTTTCACCTGAAAGTTCAATCCTTGGATGGAAAAACAGGGAAAACGTTTCAATTCTTTGTTCAGTATCTGCTTTCACCAAGACAATGCTTAATTTTCCTTTTTAAATAATCCTTTTGAAGGACTGGCGCCCCCTCCAGGGTGTGTTCCCGCCTTGCGCCCAGTGATTCTAGGTGGGCTCCGGACTCACCGTGACCCTGAACTGGATAAGAAAATAATCCGTTTTAATGCTTTTTTTTTCTTCAAACACTGAGCTCACACACGTTTTGTTTTCTCCCTTTAGCTCACAGTTAATCAAGTGCCTGTAGGTATTAGTGAAAGTGCTGCTAGAGGTGTGAAGTCCTCCTCTGCCCCCTTCTTCTTTTTTCTGTCTATTTTTCCTCCATACAGTTCCTTCTTTCCTTCTCTGATTTAATTTGGTTAATGCTCTCCATGATTACTGCCGTCTGCTGTATTTTATTGATTTATATTTACACTCAGAGCCTTCCGGCCTAGGCCTCCTTTTTGAAGTGTCTCATTTACACATTTCGGGGTGAATCTTGAAGACGAATTCTAGGCTGAAAAAGAAAGGGATACGTAAATGTAAGCAAAAGCATAATTACTGAAACCATGAATAAGCGAATGCCATTGCCAGCATGAAGGCTGCTGGTAGCACAGTTCCTGACTCTAATTAGCGTTAAGGGAATATGTGTGTGTTTAAACTTTGAGCAGGGAGCACTAACTCTGACAATGAGAATGTCACCAGGGACCCTGTCTGCATAAGTCTACTTTTTCAAGAAAGAAAATTGGGAAGGTTAATAACACTGTATCTGCTGTTGCGTGAATAGACCACAGTCATCTAGATTATTTTCTTCTTTTCAGGCTTTTTTTTTTTCTCTCTCTCTTTTCCCCCTATCCATGTTCACGCTCAGATTGAGCCCATTAACATCCAGGGCCACGAAAGCATTAGCTAACAATGTGGGGAGAAGTGAAACAGCTCGCATAATGAAAGTTGCCATAAGCGTTGCAAAACGCTTACGGGCGACTGCGTGAATGCCACTGGCACCCGGATCAGCAAGGAATTTTGATCAGGTCACGCTGCAGGGCATACACCTATAGATTCTTATTGTATGTCCTGTGTGCTAAACAGTTTATCACAGTGCTGTGCTGGGTTTTTAAAACTGCAGGCTTTTCATTCTGTTCACACAGACTGTATATACAGTGAAGCACCAAGTTTTATATTTTACATTTCCAATCCAAACAGCAAAGTTGTTCAGTGTCTGGAAAAATAATAAAAACTTACACAAAAGCCTCAACAACTAAATGCAATAACGTTTTATTATTTCAGAGAGAGAGAGAGGTAAAGCCTAGCATACGAGACCAAGACACTTTGGTTTTTTTTTAGCCATTAATAGACATTGGGGTGTCTTAAAAACATGAGATCGGGGTTGAGCATGCAAACAGACTTGAGCCTGATTTTCTTCTTTCTCATAAAGGCGAAAGCTTCAAGTACTATTTAAGTTAATGGGAACACTACTTTTGAAAAGACTCAGTGTCTCTTTTCAACACAGGTCCTTGAGACACCCTGCCTTGCACATTTATTGCTTTCTTTTCTCCCAACACGCCTGATTCAACTAATCAGTTAATTACAACAAGAACACCGTTTTAGGTCACTGAAATATATATTTTCAGTAACACTGACATCAAACAGCATGTATGTCTCTGGCTGAAATGAAAATATCTCCTCACTCCTCATAGTGAAGTACATAAGTCGTAAAATGTACATTAACCCTATCTAGCACTAGATTTCAGATTTCCACATATGAATAAACATAAATGATGCTGCATAATGAACTATTAAGATTTAGATTCAGTTATTTCATGATTTGAGTAGTGCACTACATAGGGAGGGAGTATGGAGTGATTTGGGAATAAACCGCTGTTTCTCTCATACTTTGTGGCGTTCTGCTGTCTCTCTTAGAGGTATTATGTCCCCCTACTGGACGGGCATGATAATGCAGCAGTTTTCATATTCAATATTTTCAAAAAGTAAGAGAGGAAAATCTCAGTTTTTAAAATAAACGGATCCATGTAATAAATAAAAATATAAATGTTGGTCTTTAACTTCAATACGTTACTGTAGTTATTATGTGGCTTAGAAGAGGTATTGAATGAATGTGTCATTTCATGTTTCATATGTGTGATTTCTTCCTAATGTCCTCAAAATCCGCTCTTGGAATTCTGCATGCTATAAATGGATTGAATCCCCTTCCTTTGCAGTGGTTTGCTCTTGGTAGTTATTTATTTATTTATTTATCTTTTACCTGCTTTGAGCTGCTTGGACCTCTTGGCATTGACATGATTTTTTTACAATATGATTGATGACCGTTGCAGAGCAAAGATCCCATGGTACGAATCTCTCTGGACAACTACGACAGCATCTTTTCGGTGACACCCAGTGGACTGTCTCGCTACTTGACACTGTTGAAGCCTGTGGACCGTGAAGAACAGCAGAGTTACAGCTTCACAGTAAGAACCGCATTTCCACCTTTTTACAGCATTTCTACCTGCTGAGGTGTATCAGGGCTGCTGCCTCTTCTCTCTTATCTGTACTGTGAATGCAAGTCTCCAGTGCAACTGAGAATAATGCTGAATAGGATGTAGTTTGATTTAATACAACTTTAAAACATTTTTTAAGTATATAAAATTAATAAAAAAAGTAATTTAGCAGTTGTAGCAAATGAAACATACATAATTGATATTGTATTTAAAGTAAATAGCATTCATAATTAATCATTCACAAGAAATCATAGCTGCATTTCTTCACTTTGGTTAAATATTGCATTTAACATGAAACGATATTTGGATGTATTTCCAAACAGAAAATTGAATAATAATTTTTACCCATAGGTTGTTTGCTGATTACACCACTGCGTGAACTGCAGATGGAGGGGAGGAAGTGATTTTATTCACAGGGAGCTCAATCACACGTTTTTATTATGCATGTGATTTGCATCGTTTAGGGTCGCTCTAAATCATTATAACTGATACATTAGAAAGAGTTTGTATCAAGTACCAAAAGTTGTTGTCCATGGGGGGAGAAATACGCAAGATTCTGACTGAAAAACAGTTTGTGATCCGCCACCTGCAGTCAGGATGAGACTGAGGCAGTTTCCTGGTTTTGAATTAAGTTTTTAGCTTCTTGTAGATGTTGTTTTAAATGCATCACCAGCACACAGCCACTGCACAACAACACTGTGCACAACACAGTACTCGCTTCTAACAACTGTGTAAGGCAGAAGTTGGCTTTTAAGTGTCCTATACCACCTTAAATAATGCAGCAGGTGCCAGTGTGTACATGCTGAACATTTAAGGTGGAATTCGAAACTTGGAAATGGAGATGTGCTTGTGTTGTCTATGACAAGCAAATTTTATATTTTGCTCAATTCTGTGGGCGTCCAGTGGTGATGGACTAAAAACCCTAATGCTACGTTAAAACAGACGTTTATGATTGTGGGGAAACGCTGTTCTCTGGTTTGTTTAAGTTCAGATGCTCCACTTCTTTTAAGGTGGATTGGTATGTTTGAGGATTTCACTGAAGTTTAATTTTTCTGTTTTTAATTATCTATTTGAATTACCAAAGAAACAAATTTGTAACTCAAGTTGTTTAATTTTATAGCACTTTCAGTACTGCATTTAGCTGATTCCTGAATTTGGAGGCATTCCAAGTCAATATTAACCATTTATAGAGCAAGAATAGAGCAATATCCTCATCTCTCAGTTGTCTAAAAAATCTCAGGATGCCTTTGCCCTGCTCTTAGCAGAGAGATGGAAAGCCTAGCATACTGGACCAAGGCACTTTTTTTTTTAATAGATATTGGGGCATCCTCAACACATAAGATAGGTTTGAGCATGCAGACAGACTGGAGAGCTAGCAAATAGTAAGGAAACATCCTCAGAATTATATAAAAAGTGAATGTACCCTTTAAGTCAACAACTGTAATGTTAATGTCAAGAGGTGTTGTTGTTGCTGGATTAATCCACAGAACAACAAAAAGAGAACCACACTACCATCATCGTGCAGCACCTTTGGTACTGAGGTTGACCAAACAATTGTTTTGTCTATCTCAGTATTTTTGTGAGCATTCATTAGTGTTTTTGAGTTAAGGGACGTCTGGAGAAGAAGACAGCTTGCACAGTTTAAATAAACAGAGCACTTTATAATGAGAGAAAAATCTAATAAATATCTGTAAAATCACATTTACTAGTGCAAGTGACTGGTTCACTTGAGCTTCCTTACCCAGGTTGTATCACTGTTTTGGCATTGAATTATGGACTCTTTGCTCACGTTCTTGTACACACATTGACCAAACACAGCTTCATTCCTATGTGATTGCATTCCATGGCTAAAACAAACAAAAATTCACAGATGGTACACTTTTCCAAAGACTTTGCTCATCATGGCCATTTTCATGTCCAGTTTAAGTCCTCAGGTTTTAAAGCTGTAGCTCATTTGAAGGTTGAGAGCGAAGCAGTGCGAGTGCAGCCATGTTGTTGACTGTTAACACCACTTTGCTGTTGCCTCATTTTGTGTAAATCAGATGATGTTCATAATTAACACGAGTCAGCATTATATATTTAATATTTAGAGGGCAAATTCCCCTCTTGCCCCCCCAAATATCATCTATATTTGGAGTGTTCCGTTAACAAATTCCTGTAATCCTTACAATGTCTGGACTGATTCAAGAAGCGAAGATAAACCATAACAATAACATCTTGACAAACAAGACATCACTGTTATTCTTATGGGTTTAATGCCCATCTGTATTTAATGGATGTCAAAAACATGCTTATTTCCCTGATAAATAGATTTAAACAGATGGTTTAAGACTTTCTGTGCAGTACTGCATTGTAAACAAGTTCTGTTATTTTCAGAATCATAAGTCTGTAGCGTATTTGTGGTTAATTTCTTTGTCGTAATCTCACAATCGCATTTCACAATCACAGAGTGCATTAAAGAACAATTCTACAATTTAGGGCCACTGAAACAGGACAATAGTTTTTATTTTTCTACTCAAGAATAATAGCCCATTGTGACTCACACAAAGGACGAACAATTTTATCCCCTTGGTTTGTCCTTTGGCACGAAATTTATTTATTTATTAATTTTTTGGCATGCATTTATCCAACTATTTGTTAGTGGAGATGTTTTTAGAGTTCTCCAGTTTGTTCAAACACGTAAGTTCAAACATGGGAAACTTGAGTTTGAGGATCGATTGTGAGCATGAGAGAAAGCAATCAGTGTAAGAGCATTCATTGAAAAATTAAATTGTGGAAAGAGATAAATAGTGCATCCTGGATAATGCGATACAGTCGGCTCCCTCATTAACTGCTCCCGCAGTCTCCTGTACAAGCACCTCAATTCCTAGAGAACTTTTAATCCTGAAAGCAGTGAGTTATTAAGCCCCAAGCTCCATTCTCCTTGTGGCAGTGCAGACGTGGACAGAATCCCAGCAGAAGCCACACTTATGCTAATGACTCTGTCGACCCTGAGCCAAAATGCACTGGGACTTTTTTTTTTTAAAGCCCAGAGACAGATAGGAGTGAATCTAGCTGAGCAGGAGTTGAGATGTGTAAAAACTAGAGGTGGCAGAGAGCCTGAGTTTGACACACAGTAACTCAGCATTTGATTGGCAGTGCTGCACTCCTTCCCCTCGAAGATGATGTCATGGCTCAGGGATTATTCGCCCCTCGCTGTGAAGTATTGAAGCCTCAGCTCTCGCAGCACTTTTTCAAATCTGATTTAATTTGTGTGGCACATTTTACAGGGCAGGCAATCGCTAGCCAGCTTTGATAATCTCCAAAGTTTTCAACCAACCTGAAAAGAAATGGCAGCTACAGTAAATGGCGGAGTTTCTAGAGACCTGGAATCTAAACATGCTCTTTTGGCAAGACTTAAAGTAGATTTTGCAACATTTCTGTGTGGGCCTGATGGCATTCAGCCACAAGAGCAATATGAGGGTCATGCACTGATGATGGATGATTAGTTATGAATCACCTAAGCTACTCAAATTCCAAACCAAACATTATTGCATGGAGCTTTTTCACTCCTTCACTCTTTCACATGTAGTTCCACTCCTCTGCAGCCCAATGCTGGGGGATTGTATCCTGCTTGTCTAGCCTTGGCCTTGGGCATGATGACCTTAGATGGTTGCTCCATTTCTGTTGGGCAATGGTTTCCTATCGACTTTCTACAAGTTTGTGCACAGTTGAACACAGTAAGTGCAAGAGATATCTACAAATTTGCAGACATCAGATTAGTGATATTATAAATAAAATAGTGATACTATAAATATCTCAAAGCCAGCAGACCCTTTCTGACCCTATTATAAGGCTGTATGATCTTGTGTTGTTTTGTATGATGTGCTCATAAAGGCTCACATGGGACATGTTTTCAGACCAAAGCTGTTAAAGCAACACTAGGCAGTATTTTTACCTTAAAAGTACAGTTTCAAAATTATTGTAATGCTTCACTGACCTGTAATAGGGAGAATAGAGTGTCTGATGTTGTTACTCTGGCCTTGAGGTCAGGACTTTGTGATGGTAACTCCATTACCTTCGCTTTATTGTCCTTGAGCCATTTTGCTACAACTTTTGGGGGTCATTGTCCATTCGGAAGACCCGTTTGTGCCCAAGCCTTAAATTCCTGGCTGGTGTTTTGAAATGTTACTTTATAATTTTCCTTCTACATAATGTTTCAGTTTGCACTACATGATACTGCCACCCCCGTGCTTTATGGTTGGGATGGTATACTTTGGCTCCCCCTTTTCCTCCTTACATAACAATGTTCAATATGGCTAAACAGTCCCCCCCCCCCCTTTGTTTAACAGACCACTGAAAATTTTTCAAAATTGTAGATTTATTTATTTTTTTATTTAAATGGTGGTTGTCTATCTTGCTGAGCAGCCTTTTAGGTTAATACAGGACACATTTTACTGTTGATAAAGATGCCTTTGAACCTGAATTCTAAATCATGTTCTTGTTCAGTTGATGTGTATTTTTCACACCAACACACGTTCATCTCTAGGACACAGAGAATGTCCACTTCCTGAAAGTTAAGATGGCTTCATAGTAGGGCTGAGTGAATAATCAAAAGCTAATCGAAATCCATATTCAGAACTTCTAATTGGCATAATCTAGATCTGGGCAGTTAATTAAAAATGAATCAAGATCAACATTTAGAAATTATAATAGACGTAGCCTGTGTACGTCATATTATTTAATGATCCACACAATCGTGCATGTAGTCACATGATTCTGCCCCATCCAATCTGCTACATGGAAACAACATGGAGGAGAATCTAAACACAGAAGCCAACTTGTACCAAAGATGTGTACCAAAACACGTCCAAATGCTGTGTGTGTCATTTGGACGTGTTTTGACTTTAGTCACAATGACACTGAACATAAGAAGCCAAATAAAGAAGCATTTCTATAACCTTAAGAAATGGAAAAGGTTACATCTTTACAGCTTTTATTACATAATGCTTAGACTACTGCAATAGCTTGTATTTGAGTGTCAGTAAGTTCTCAATAGCTCATTTGCAGTTAGTCCAAAACAGGGCAGCTCGTCTTCTTACGGGCACAGAAAGAAGGGACCACATTACTCCTATTCTGGCATCATTACATTGGCTTCCTGTACACTCCAGTTTAAAAGTCTTAATGGAGTGGCTCCTTCCTATATAGGAGATTTTCTTCAGCATTACCCTGCCTCCAGGTTGTTGAGGTCATCAATTCAGCTGCTGCTCACTGTGCCACGGTCTTGGCTGAAACTAAAAGGGGACAGGGCCTTTGCTGTTGCTGCACCGAGACTGTGGAACAGTCTACCCCTGTAAAGTAGGTCTGCACCCTCTGTTGATGGTTACACAGCAAATTCTCCAGTGTTATATCAATACTGTTAGTGCTAACTAAACACTGAGAGTGCTAAATTATTACACGAACAGTGTTGATATAACACCGGTGAATTTGCTGTGTAGTCTAGGCTAAAACACTATTTTTATCAACTAGCTTTTGGCTCAGTAAACTGATCATTGTTGTATGTTTATATTGTCCTTTTAAATGTTTTTTGCTTGTATTGCATTTTAGATTAAAATGTGCTTTATAAATAAATACTTACTTACGTACCTACAAAAGGTAAACACTGCCAAAGCATCTGTTTCAGCAACCAAAGTATATTCCATTAGTCTGTTTCAAAAGTTGAAGCACAATCACATCACCAAAGAGCACATGGCTGAAAAAATGACTGACAAGATCAGATCAACATTTGAAAAAATATATCAGCTTTTAAAACTTAAGCAAAGTCATTTCAGCTCAAGCATTGTCAGTGAACTATGAGGGCAATATTGGTTAATTAATTGCAATTCGCCCAGCACTGCTGCATAGTCCCGTGGTGTTAAAACTTGTACATCGTTCCAAGTTTGGAACAGATGAATGTGATACCTTCAGGCTTTTGGAAAACGCACTCAAGGATGTACCAGATTGTGGAGGTCTGCTATTCTTTATATTGGCTGATTTCTTTTCATGTTCTCATGGTGTCAGGCAAAGAAGATAGTAGGCTTTGAAGGTAGGCCTTAAAATACTGCTACAGAATCACCTCAAATTAACTTGGAAGGTGTCAAAACTGTAATGATAAAATGTATGTTGTGACACACACTAAGATCCTTTTGGCAGAGTTTTATGTCAGAACAAAAGAAAATGTGTTGCTTTGTTTAAGCCTGAACCTAACTCTGCGCTACTGTGAGTGATAAGCAGTAGCTAAAAAATAATTGATAATTAATATGTAGATTAGTGTTATAGTCCTTTGGGCTGTAGAATCATTTAATTGTTCTTGACATTTAGATATTACTCTTTGTGATTACCGTTTTTATTCTGATAATATATTAATTCATCAGAAAAGCTGAATTTGAGCAGGTTTCCAGGACAAGTAGATTTTTTTCTTCACAGCAAACTTATGAATTTTACTTCATTACAGAATATAATTATAAGCTATTAAACCTGTTAATTTGTTAGAACTTGCTGAAATAAATAACACAAAGGCAAAGTTCAAGACTCTGCCATTTTTTTAGATTAATATATAAATATTAAATAAATAATAAATATTAATTTTAGTGTCCGTAATTTAAAACAAAGTTTTAGAGATTTAGTGATTTGTGTAAAGGCAGACTTCTTATCACAAATCATGTACAGATGATCCTGTATGTTCGTAAATTCAGCTAATGATGGTTAATTCATTCAGAACATCTGCATGGAGAAATAAGGTATGGCTTACCACAACAAAAGCTGGGAAGCTAAATGTTCCCTTCCACCTTAAGCTGTGCAGCTGTTATATCTTAGTACCCTGAGGAGATATATTGTTACCTCAAGGCATCAGAATGTATTGTAATTGCTGAGCTGTTTAAGGTGAAATATAACAGGCTGGTTAATTACAAGCAGTAGACTCATCATGCCAAATGTAATTCAGATGTGCATGAGGTATAAGTTATAAAGCAACAGTATGCTTCTGTGAATAGCTATGTCAGATCTGCATATGCATTATGCCAAAAAATGTTAAAGACCCCCTCCAGTGAAAATCTAGCATTTTTTTATATGCTAGAAGTGGTGTTTTTTATACACTAGAAGAAGTATCGTGTGTGGAATAACCAATTGACTTCATAGCTGAGCATTTCCACTTTCCAGTTGGAGACAAATACAATCTCAATCAGGCCACATTTAAAGGGAGTGTCTTCGATTGTGAGGGGATGCAGTTCTCTGTTTTGTCCACGTTCAGAAGCTCCATGTATTTAATGTGGAATGGTATGTTTGAGGGGACAAAAGGCTTTTGTTTTTACATAGACCATGATTCATTTAATCACTCAGAAGTCAGATACGAGAAATTCGCCTGTCATGGAAAATCTGATTGATCTTTTGTGAGCAAAAACTGCTGACAAAGTGTGACCAGGACTCAACTCATAATGTTTTTCTACTAGTGGGGAGCCGGAACACTTCCTATTCACAAACCTAATTTGGAAACATTTGGCACACTCTCCTTGACAAAAATTGTTTTGCAAACCAGGAAAATTAGTTTGCAACTACAACCAAAGAAGAGTTGTTTCCCCAGTGTGAAAAATGACGTCATACATGGATGTTGAAGAAACTTCAGAAAGATCTCAGAGCCTCAAATAAAGTGTTATCATGCAGTGGAGCTGGGCGCAGTCATTTTACAGTGTGTTATATAAGCAATAGAACACGAGAGGGAGTGTGTTATGAAATAATAACACGGCTGTGATGCTGCTCAAGTACAAGCTGAAGGTGAGTGCTGTAGTCCACTTCATCTGTGCTGTTATTTCATGATAACACACAATCTTGAGTATTCTATTGCTATTATACATCAGTTCGGGTAATACATCATGAAATAAATAAACAGAGCTGTAAAAGTGGCATCAAATATGTTTATGAAAGTAGTAAATCCTTCCACCAAATTATAGTTCCTCAAGAAGAAGCTTGTTGCTTGTTGTCACAGTAAAACTAAACTGCACTAACCAGTCACACCTCACTGTATCATTATATCACATTTTTTATTCCAAGTTAAAACTTACATGTTTATAACTGTGAATGAGTATAATTGGTGCATGATTTTTAATCCTTATTAGTATTCTCAAAATATAATGAAGGCAGGTTATTGGTGTCAAAGGTGCTGAAATTTGTTTGATGGTGAGAAATGTAATAAGGACAGCTGCAGCGTAAAGAGAGTTGTGAGCAGTGGTTGTGAACAACCTGTGCTGTTATCAGGAAATATCAGTATGTTTAGAATGCTTCTCAACCAATAAGAATGTGTGACCGTAACTAACTGTTGTATAAAAATGTATATAAATATTAGGAAATAAAACAGGAATTTGTGAGTATGTGTGTGAGATAACGTATGTTTGGTTCTCGTGTAAACTGGTGGGCTGGTTCGCTTAAGAGCTCCTAGATTTAAAAAAATCTTTCCATTTTAAAAAAAGTTCATTCCATGGAAAATGCTAATACTGATTCACTCATGGTTAGTAATTGCATCACAGGTGGTGCTATTTTCACATACTCGCATTTAAGTACTGCTACAGAATGGTAGTGTTATTATGATTTTCATCAATTATACTTTGTGTCTGTATAAAAATACAGTTTTTATTAACATAAATTAGTTTTTATGGGTTTAATTGACGATTCATTTGATCATGACAGATATATTTTATCATATATATATATATTATTTATACATGTCTTCTTCTTTGTTATTGTAATATTGAATAGTTGTTTTCTTTCTAGAGCCCCCACCCCCGAGTGACCAGATTTGAATATGCCAGAGGCTGAATAAAATCACATGAGTTTAACATTCCTTTTTTGGTATGTAAGGCCTCATTACACCAGCTTATCATTTCGGCTGCCTGGTAAGAGTTTATCAGCCCGCACTGGAGCCTTCTGATGCTCTGTACATACTATATGAGTCACTGCTACATGACTGTTTCCTTTTGCTGTTAAGAGCCATTCCCCTAATTCAGTGAGGCTGATGACAGCAGACTGTGGAGGGGTTGGAGTGCATGCAGATTCACAGGAGCAAGCGGGAAAGGGGGCACTGGGGACTCGCTGGTGTGTGTTAGCATTCACTGCACTCCCACCATGCACTGATTCATGCGGCGCCTGAGCCTGCCTGCCCCCAGCCCTGGGAGCTCAGGAGCCTGAGGTTCACTGTGTGATGTTGCTGTACTCGTAGTCTGGCACCTTACATACAAATGACTGCACTGTGAGTTACCTGTAGTGTGATGAGGCTAATAGTAAAAACACCGTAACTATTTAGTGATTATTTTTATTATCGGTTCCTCTTCAGGCATTGTGGGTATTACAGAGCATCATATAGAGGGTTTTTGTTTTGTTGAGTTGACTGCAATCTTTTCATATAATAAAATAATAAAAACAATTGTATTATTATTTTTACAGTTGGCTAACAGTAGCATAGGACATGCTACATATTGCTAATTGTTGTTTATTCATGACGTCTGCTCATACAGTACACTGAAATGATGTCATATATGGACCAGGGCTTTATGGCCAGATAATCTTACTCATTTACCTTCAACATTTTGGCCTAAAAAATAAATCAATAAATAACACTATAACTAATGAACTATGAAACATGTTTAGCTTGTCAGGTCCTGACAGTTTATGATCACGGAAAGCCTGTAGCACCTAATTACTGTTTATGACAAACAAAACAGAATCTCTGTGTTGAAATGACATTCCAGCAAATTTTACATGAGAAAACTCTGACCATGAAAGGAACCGACTAGATTACATTTTAACTGTGATATTTTTGATGTTTCTAAAAGCAGGCACCTTTACATTTAATAACTAGAAGTAATATATGTTTGTGATAACGGAGGGTATATAAGGATTACTAAACGGAAACAGAAGTTAATCAGAACAGCTCTGCAGGGGAACTCTTTCTTAAAGGCAGTCACACTCCAATGTGTCCAGTGTGTTGGTGTGTGTTTTATGGCCATATGGGATGGCTTTCAGTTTTATAACATATACGGCAAGAATGAAAGGCTTGTGGATCACAGAAATGTCTCAACTTACAAAGAAGAAATTATGATCAAATATCTTAACAATGTTCAACACATTTCTGTTAGAGCCTCTAGTAAGACATTACTGACCTGTGCATGTGGATATGCTGTCTCTGACATATAACTTTTGAATGTGAGTTTTAAATTGTATGGTGTGTGGGCTAAGTTGCAGATTTAAAAACGGTGTTGTTCAGTGCAATTGGGCTGAAAACCTCTCTGAGTGGTGTTTATGTACACAGCTGAATGGACTGTTCTCAAATCTCCAGCACTTGAATTCTCATGCCTCTTTTGCTCAGACTTCAATTACGTCATGAAATGTCTTCATGACAAGTGCACACTTCATGGAAGGGCTTAGGGCAAGAATTGGCACAGGGGAACGTCTACAGACATTAAAAACTAAATCCTAGACATTTATTATTTTGTTTAACATTACGGTTTTTACCGTATTTTACTCTGTTTTTTTGTTTGAGGTATAATATACTGCAGTGGACAAGTGCAATTTAAGTTATGCAAGCATAACAGGCTTAAACAATGATTAGCAAAAGATTACCGTACGTCCTGGTAACTGCTGATCTATTTTTTCATTAAAAAATTCTCCACATATGTAGCTGTACACCGTGATCTTAACAGTGTGCATTTTTTTAACCTCCAGTGAAGGTGTGTCGTCAAGGCACAAAGAATGTTGAGAGGATAACTAATTTCCACTTGGCTCACTGCTGCTTTGCTGACCCGTTTGCTTTTGTCTGATTCTTCCAGCTCTGTCTGTTGCTCTCCATGGGAGCGTTTTGTGGTGCTTCGTGGCGACAGCTTTGAACTTGGAGAATCTTTTATGTCCTGCTCACCGTGGAGGCCTCTTCTTTTTTTTGTTTTCTTGCCTGGTACAGCTTGTGATGTTGCTGCACTTGTCTCTACCTCTGAAACATCTGTGTTAATTCACAAAACTGTTGTGCTGCGTGTGGAAGCTGACAGGCCAAACATGCTCTCCCAGCAGCTCCATAGTGGCCCTTCTTTTATTCTCAGATTAGCCCAGCTGACAGCCAAGCAAAACAGTACAGGGTCCCATTATTGAGATCATTACACCCTTACAGTGACCTTGACCCTTACGCCTCCAAGCTGTCTTTGGATGTATTTTTCTATGTTCACCTTTAAGATGGACTCATTTGTTACTATCATTTGCATTTCTATAGAAACTGCAGAATCTAAACCAAATTATTTTAAGAAGAATACTTGTTTCAGGTAGAAGTAGTAATGACATAGTCATTGTATGTCACTTTTCCACTGCATGGAACCTACTCGACTCTACACAGCTTTTTTGCTTTTCCACTGGCCAAATCTGGTACCTGGTCCCTGGGTAATTGGGTAGGTTTTCAGTCCCAGCTCCCTTTCGTGGGGGAGCCTTGCCAGTGGAAAAGCAACAAGCTTTAAGCGAGCCAAGCTGAGCCGTGTAGAGCCGGACCCATGCGGTGGAAATGTAGCACTAGATGCTTTGTACAGAGCCTGTAGGTGGCACATATTGCAGGATCTTCTGCAGGGTTATACAGTGTGGAAAAAAAAAAAAAGAAAAAGCATACATTACTTTTTGATTCCCATGGACCAAATGTGATAAATACACACCCCTGCTTATCAGAGTATCCCCAATCACAGCTCTGGACCCCAGGGATCTGTGATAATTTGTATAAAAGTGATATTGTATTTGTTTTTTTTACCACAGTCTTTGATCAGATCTCTCCATGAAGAATAGTTGGCTTTTGATGGTGATCATAATAATAAAGACTGCATTGTGAGGTTATCGGTGGCAACGTCAAAGCGTTCTGATGGTTAACATTGCTATGTGGCCAAAGCAAGATTGCACTTTAGCTAATGGGGAAAATTGTTTTCATGACTAGGGGTGTGTCTTGCTATTGTATTTTTGTTTTATGGTTTTATAACCGTAAGCCATAATGCTTAATTAATTTATATGTGCAAAAGTGTGTTCCCTGTAGAGGATTTGTTCATTTATTTTCACATACAAAATAAATCCAGATACTTTATGGTGAGCCCATTACTGACACTGACACAGGAGTCCATTGGTGCAAACAGAGATAGTGTAATCTAAATAGAATAGAATTACTGGTAGATTGGAATTCTCTGGAGCAGCCACATATAAGCATATGAAATAAGGTTGCCATGCACGGTGCCAAGCAAGAGATAGAGGGGTAATGAAGCTCCATTGAATGTATTAGGGATGAGCTGGAGTGGTGAATGTGATTCAGATCTAGTTATCCAACATCAGTTCCTGGTTTAACAGATGTTCGCATGGCTGAATACCATCGAAGCCACACATCATCTCATTTACAATAGTGTTTTGACATTTGGACATGTTTGTGTATGTATTGTGGATTTTTCTATATACAGAAGGACTGTCTAATCTGTAATTTGTCTTAATATCCCCTGAAATTAATGGATTGTAGTAAAAGATGCTTTTACTATAAGCTATGAGCTAGTATTCTGCCAAATCGCAATTCAAATTTTGCACGTTTTTGCTAATTGCAAGGACATGGACTGCTTAATGTCAGTAATTAAATACCATTATACCACAGTTAGTTCCGACCCTGCGATGTGATTGTGAAGTTCCAGGAGCACGATAATATTACACAATAATGGCACTCTGATCGAAGCTCTTCATGTATCACTTCGCAAAATACATGTTACCTAGCAACAACACCAGCACTTACAAGACAGCGCATCACCCAATGGGGAATTGGTTCATTTTCCTTAAAGTACCCTAAAGTAAAGAGTTATGGCGCAGTGGACCATTGTCTGCTTTCTGATTTGTAAACAAAAGAAAATCGGAAGATGAATAAAAGTTAACTGCTATGTCTGTGGTTTCTGTGATTGTGTTTAACTCGAGTCAAGGCGCGTCATTTTTCTCTGCTGTTCTCGTTCACCAGCTCAGCAGCACGGCTCTAGAGCAATACTCCGAAATACTCACTTTTAACTTAAACAGAGATAATTTGGCATTGCTTTGTGTGTGATATATATCACTACAATTTGAATCTGCTGTACACAATGGTTAAATAATGATGTTTTATTGATTTGATGCGTTTATCTCCGCTTCTATCATGATTTGGACAGAGAGCAGCTCTGGTGTGAACATGGACTGACTCGATGGAGAGAACCAAACTTCAGAACTTTAGAAATCCAAGTTAGCTAAAGCTCCAGAGTTCATTGAAAAGAGGAGTGTGTGGTGGAATGGAACTATTCTATCTCACGGAAGGTTGATTAAAAAAAAAAAAAACTTTCACTGTCTTTATCTTAAAACCTTGATAATAAATGGTGATAACAAGCTGTGGTATAATTGCAATAATGCACTCAAGGTTCCTGCTATAACGTGAGATATTGGCACTGGTGTACTGATCTACGACCGCAGTACATCAGTGCCAGTATCGCACGTAATAGCACTCCCTCTCATGTATTATTGTGTAATTGTAATATGCTCCAGTAAGAATATGCTTCTTTATTTTTTTGTATTTCTACACTGAGCACTATATTAGACTTGTTAAATCAAGATAAAAATGTATATCAGGGAACTATTTACGCCGTCCACTCTGCATCTTGGCCATCATGCCCTATTCAACCCTTTCATCATTACATGTCTGTGGCTCCTTTCCTCCACAGATGGTGGCCTCTGATGGGATTCAGCAGAGCTCTCCAGCGATCGTTAATATCACAGTGATCGATGCCAACGACAACACGCCCACCTTCCCCAACGTCTCCTACAGCGTCAACGTTTACACAGACATGCAGCCTGGGGAAACAGTATTACGGGTAATCAATAAGCCACTCACTGCTTTAGCAAACAGTCCACTCTGGCTCAGTAATAGAATTAGCTGCCCTCGTTTATGAAGGGCTTATATCCGGAATAATTGGAGGATCTGTCCGTTCAGGCTCATCCTCAGCTGGACTTTCTCTAGTGGCATGCCAGCCCGTAGCCTATTAACCTGCTTAATAGTCAGAGCACTAGAAGAGGAAGTCATTCTTGTGTGTGTGATGGACACAAAATGTCAAGACCAATCTCAGAATGACACACCCTGCTGTCATAAGTGTCCAGTCAAGAACAAGTTTATTCATATTATAGAACTTCACACCTGTTCTCTTTGTCCTGAGGGCTGTGAGGTTAAAACATTACTACATTTTGTAGTAAAAAATAAGTCAGAATGCAGTAACATTTGAAGGTTTGTACACAACTACTTATATATTAAAAATGTTGTGTTTATATACAAACGTATTGAAATCATCTAAATAACACTTGAAGACCAGACATATTCCATTTAATCAGGTCCACTTACCATATACATATGCTTTATATATGCACACTATCTGTTTCTCTGCATAATTTGTTATATAAGTGTCATTTGGCCAGTGACAAATGTCTGTGGGTTACTAGAAACAGGACGGGAAAAAAACAACAACCTAAAAAACAAAAACAAAACCAGTTCTTCATTATGGACAGCAGTGGACATACAACCGAGACTATTCATAATTGGGTTTCAAACATAACTGATTGGAAAAGCATAATGCGTATTTACTTTATTCTTTTTGGCAGTCAAAGCAAGAAAACACTTTTTTTCTGATTTAGAAATCAGCCAGTGCACCTCTAATAGCACCTCTAATAGTGACTCTAATAGTGACTATTGTACTTCACAATTTACACACTCTTGACATTTTCTGAGGCCTCTTTGGGAGGAGCCCCATAGGCTGTTTTCTGAGCAGCCTTGGAGAAGTTCAATATCTGAGACTTGCGTGGGTGTTGAATCAACTTGACGGAATCACATTGGCTATTTACACAAAACACATGAACAAAAACAAAACAAAACAAAAAACCCCGAAAGACTTTATATTCTGGAAAACACACGCAATTTGTACAATTATTGCTTTTACAACCTGTCATCAACACTTTACCCTCATACCGTCTGCAACAGTAATTGACTGATGGTATAATTACTCAAAAGCTTTGCAGCTCTGACATCCTGAGACGTTAATTTGTCAGTGTGTTAATGTGCTAATGTCTCAAATATTACTGGAACGGAGATCTTTAACATCATTTTTATCACTTAGTAATCACATCAGTGTGAAATGTATTATCTTCACATTAACATAAATTGACAAACTCTGCTATTTAGTTACAAAATTGTACACAAGACACAAATCATTGCATATGCTTCTATTCAGTTTAGTTTAATTCTAGCTAGCCAGCTATCTATCCTCTATGTAATATAAAAATAGTACGTAAATTCTAATCAGATTTTCATATCTTCCTAAACTGGGACGATTTGGTGCAGATGTGTTTTTTAAATTGTTATTATGTCAGTAAGATCCTGATAAAAACAAGAATTTCTATAAGATACTGAGTTAGTTTGGTTTATTTAGGTATTTATATATTTGGGTATGTATATATTTATTTAATTATATGTCTCTAAAGGACAGAGACTTGTTGGTTAGACAGATTAGTTAATATGTGTGTAAGTTTTACAAGTCATTTAATGTCACATGGCAAATTGTAGCCTTAGGGTAGTAGTCAGCAGTAGCATGTCACACAAAAGGAAATGTGTCTGAGCTGAAGGTCATTTGGCCAGTCAGGGTAAGCCCCTTCCAAAAATAAAGGTGACTGTTTGCTTTCAGCTGACGGCAGTGGATGCTGATGAGGGTCCCAACGGGTTGATAAGCTATAGCATCCTGGCGGGGTCTCAGGGACACTTCACCATCAATAACCAGACAGGACTGATCACCGCTGTACCTGGCATCAATCTGAATGTGGGTCGCTCCTACGCCCTCACCGTCCGAGCTGCAGACAATGCCCCACCCTCACAGAGGAGGTAAAACATTTAATATATAAATGTAGACAAATATAGGTTGTCAGGATTATGGATATTAATGAATATTTTAGGGTCGGCACGGTGGTGCAGCAGGGAGTGTCGCAGTCACATGTCCAGGGACCTGTAGGTTGTGGGTTCTAGTCCCGCTCCGGGTCTGTGAGGAGTTTGGTGTGTTCTCCTTGTATCCGTATACGTTTCCTCCGCGTGCTCCGGTTTCCTTCCACTGTCCAAAACACACGTTGTTAGGTGGATTGGTGACTTAAAAGCGTTCATAGGTGTGAGTGAATGTGTGAGTGTGTGTCACCACTACCCTGAACTGAATAAGCAGTTTCAGACAATGAATTCATGAATTAATTCATTATCTATAACCACTTATCTTGTTCAGGATCGCGGTGGGTCCGGAACCTACCCAGAATCATTGGGCACAAGGCAGTAATACATCCTGGAGGGGACGCCAATTCTTCACAGGGCAACACACACTCGCACACATTCACTCTCACTCACACCTACGGACACTTTTGAGTCACCAATCCACCACCCAACGCGTGTTTTTTGGACCGTGGGAGAAAACCCACACGGACATAGGGAGAACACTAAATGAATGAATAGAACCAGTGAATGAATGAATAAATGAATATTTTAACTTATACATTATTGTATAATTATATACTCCACCAACATATTAAATAAAGTAAAATCGAATAAATTAAGCTGTAATAATTCAACAAAATTGTGTGATTCACATAGTTGATTATTAAAGGAAGTTTTTTTTCTTTATCTTTTTGTAGTGATAGGAACCAGGGTTTGTTTATACCAGTCAACCATAACATTATGACCACCTCTTTGTTTCTACACTCAGTGACTCTCTATTCATTTTCTCAGTCCCACTGACCATACAGGAGCACTTTATCATTCTACAGTTACAGACAGCAGCCCATCCGTTTCTGCACACACTTTGTTTGACCCCATTTTCCTTCCCTTTCATGGTCAGGACACTTACAGGACCACCACAAAGCCGGTATGATCTAGGTGTTGGATCATTTTCAGTGTCGCAGTGACACTGACGTGGTGGTGGTGTTAGTGTGTGTTGTTAAAACCGAGTCCACTCACTGTCCGCTCTGTTAGACACACCTTCTTCATTTGTCCACCTTGTATATGTAAAGACAGAGCATTAGCTCATCTGTTATTGCACAGTTTACGGTGGTCATACATTAGCCCTTCATCAGTGATCACTGGATGCTGTTTACAGGAAGATGTTTGCTGGATATTTTTGGTTGGTGGACTATTCTCAGGCCTTTAATGACTTCAGCAGCACTGCTTTGTCTGATCCACTCATACCAGCACAGCACACACTAACACACCACCAGTACATAAGTGTCACTGCAGCACTGAGTATGACTCACCCAAATCATACCTGCTCTGTGGTGGTCCCATGGGAGTTTTGACCATTGAACAACAGGGTGAAAGGGGGCAAACAATGTATGCAGAGCAACAGATAGAGTCTGTAATTGTAGACCTACAAAGGTAATTGTAGCGCAGAGAGAGATAGAAAGAGGAGAGGACCCTCTTCTGGTCATGATGTATACTGTATAGGAGATGCTTTCTATCTCCCCTCTCTCTCTTAAAATCAATACAGCACTGCAGGGTGACAGATTTTGCTCTGGACAGAGTGGCGATATTGTCCCTCGCTCTTGTCTATCTGGCACTCAGAGGGGCCGGAAATGAGATGATTCTCCCTCTAATTGTGGCTACCTCCTCTTCGGTCCTGTCCACTTTGGCTTGGCCACAGCCTTTTTTTTTCTGGATTCTGTCAGGCCACAGGATCGATAACGCACCGTTGCTGAAATAGCGTTCCATGCCGCCGCAGTGTGTCAAAGTTCAACTTCGAACTGTTTATATGTTGCAGGCTCTTCATAAGTTGCAAGCTCTGCAAGCTCAGTTCATAATTGACTCTTGGCTACCATCGCATTTCCAATGGATAGGAATCACAGAGGATTAAATGGAACATTGTAGATCGTCCGAGTTAAAGCCTGTGGAGAAAATGCAGAGTTTGTAGATGAAAGAGGAAAGGCAGCAGGTGTGTAATTATTTAGGTCAGCCATATGGCGCTTAACTGGACAGAGTGAGCGTGATCAATTTTTTTGTCAGCGTATTACAAGTTTTACTGTATGAGCAAGCTGATCTTAATTAGCTCCGTAAGACGCTGTATTGGAACAGGCTACCATCTAATAGAGTCGCACTCACGCTCCTGCAGGCTGATGACTACACACTGAGAGCCAGATGTACAGTGCCATTTGCACAGGCATAGCTCCCTAAAATATCTACTAGACAAGGGACGTGATTCTCTTTCATACAGTGCTGTGCAAAGTCACAGGACAGCTTTAATTTTTTCCATTTTCTTATTTACCATTTTAAATTCTGACTTATTAATTTTTATTTATTTATATATTTGAGGAGATTATGTAATAAGTGATCCACTTACATAAGGAAGGAATAAGTCAAAGTGACTAAACAAAGTTAAAAAGCTTTTTCTAGCGCACAAACAGAACAGAGAGCTGGCAGACGGTGAAGAAACATTCTCAGAATTTTATAAAGCATGTTATGTTTGCAGGGGACCTATTACACCCCTTTTCCACAAATTAACACATTACCCTGGGGTCTTAATGAAATGCCTGTGACATGCTTTAGGCAGAACACCACAAGGATCAAACAACGCTGCACTGTTCTCACTCTGTCTGAACGGCCCTTTTCAGAATAACTGGCTTTGGTAAGGTCATTTTAAAAGTGCTACTGGAGTTTTAGTAATTCACTGCAGTTCTGAGAACAGCACTCCCACCAAAAATAGCCCTTAAGGACCTTATCTGCTTGTCCTTCAAAACAGATAATGGGTGCTAACATGGAAGGAAAAAAAACCCTTTATGTTTAATGATAATGAGTAGTATACACGTTTATAACATGCTGTGTTTCTTTAGGTGATTCTTTAGGTCGTTTTATGGTTTTGAGCATGGCGTGTCGTTCAGTAGCTGAACTTGAACTGAATATTTAATCACTCTTCCAGCGCCTCCGTTCTCAAGAAAACCTACATAAATCCCTACACCGGGGATATGTCGGAATATTCCCCACACAGAATTAGTATAACCTAGGGTTATTTTTACTGCTACTTTTACAGTAGGTAAATGGCTCAGGAATCTTTCCTGAAATGGGAGCATGCACTCTGCTCAAAATTACTGAAAAGGTCTATTTGAACTACTAAGTAATCATAATAAGAAGCCGAAATCAGAATGGCTCATTTTATCCCATGTTTACCGATCTAGGCAGATCATGAAATATCTGCCTGGGTTGTCTTCTTTCACACTGTGTGGGTTGGTAGGCTCCAAATCCCCAAACGTATGTGCAAATGCACTGAAAATGAATGGAAGCACTGATAAATGCAAAGAGTGAAATTTCTTTAAACTCCTTTGTTTGCTTTCTGTTTCTTTGTTTACCTTCAGTTGATGCAGATACCTTAAGTTTAGCAGATGGTTTTCTCTGAATAAGCCTCTTCATGTTTTCAAGTCGGTCTTTCTTTCGAGTTTCGAGCATCTTTCTTTTTTTCTTTAATATGTCTCATAGTTGATTAGTGTGGCAGATGTTAGGTACTTGAAGTTCCATTTAATAAAATGTATTACATTTATTTTTTAAATTATTTTTTATGTAATACATTCTGAATTGCACTGTTGTATCTAATGTGTTTACACGTCTCTAGGAGCTCTATCACCACCGTCTACATCGAGGTTCTCCCTCCCAACAACCAGAGCCCTCCACGCTTCCCCCAGCTTCTCTACAGCTTAGAGATCAGTGAGGCCATGAGGACTGGAGCCACACTCCTTAACCTGCAGGTCAGATACATTGCTGATAGCCAGCACTCCAGAATTGAAAAGGATTATACCCCAGATACTAAACAATAACCCTGGTCTGGTCAGATTTGGAACATTTAATGGAACTTAGCACACAAATTTAATGGAAGTAAGCACACAAATGCTTTTTTAAATTAATTGCTAACACGTATAGTACAACAGATTACAGTGTCTATAAGTATCTATGTGTTCTCACAGCTGAAATTCACCCTTTCCAGAAAAATTGTGGCAGTTACTGCTAAAAAAGGGAACAAACTGCCTATTAATGCTCTTCATTTCAAGAGAAATGTTGTGAGCAAGTGTCCACACACTGTCCTCAAACTGAAATACATTTACTTGAGTCAGGTATACTATGGGGTGGTATCATTCATGCTTCACTGGGTGCAAGGCGGAAACACACCCTAGAGGGGACGCCAGTCCTTTGCAGGGCGACACACACTCACAATAACTCACACATTCACACCTATGGATACTTTTGAGTAATCAATCCACCTACCGACGTGTATTTTTGGACTGTGGGAGGATACCAGAGCACCCAGAGGAAACCCATGCAGACACTGGGAGAACAATCCAAACTCCTCACAGACAATCACCCGGAGCGGGACTTGAACCCACAACCCCAGGATCCTGGAGCTGTGTGACTGCGACACTACTTGCTGGGCCACGGTGCTGCCCTAGTATTTTTTTTTTTATTATTATTAAATATTTCCCCCTTTTTTTATTTCTTTGTAATTAATGAAAATAGTAAAAAGCCTGATCTTTGACTTTTATTATAAAATGTCTATAATTTGGCTGTTATGTAAGAATTGGAACTGTATTAACTGTATGTAAGTGTCGGTAACCAAAAATTATTTTAAAGGAATCTTGGTGTTATATATGAAGAACTTGCTTACTCACAGACTTATTTACTCACTTTTTCATTCACTCACTCACTACATTCTCTCATGTTTAACAAAATAAGGGGTTCTACTAAATGCTTTACAACTATTACACTGTGTGTCTTTACCTTTTACGCCTTTTTAAGTGAGGAAGCCAAAATTTGTCCCATAACCATATTTTAGTTTGAGCTTAGTTTGTGACAAAATATCATAAAAGTAGGTTTGAGCTACATTTGTGTATTGGTCACTCAGTAATGTTCAGGAAGTCTTAATCTGGTTACTCCAGTTTTCCCATAGGAGCCAGAGCCTTCCAGAATCTCAGCTTCTGGAATAACAGAATAATCGTTACATGAAACTACTTCTGTGTCATTTGCAGGCAACTGACCGTGAAAGAGATCCCATTACATACAGCATCCTGAGCGGTGATCCCGGCGCCATCTTTGAACTCAACCAAACGTAAGCTTCCTCTTAAACTTTTCTTTTATTTTTTTCTTCCACATTTAATGTTCGTCCACATTTGTGTTATTTAGTGGCAGATATGTAAGCAAAGTCTTTCTGAGTGCCTTTTGAAGGAACACTAGGTAATATTTGACTACACACCCAGTGTAATTCCTTTTTACAGCACTGTATTAAAAATCGATAGAGAGGTGGAGGGATTGCAGGTGGTATTTTTCCCATCTCCAAATGTTACATAATGCAGTGTCTGTAGTGCTGAGCATGGAGAGGCAAAAACAGAGGCTCTGTTTTCCCTATTAAAGGTCATTGAAACATCACAATAATTTTGAAGCTGTAATTTTAAGGTATAAATATTACATAGTGTTCCTTTAAATTAAATGTTTCATTCTAGAGACCTTAAAAACATATTTTTTATTATGTAAAAATTCACATAGGGCTTTATTTTATAAATGTATTAATAATTTAATTTATTTTATATATTATTTTATATTTATAACTATTTTAAAACTATGGTAAAATACAGTGCCAGGCATAAGGCAGTGTTGTTTGAGCCAGTTCATGTAAGAACTTTACATAAGATGCTTTTAAAAGCTCAGTCATCGGGTTTCTATCACCACCGCTGTAAACAATTCAGACTCAGTAATTTTCCCTAAAATATTAATAAGACAGCTTTTGGTGACTTAGTTCACATTAATGAACAATAAACATTAATTTATTCATTTATTCCTCTGTAAGTTCTTAATCCTGCTCAGGGCCGTTGTAGGTCTGGAGCCCACCTAGAATCATTGGGCACACTCCCTAAAGGACATTTCATCTGATTGATATCAGGTTAATTTTTTAAATGAATAAAACCTTTGTGAAGCTGAAGGGGTTGAGGTTTGAGTCAGGTTTTTGAACGCTGTGATTATCAGTCAATATAATAATCAATCAATCAATCATTCAATCAGATAATCAAAATGTATTTATTTGGCACTGATATTGTCACAAAATAGCTTTACAGAATTGGTATCAGAAGAGATAATGTGCCCCATGCGAGCAAGCTGAAGGCAACAGTGACAAAGAAAAACTTCCTCGAAGCTGGGGGAAGAAACCTTGGGAAGAAACCAAGATTCACAAGGGGGTCAAACTACTGACTTTGACAGTATCACCAGTTAAGTCTGTTATTATGCCACAGTGCATTTTGTAAAAAAACGAGTCCATTTGTACTTCATTGTAATTGATGGAGGTGGGTAATGGCGAGGGGTCAGAGGCTGGTAGCAGTAGATGGAGGTGACCAGCTGGTCTGAGGTGGACTGCAGGAGAACCCAACCGACAATCTTCCACCAGTGGGCCGTCATTTTCTCAGAAAACAGTACAAAGATGGAATTCGTTTGTTTAAGTGCATAGAAAAGCATATGTAAATATTTTCATTAGTGTAGGGACTCTAGCAGATCTGAAGCTATCAGATTGCCTGGAAGGAGGGAAACAAGAAGGATCTCAGACTTTAGAGCATCCTGAGAAAAAAGGAATCCATGCACTCCACCATCTTCAAACTAAAGTGAGTGTGAGCACAGCATCCAAGTTTACCATGATTCTCCAGGTCTTTGAGTTCCTGAATCAACATCCTTAATCAGGAGGAAGAGGTTAGTTGCCAAAAGCTTAACTGAACAAGTGGGCTTTGAGCCTACAGTTAAAAACAGTGACTGGATCTGTGTCCAAAACACAAGCTGGGGCTTTGTAGGAGAAGTCTTATGAATTCTGGTGGTTCATAGTGCATGATGGGGTCTTGCAGGTATGTGAACATGCAGGGCTTCAAACGTTAGAAAAAGAATTTTGTAATCAATATGGAATTTAACTGAAAATCAGTAAAGGCCTTATATAATCAAATGTTCTGGATTTAGTGAGGACCCTAGCATTTTGAATTTGCATTAGAGTTTACTTAAGTTTCTGCTGGAGCATTCTGACAGTAGCACATTGCAATAATCTAATCTCGATGTAGTAAAAGCATGTGCTGAGTTTTCCACATCTGGCAGGGATAAGGCATTTCTAAACTTAACAGTGTTACAAAGTTGTAGGAAACCTGTTTTTTCTGAGATCTGAGTCAATTAAGACACCCACATTTTAGCTGATGAGCTAGAAAGTACAGGGAAATTAACAAAATATAGTATTAAGCCTGATACTTTATTTAAAACATGTTTTGGAACTAGCAGGAGAACCTCTGTTTTGCCATTAGGTTTTTTGGGACTGGTCTATTTTGAATTTGCAGATTAGTGCCTGCAGCATAAATCTGCTGCACATACAGGAAGCCAATGAAGGGAAAAAGCAGTGGAATAAACTCAGGAAGACCGAAAACAAACTGCTCTGACACATTCTCTATCAGCTGCAATTCCTGATTATCCAAGACCAAACCAGTGATGCTGTGTGTGACACTGACAAACTTAACTGCAGTATGTTTGTGACTTTTCTGTCATGCTAACTTGCACTACATCCATGAGGTAAAGACAGGCTTGTTGTTCATTGGACGGTGTTGACAAGCACAACAGCAAACCCCAATTAGAGCTCCACCTTCAGTTTGAATTGGTTTCACAGTCAGGCTCTTCTCCCCTTAATAAGATGACATTCGCAGCCACATTTAGCTCAACATTTCTGATCGTTTTCCTCAGAAGTTCTTTTTACGAGATCACACCTGGCCTGTCAACTGCTCCATCCACGGTCACTGTCCAAAAACAATAACCTAAGATTATAAAAGGTTGATGTTACCTGACGGACATGCCACTAAACCTAACTGGAGAAGAGGATTCCAACCACAACCAAACTAAACTCAGACATCTCAGAGAAAAGCAACAAAACACAGGACGGAAGAACAAAATAAAACACAGATGGTAATGTGAAGAAAAAAAAACAAAAACAAAAAAAAACAACCACAAATGTATGAACCCCCGTGTTGATTCGGACCGACTTTGACAAAACCGGAACTTTTTAGGCCTATGGATCAGCTGTGTGTCTGGAGGAGGAAGAATGAAACATACTCAGAAAAGAACATCCTGCCAACAGCTGTTTTGCTTTCTCTGGCACTGGATACCTGCGGCGTGTGGAAATCCTAAGAGAAAACCTCATGCCTTTCCTGAGGAAAATGAAGCTGGGGGTTCTTTGGTTATTCTAACAGGACAATGATCCCTAGCATAACTCGATGTCCACCAAGGCTTGGATATAGTAGAAGTCCTGGAAAATTCTGGCGAGGCCATCACAGTCACCTAACTCAATCCCTGTAGAAAATCTTTGGTGGGATGCCAGAAGCTGTTGCCTGGCTATGCATCATTTTTGGAGCAGGTAATAACAGAAGAAGGATGCTCAACTAAGTACTAAAAATAAGGTGGAATAATTCTGAGACTGCAGTAGTCATTAAAAATGACTTTGGTATTGTGTTGAATTTGAAAAAACTACTTGTTGTATTAGTTATTTAAATTTTGAACTATTTAAATGTTTCTGGTTTAACTTTTTTATTGCATAGCACGGCTATTCATTATTTCTTTAAAAAATAAGCCAATTCTGGTGTGGCATGTTACCACAAGCTGCTTCAGTCTCCTCCCACCTCCCAGGTGTTCATTGCCATCAGTGGTTGCATAGTATCAGTGGTGGCGTATTGCAAATGTTATACAATATTAACAATCCTGTGTGCATTGTTAAGAGCATCATCAACAGAGACCCCTCCTTCCGAATTCCCTTGGTTTCTCCACAGTGCAGAGCTATAGCCTGGCTGCTATTCAAAAAGGGGGCTTATGCAATAGCTCAGCAGATCCACACATTCAGCAAAAGGTGCCTGGAGGCGAGTCTGTAAATGTGTACTTAGCTGCCGACAGCTGGTGTCGACTGAACAAAGACTGATGCATGCTTTGCCAAACATACTCAGAAAAGGAAGAAGCACAGAAACTTGACAGCTTAAGAATAACAACCCATAAATGTATCTTTTCTTGTGAGACATGTAATGTTTCTTCAGGTTTGAAAGCTGTAGTAAGTCAAATTTACACAAATTTCACTTACCTCAAATGTAGTCCATCAACCACTATATGTTTGATCTCAGTAATGTACACAAGTCCATATACGGCTTGTTCCTGAAGTTAACTTGGAAGTGTATGTGTGGTTTTCCATTGCAGAAACTTCTCTTTATCCTTTAACATGAAACAGGCTTTTTCTTTGGTTATTGTGCCTTTAAAATTGATACACATCAATGACCTCATTTCTGATTGGCTGCTCTGCATTTGCCTCATTGATAAAACCAATGGAGACTGAAACCCTAATTACTTTAAAGTAAATGTGATTAGTTAAACTGCTGTAGGCGGAATAGATGCATATATATTATGTGTTGGTTTTTGTGACATAAGAAAAACTTATTAACTAAAAATTAAAAAACGGGGGCGGCACGGTGGCGGAGCAGGTAGTGTCGCAGTCACACAGCTCCAGGGAGGTTGTGGGTTCGATTCCTGCTCCGGGTGACTGTCTGTGAGGAGTTGGTGTGTTCTCCCCATGTCTGCGTGGGTTTCCTTCGGGTGCTCCGGTTTCCTCCCACAGTCCAAAAACACACGTTGGTAGGTGGATTGGAGACTCAAAAGTGTCCGTAGGTGTGAATGTGTGTGTGTGTTGCCCTGTGAAGGACTGGCGCCCCCTCCAGGGTGTATTCCCGCCTTGCACCCAATGATTCCAGGTAGGCTCTGGACCCACCGTGACCCTGAACTGGATAAGCGCTTACAGATAATGAATAAATGAATTAATTAAAAAACGGATATGTTTTGGAACTTACTTTTTATTAATGCACACTTTGAATTAGAGACTGAATGAGATTTTAAAATTTTGTCTAAAATAAAATATCAGTTCTTTGGCTTTGGACTGGAGCCACTAGGCTAATGTAGCTAACAAGTAATTTCATTGACTGCCAGAATTATCACACATTTATCTCAGCAATGTCCAGTTGTTAGTTATCTCTAGTAGACTTATATATGTAATTACTAACACTGTGACATGTGTAATATGAAATGGACTATTGAGCATCTGCTGTTGCATTTAGCTATGCATTGTACATACTCATATATACTTCATTTTACTCTGCAACTCAACAGTGTTTCAAGCAAATGGTAATTATAGGTATGCAGTTCCCCGTACATCAAAATTCATTAAAGCTGAATGCTTGATCCAAGTTCCTGGCCAGGATTTAAAAATCTCCGGTTTTAAAAAGTAATATGAGATATTTTTATATATGTATTCAGGTATTTAATATTTTTAAAACAAATGCAAATCTCTGGGGTTTAATTAAACAAAGACCACCACAGAGCAGGTATGATTTGGGTGGTGCTTCATTTCTTAGTGCTGCAGTGAAACTGACGTGGTGTTGTTATGTTAGTGTGTGTTGCGCTGATACGAGTGGATCAGACACAGCAGTGCTGCTTGAATTTTGAAACCCTGTGTCCACTCGCTGTCCTCTGTGTTAGACACACCTACCTTATTGGTCAACCTTGTAAAAGTTGGTGTAGTCCTTCATCAGTGGACACAGGACGTTGCCCATAGGACACCGTTGACTGGATGATTATGATTAGTGGAAAATTCTCAGTCCAGCAGTGACACCGAGGGCAGTAAAAACTCCAGCAGCACTGCTTTGTCTGATCCACTCGTACCAGGACAACACACACTAACACCTCACCACCACGTCAGTGTCATTGCAGCGATGAGAATGAAGCACCACCCAAATCATACCTGCTATCTGATGGTCCTGATCATTGATGATCATGTCAAAGGGGGCAAACAATGTATACAGAGCATCAGATGATGGACAAAGTGCTCCTGTGTGGTCAGTGGAGCTGAGAGAATGGAAAGTGAGTGGAAAAACAAGGAGGTGGTCATAATGTTGTGGGAGATTGGTAAGTCGAAAACACGTTGCCAGAAGTTTGCAAAATTGTTCATAGGTGTGAAAGTGTGAGGGGGTTTCTTTGTAGTGAGGCCCATTATATTGAATTGAGTGACTGTGATCATAAACTTACAAACATTAGTATCATCACTAAACTAAAGCCAAAATATTTGATCACTGATCATTTCATTGCTCACAGACCAGGACAATAGCCTAAATTTTCCCTTTAATACATGGAGCCCACAGAGCAGGCGCCATGGCAAGCCCTGTGCTAACAGGAGCACTCAACAGGAGCTCAGAGACACTCCAAGCTCGCCGCCCACTCATCCTCCTCCTCACCGACTCAGAAAATCAAATTAGTTGGATAACCTCTGCCTCACTACGGCTTTGGAGTGATTCTCAGATGATAACTGCGCTCTCTCTCTCTCTCTCTCTCTCTCTCTCTCTCTCTCCCCCGATAGCCTATTAGTCACACAGAGGTTCAGAAACACTGGAGTAAATGACACCTTGTTTGGCCTAAATCCATGCAGTTTGGTTTTCCAGCTGCTGCTTAGAATAATGGTGAAGCTGAACTTTAATCTTCGTCAGTGATCATCACCATCAATGTCACATAATGAGAGAGAGTATGCATGACAGATGATGGCCCGTGTGAATAGATAATACATACACGAGGATGCAGCATTGTGTTGGTTTGCTCATGTATACAGCGCAAGTCATTCATTTCATGCACCTCCCTAAGCTCTTTGTCTACAAGGCAGGTTTTTTTTAATGGTTTGCAAACTTCTCTGCACGAATTGGAAAAGCTGAGAGGTGAAAAATAGTGTGTGACAAGCTCAGTTTGTGCAAAAATTTGATTCCAGAGACAAGCGACAAGAGCAAATAGTGAACCTGTAACGTGCTGTGTTGTGTTCTGTTTTGTATTGTTTCTGTTCTGTGCTCCCCTTGTCATGTGACTATTTCCTGTCTTGTGTCTGCTTCTTGATTATTCCCTGGTCATGTTATACCTTTCCCTTGTGTTTCTAGTGTCATGTGTCTTAATTAGTACCCAGGTGTTTCTTGTTTGTGTTGACTACATATAGTCCTTCTCAGTGTTTCTTGTTTGTTGGTCACTGTATGTAGGTTTGGTTGTTGTTCATGGGCCTTAGCATTGTTCTATGTTTATCTATGTTTAACCTTCTTGTTTAAGTCTTGTGTTTTATGTTTAGATTCTTTGTTTAATGTTTAGCTGTGTTTAGTGTTTAGCTGTGTTTAGCGTTTAGCCCCTTAGTTCTGTATAGTCCTTGTTTAGTGTTTAGCCCTTGTGTTTAGTGTCCCTCTGTCTAGTTTCCTTTAAGTTATTGTAATAAAGCCTCCTGCACTTACCTCCTTCCCTTGCTCCTTGACCACTTCTACGCACCCCCCACCCCCCATTATTACAGAACCTCTCACTGTGGATCACTAGTTTGTCAAAAAGTGTTTACAAACACCATGTGAATATTCAACAGTCTGTGTTTCATTGTACTTTAAATGCTGTAATATTTTTTTTTAATGCCAGCAGCACCTTAAGTGATCTGTATGTCTACAACATGTTGTTCAAAACTGAATACATTTTACTGATGCTCAAAAATGTGGGGCAATTATTATTCTATCTTTAATTTCCCACAGCTCTAGTCTGGTTTAGCTGTTCGTAATGACATGAAGAACTGGCCAAGAATTTTGTGAATGACTAATGCATTGTCTTCACTGTCCTATTGAGGCACAAATGATTCCAGCAGTTTCACATTTGATGCTCTAATCTCTTAAAAATGGCCTGTTCTGTCTCTATTTGGGCTGTGCATACTTCTATTTTTCATCTTGGCTATTTTTTCCAGACATAGAGGCATATATTTTATTATTATTTATGTATTTATTTTATTATTATTATTACTTTTTTTTTTAAATCCCATACCCAGTCTCTCCCTTGTGAGTCATCGAGAAGCCAATAGTTTATTACTCTAGGATGCTCATAAAACTTCAGTGTAAAACTCCACCGTCTGCACTTTCTCTGAGTTTCATGTGGTGGTTGTGCTTTTCAGGTCTGGGCTGTTGTTGCTGGCGAAGATGCTGGACAGGGAGAGCATGGATCACTATTTGCTGACCGTTACTGCATCCGATGGCAAACCGGACGGGGTAAGGCCTGCTGCAGCTGGTCAGCTGTTCTCTGTCAGTGTGGTAAATCAAACACTGCGGAACACAGTCGCTCTAAAGCTAATCCTCTGTCTACAGTAAAGTCATTTTAGTCCAAGTGGAGCAAAGCATTCTTCAAAAAGAATGGAGATTAGTCCAGTTTCCCACACGCATAATACATCCAGGTTTGTGCTAGCAGTTTGAGAGAATGTAAAACATAATCCTCTCTTTTTTCTAAATTGTGATAACAGATTTTTGACTAATGAGAAATACAGAAAGGCCTCTATGCTAATATGCAGGCATAAGAGTCTTTTGCACTTGCTTACTGCTGGACTACAATACTGTGTGACCCAAAGTGCACAGAAAGTATTACAATAACGCTGTAAATGAATACAGGTTAACATCATTTGTTGAAAATTATCTGTAAATAAGGCAACCACTTGAGAAAGAATCAAAGATAAGAGCAGGGTTTGTGAGCTACACAATCCTATCTTTTTAATAGCATGTAACGACAGTAACTATGACCAGTTTCAGCGCCTGTTCCTTTAACTGAGACAAATTCTATACCTTTAGGTATGGGACTGAAATGGAGACGTCTGGCCTTACACAGTAATTCTTTGTTGTCTGTGTCATTTGAATTCTGTAGGCTTGTGTGCTTTACTCCTTTTACTTGTCTGTGGTTCCCGCTGCGCATTTTTTAAGTGCCTCTCTCTAAGGGCCTGCTGTGATTGATCTGAATAGTGATGGAACGAGGTGTATCTCACCATGGAGTGATTATGCTGTGATGATGGAGATAAATGAGCAGCACAAGTTTGTATTTATTTATATATATATATTTTTTTGTAAGCACAGAGCTCATTGCATCTTTTTGGTTGTTCACTGCGTTGGCATACAGGACATTTCTCAGCTATTGACAAGCTAGTTTATGTCTCCCACAGCAGTGTGGAATTAAGCAATCATTACACTGTGGGTTTAGCATTGGCTTCCAAGGGTATTCCACTAATTTTATTCCCTCTGTCTTGATGCTGCTACTTTACTTCTTTTGGTCGGGGTGAGGTAAAAACGCCTTGTTAAGCGAGTTCTTAATTCTAAATATATATATATATATAATTCACTATATATATATAGTGAGAGCAGAGGGATATATATATATATATATATATATCCCTCTGCTCTCACTTCCAGCTTGTCGAGGCAGCAGACTGGCAGCAGATTTGTCACATCAGAGACTGGGAAGACGGGCGTTGGCACCTTTTAGTCTTGCTTTGGTATTGCACCATTCTGACCTTCATGGAAAATGAATACAAATTTCTTTCTCCCATCACACAGCAGAGTGAATAACTGCTATGACTTAATCTGAGTCCACCTTAATGGGCAGATTCTTGGTCTCTTCTTCACCTCTCCTTTGGAGAGACAAACAGATGTAGCTTCAGCCCATAAAGGAATTACACTTTCATTCTCCGAGTTGTGCTCCATTCATTAAAAAAAAAAAAAAAATGCACCTGCAACCGTCCCCCTGATCTAGCTACCTCTGCTTAAAGCTGAGAACACTGAGGAAAGTTTGGATGAGCCAGAGATGGGCAGAGGTGCAATCTGGACAGGTCTTTGAAATTCAGTGACCTTTTTTAAAGCACTTGGTTATTGGCCAATTTAATACAAAATAGAACTTGCCCGAGCATGCAGGAGGGGGAGTTATGTGAATTGAGTAAGTCCCCAAAGCCCATGTGCAAGCTTGGCTACTTGACCTCTGTTCTAGGGCTAGGTGACCAGGGTGCCACCGTCTGCTCTGTGGCCCAGAGAGAGGAGGACTGATCAAAGCCTGATAAACCAAAGGCCAGAGCTTATGTATGGAGCTTCGAACTAAACTGTTTCGTTAACTTGGATTTTCATCTAAAGCCCTGGATGTTTTTACATAGAGGAGTTTTATGTAAATGCAAAGGATAGTCACCCCATCCTAAATTACACCCACTTTTGACAGATTTTGTCTGTGGTATTTTGTTAAATTGTGCTGCCTTTGTGTTGACAGATTGTGCGAATTCTGCCAAATCAAGACCAATAGCATGTTTACATGTTTAGAAGGGTTATTTTGCATTTGCCAGTCACTAAGCTTTTCATGGTCACGCTGCAAATTCAGCAGGTTTATAGCCACTGCTTAAAAAATTTACAAGTACAAGCTGTCAAACCTGACGCCATTTAAACCTTTAACGAACAACTCTGCATGGCAATGAAAGAACATTAGCTAATTTATGACATTTTCCTATCACACCGGCCACTTAAATTGGGTACACATTATCCCGCATGGGGCCTACAGTTCATGTACACGATGAGATTGGAACTAAGTTGTTGGGAAATGGGTGTAGGGAGATGTGATTAGAGACGTCAAATGTGGGCTGCAACCTGCATTAGGGATAGCTGCAGTGAGTGGATAGACAGACTCAGAATACAATTTAGCTGCAGGTCTAATAGCCAGGGCCTCCAATCTGAATCTGATGTTATGGTCTTCCTGGGCAGTGCACTTGAGATGGAAATATGTGATATAACACGTGATTAATCTGGAACATTAATTTGCTTAATCTACATATATCTCTTATAAAGTTGTTGAAGCCGGAGTATTTGTTGTTTGAGCTGGGTGTGTGCTGCTATTTTTTCAATTAATGCTTGTGTCCGAGTTTCAACAGAAGGCTTTTCATTTGAAATGATTAATACAAAATGTCAAGGGAAAAAAAAACCCCAGCTGCATACCTCCAGATTCGATAGATACTCACAGTGCTCAAATAATCAGCTCTCAGCTGTTCTAGGGTGTGTGGGCCTGCTGCTGCTCAAAATACTGCTCTGGTGTGAAAAACAATCATCCTTAAAGTAGCTGTTCTTACAACATCGGCTTTACAATGCTTTTATACTTTCCGTAACCCGTACAACACTATGTGAAAACAGCTTTCTCTTTGTCCCATGTCCCATATCATAATAAACATTCAAGTCCAATGTAAGCTAAGGATTTCATGAAACATTTCAATTCAGAATAGCCCATTTGGTAACAGGCTCTAATTTGTATGCATGAACTTCCATGGATAGGATAAAATATTTCTCAAGTCTTTCATAAAAAGAAACTTATTGTGATGATCATAATTTAAATAGAGCACTGTTAAAATCAGGACATGTGCCATGTAACTCCTTCTTTGTAAATGTCGGTGCCTCCTCCAAGGTGGCCATTTCTTTTACGCAGTCTGCACCAGCTGCAATTAGTTTATTTTCTAAAAATGTCTTTTTTCCTGGGTGACAAATAAATGGGGACAAGAGCTGGCCAGAACGAAGCTTGTGTAAGTGGCCAGCAGCGTTAAGATAAAAGCTCTGCATGTTATAATGGTGCATAAGTGGACCCAGCACTGTTTAGGCCATTTATGTTCATTTGGATCCCTGGGGCCTGTGTGCTGAAGTATCCGGCCTCGTGTAACTTTCCCTATAATGGTATATGTGATTTCTTGTCTTTTTTTTTTCCAAAGTAAACTCAATTACATGTTATATTTAGCAAAACATGTTGCACTACGGAAATGGAAAGGATTCTAACTCATGCAACTGATACACAGTGATGGCTTTTGGTATCATAAATTGTATTCGTATTGTGTAAAAAAGGTGAATGTTTGAGAATTAGACACTATGGTTGGTGTTAGAAATCTCTCAAGTTAATCAGTTGTCATCCGTATCTGCCAGCAAGACTGATTTGGCTGCTGCCATGTTCTGGTGTGGATCCGGCCTCCAAAAAATGCTAATATGCCCGGCAGCTGAGGAAATTTTTCATTAGACCTCTATTCACAGCTTGATGATGAATGCAAATATGTTATCAATTTTGCTGGATCTATGTAAATTAATCAGTGGATAGGGGATATTTGTTTATGAAAGCAAACACTGGGCCCCAGCCAGGCAAAGACGAACTCATTCAACATTTTGAGGGCTAGATTTATTCACACGCACTACCGGCTCAGCATCTGCATCACTGATATGGCTCAAATTGATGCAGATTCTAAGCATATACCAACCTACTGGGTTCAGTGTTCAGTCTTCATGGACGGCTAAAAATGTATATTTTGTACCCACTAAATACATTTCCATATCTATGGGTTACAGGTAATGTCAGTGTCCCATACAGAGGACTTACTCTTTCTCATAAACACACAAGTATAATGAAAAAAAATAAAGATGTTTAAATTGTTTGCTCTCCTTGCAGCACATTTAGTTCTCATTTAGATGTTAAAATTAAAGAAATTAAGCTGAGGAAGCCTGACCTATTTATACGCATCACATTAATGAACGTCCTTTTCTGCCCATCAGTCAGTAGAGAGGCTCAGACTTTGTCCCAGACAGCCTTCACAGATATTAAAACTAAAACTAATGCACTCAGAAGGTGCAATAATTTGATAGGGAGATGCAAAACTTCTAGCTTATAGTGAGTGAAGAAACCTGTTATTTATGACCTACGCTGTGCCCTACAGAGGGTGTAGACTGACATTTAGGATTTGGCCTCTGCTTCACTTCTGCTTGAAAAAATTCACTTACTTATTATCTCATGTTTTCAGTCAAGGAGAACTAATTTATTAAATTTTAAGACAAAACAGAGCAATAATTTAAGCAGATAGTGGCAATGAATCATTATCCCAAAAATCTGCTTCACTCCACAGCTCGGGGACAGTGGGATCAGATTATTTACCCTGTAAACAGAGGGCAAAGAAATTACACAAAATGATATGTGACTTGTGTCAGTACTCTCATGCTGAGATAATAGACAATTACTGGTGCTCTATATATGTATGATCTATATATGAAAACTTACAGTTTAGGTCACAATAGCAGAGAAAAGCATGGGAGGTTAACAGTTTTTCATTAGATACTATGAAAATGCTAATATGGCTAACAATGGATAATGGCCTTTTTCTCATCATTGTGAAACACAGTGGGATACTTTAGCCCCCTGCCACAAAGAGGCAGTAAGCTTATGTGCTTCTGAGTGTTGAGACCATCTCCAGCATGTCTCTATGTATGAGATAACTGTATTCCTGTATTCAAGGTCCAACACATCCAGGACAAACAGACTGAAAAACAGCTTTTACCCCAGTGCTGTACGGGAACTGAACACACAAACCTCTTAAGCCACTCAGGGCCTGAGTACACAGCAAACACACACACATTAATCTTGTTGTACATGTGCAATGACAAAGGCTATCTATCTATCTATCAATCTATCTATCGATCTATCTATCTATTACTTCTGTTTATATTAGGTAAAAATATAGAAAAAAAAATAAATAAAAAAATAGGTATATTAGGTACACAGTAAAACTACAACGTAACTGCAACCTGTGGAAGCCCACTTTAAAATGCACAGCAACACTTAAGAAATTCACATATTTGCCATTGATGTTGTTGTCAATGTTGTTATTGAACATAGTAACAAACTCTGAATGTTTGTGGAAATAACACTGACTGAGAAATTGGAAGAATAATGGTAAAATTGTCAACTTATACAAGTCATAAAGCAGTTGTAACCAATTACTTCTATTTTAAAAATAATTTTGCCAATGCCAAGCAGGTTGCCTGGAGGAAAAGCGGGTCAACAATCCTTTAGAATGTTAATGCTTCCTATAATATTAAAATTCCACAGAAAATTACACTTTCCTTCTAACACAGTGTGAAAATGTGCTTGTCTGTATGGTAATAAGGTTGCTCTAGGTAGCATTTGATTGATCTCTGATATTTTTCTAAAGCTTTTTATGCTCACATTTGGTTTTATATGGTTTACATTTTTAAAAACTTTAGATGTTTTAATCACTGATGATCTTTTACATCATATATGACTAAAACAATCAATGAAATTAATGATACATAATGAAGTGGTTTCCCAGACAGGGATTAAGCGTAGTCCTGGACTACACAGCTTTTTGAATTGTGATCTCCATTGAAAAGGATTATATATTCCAGGACCAGGACCCTGTCTGGGAAAGCACCTACAAATATATATATCAGAATCAGAATCAGAATCTCTTTATTTCGCCAGGTATGTTAAACATACTAGGAATTTGTCTTGGTGACAGCAACACATGTATGACATGTAACACGTACACAGACTGTTAACAAAAACTCAAAAAAAAATAAATAACAAAAAAAAAAAATATATATATATATAGATATATAGATATATAGATAGATAGATAGATAGATATAGATATACAAAATGTTATTAACTGTTAACGTGCAAATATGTGGTTGCTAATTACATTCAATCCAAATGCTCAAGGATGTCATGGGAGAATAAAGGATGTAAACTGTTCCATTATGTCCATTACTTCAGATTGAACTAAATCACTGGCTCTGTCAAACCACATGAAGTTTTGATCTCATGTTTTCTCATTCTCATTCTCATTTGCAGACTTCAACAGCCACTGTGGATATTCTGGTAACTGATGTCAATGATAATGACCCTGTATTCGATCCTCTACTGCCCCAGAATCTCACGGTTCAAGAGGAGCATGCCAACATTTTTGTGGGTCAAGTGAAGGTAGGCCTGTGTCTATAGACATTTCTCACTCTTCCACAACTAAGCTGTTGGCTTTTCATGCCTCTGGCCTTTGCTTCACAGCACTGTGTTTCTGTCTCACTTAATGTAACCTGGGAACATCAGCCAAGATGTTGGGATAAACTATAGAGAGAGGCAAGCACACATATATTTTGTTCTTCTCAGTCTTGTTAGGATATTTGTCCTGATATCTACCTTGTTTTAATTTTCTTTGATATTTTGATATTTTGATGTTTATCCAGGTGTAAACGAGATCATTCTTTGTAAAATATAATGAACTATCCATGCAAGTTAGATAGTGAACATTGTGCATTAATATCTACCAAGGGGAACTTTGTCCATGGTGGCAGGTCCTAAGTTGTGACTGCTATGCCCCACCATATTGTTCCTGTCCCAGCTGGCTATCCTGATGGACTGAAAGCCCCTCCCTCCACAGATGGCCTGAGGCTTCGAGCCTCTGTGCTGGTCCCACAAGGCCTGTGCTAATCAGTGCCCAGTGGGCAGGTGGTTGGCACAGTGCCATTTTCCTCTGGCCTCTTTTTGGCCTCTCGTCATGCGTCAGCTTACTGCCCGCTACCCTGTTTGTGATTTTCCAATTAAATACATGTAATTTAAATAATTCGTCACCTTTGGGGACGTTCTATAATGAGCAGTTTTGTTAAGCTACAAGGAGTTGTAATTAGCGGTCTAGATTAATAGAGCTCTGCTTTGTCACAGTAATCACAGCATAACGGGGGCAGACGTCTGCCCGTTGGGGGGAGCAATTGAGGGATGTGTGTTAGGCTTCTTAGACTAGTTTTAACTACACAGAATTGAGATTGGGCCCAATAGAATCTGTGGAAAAAAATGATGTTGTCTTAAAAAAGTTGTCTTAAGCATGGCTATTATATTATATGCAAGTTTAATTTATAAAACACTTGTGTGGTTCTGCATTCGTAACTCTACATAAACCTGGGTAATATGGACAAATATTTTATCATGATATTATTTTCTATATTGATTTATATCAATAATTATAATAACAGAAAAAGTTGTAACATAGTTACAATTTTAAATGAAAATCCTACTAAAACTGTAGAGTTGATACACCAAGTGATAATGTTCTTGTTTAAAAATTTTTTATTGAAATATTTATCATTATGCATTTTACTCAAATCCACGAGGAGAGATCTCACAAAACTTATTTTAAATTTACAATTTCATTATCCTGCCCAGATAATGAAAAATTTACAAACTGGAAAAATGTGAAAAAAGCTCCAGTCAGATCAGTCCACTTCAGAAAATCACGCAAGTTATTCACACTTTATTCACTAAGAATCAATGTGCATCACTATATATCCACACTCCAGACTGGTTTTTATCAACTATTCACTGCTGAGGCTTTTCTACTGCATGGACCCTACTTGACCCGGCGATGTGTAAACCTTGCAGAGTGCTGATTGGCCAGAGAGACTATTATTTAGCTACATGCAGACCTCCACCACAAACTAGCCAATAGCAATATCTCCAAGTTACAGCAACGATCACATTTGTTTTTGTCCAACTCTCAATGGCAGCCCATAATATTATGTGTTTGAAAAGGTTTGAATGCACCTTCAATTTGTGGCCAATGAAAAACTCCAGAGAGAGACGAATGTGCACCAAGGAAAACTCTGCTGATCTGTGAGAACAGGGACAAGAGCCATGTTCAGTCCAAAAATGCACAAAACAAGACACGTAAACAGCGCCTAACTAGGTAAAAGATTGTCAAGCTGTGCTGAGCCAAGTCTACAGGTGATTGCTTGCATGTCACTTGTAGCACAGTTCTTTATGTGGATTCAACATCATCGATTCTTCTGTTATGACATGTTCTGTGATGTGCACAGACTTTAGTAACAGTGTTCGTCATATTGCCATAATGTTTATTGTGTGTCATACCTGGACATTTTCTGTGGCCTTTAGCTGTAGTTAGTTTAATTTAACCAGTGGTCAGATTTCAGCTCTTCATATATATGTCACTGTGATATACACCAAACTAAAGAGTTATTTGTTGTAAGGTGTTATATTGTGCCAAACTGATTTCAGTTACAAAAAATGAACAATTTGAATGATTTCAGAACATGTTAATGTCACCTGACATAGGTGCTGATCAAGATTGGCAAATGTATAGATTTTGTGCAGTGCACAGTTGTTTGAATAGGCTTATAAAAATGTTTGTTGGTTAATGCCAGGTGTCATAATGACGGAGCACCAATAACTGGTTGTATGCTGCCAATATGAGACATATATAAGACTTTAGCTTCAGTTAACATTTCCTAAACAAAAAGTAGCCTGCAAACAGGGAAAGTACTTGGCAAATATAGTGTAGACATCTGCCCAATTAATAGTGAGTTTGACCTAATTTAGCTGTAGCCTCAACTCTTAAGAAGGCTTTACACTAGTCAGCCACAATAGCATTAGTGTGATCAGGTGATGAAGCTGGATAATTAGTACTGGATGGCAAACGCCAACTGCGTCTCCAAATTATCCCAAAGATATTGAATGGAGCGACATCATTGCAGAGAATGCAGTTCCACTGCCCCACTCCCCAATGTTGGGGGGGCTTTATACTTTTCTAGCCCATGCTTGATATTTGGCATGTTAAACATAGGCCATCCAGTGTGTCCAGAACCTTTTGAATGAAAATAATACAAGCTGTATGTACGCAATATAAGCAATGTGTGACCACCTGTGTTCAAAATTTGTGCATATTAAAGTGGTTATAGTGTCTAAAACCATCAGTATCCCACTCCTTAGATGGCCTACATCTGTTCAAAAACCAACCGTGTGTGTGTGTGAGGGGAACAGAGCGACAAGCCAGATTCCCTGTTCTACAGTTGTCTCTGTTCTCATTTGACACGTCCTACCACTGAAGCAAGTTGGACATGGTCCAGAGGTGACCCCCCCCACTTCCCTCTCCCTCTATCCATCTGCAGCAAATACAGCAGTGAAAGTTTGGGAGAGAGCAGGGAAGCCTGTATTCTGCCACAGCGCAATCCACATTAAGACCCACATCACACCTGTTACAGCACACAGGCCACTGGGCTCATCCTCAGATCAAAACCAGAGAGGATTTTCCACAGGGAAGAAACCTTCAGCAGAACTTTAGAAGTCACAGTCATCACCGGCAATAACAAAAACATGGTGTAGTTTCATATGAATTATTTCTCACTCGTAGCTATTTGAAACAAATGCAGGACTTTGTTGTATTCTGCTTTTTCAAACAATGCTATGTATGTTTGAAAAAAATATAAGATTATATAGTCTTTTTTAGTTATAAATATTTTTTAGTTTAGACCTCGGGTTTGTAATATGAGCAATTTGGGTCTTTAGGAATTATTCAGAAACAGGAAATTTTGTGTGTTTACCGTCTATAACTACTATAATTAGTAGAACTACATTTTCTCTCTCTTCAGTAGATAAAGGTCAATATTAAATTCATTATTAGTCTACATTTTATGTCAGTACATTATGTTGTGACACTTCCCAGTGGCTCCAATGCACTAAGCAACTGCTTAGACAGCTTATTCAGACGTATTCAGACATATTTGTTGGTACACTTACAGCTCATTGAAACAATGCTTTATATTTCCTCCCAGTGTTATGTCATAGATTAAAGCAAATAATTATTGTTTATTCTACAAATATAAAATGACCTGGACAGATACATTGGTAGCACTAAACATCATTTTTAAATAATGTGATTATGCTGATAAGCTTTTTTTCTTCATTTGAGCCATTGCAGCCATGCAATATTTTTTTAAATGCCTCTTGAGCCTGAAATTATTGCTTGTTGTGTCATGTTTAAAATATAGCAGTCATTAAACATTTCTGATTATTAGGCTGTAAATTTCCATTTTAATGTATGCTTCGATTAAAAGAAAAAAAAAAGCAAATATAAATATATAAGGCTGATATAAGATTCTTCTTTGCATGGGCTCAATTGCAATTTTGTTTCCCCCAAATAAATTACTTTTTCCATGACAACACAAGGGCAGAAATAAACAATCAAGGAATCAAGCAAAACTGTCTCTCTATGAACTAAGAGCAGAAAAGAGAACCGACCAAAAAAGGCTAAAACATGAGCTTTTGAACGCCTCACTTCTAACTGCTGCTTGCAATACTAGCATGGACTAACTTATTTTTAAAATGAACAGGTACTGAAACTGGTCATGCTTCAAAGGGCTGTTTAAGGGGAGAGGGGTGGGTTGTATTTTGCTGTTGTGTTTGATTTTTGTGGTATTTTGATCAAACTATTTCACAGACGTTACATTAAGACCCCGGAGAGATGTGTTAATTTTTGGAAATGTCATTTACAGTGGATATAAAAAGGCTAGACACCCCTGTTAAAATACCAGGTTTAGTGATATAAAAAAATAAAATAAAATACAAATAGAGAGAGACCAAGACACATCATTTCAGAACTATTTCCACCTTTAATGAGACCTATAACCTGTACATCTCAATTAAAAAAAACATACTGAAATTTTTAGGGGGAAGAAGTAAAAAATAAAAAACTAAAATAATGTGTTTGCATAAGTGTGCACACCCTTAAACTAATACTTTGCTGACGCACTTTGATGTTATTCCAGCACTCAGTCTTTTTGGGTAGGAGCCTTTCAGCATGGTACATCTTGACTTAGCAATATTTGCCCACTCTTCTTTGAAAATCTGTCAGATTGCGAGGGCATCTCCTGTGTACAGCCCTCTTCAGATCACCCCACAGATTTTCAATCGGATTCAGACCTGGGCTCCGGCTGGGCCATTGCAACACTTTAATCTTCTTCTAGTGAAGCCATTTTTTGGTTGATTTGAATGAATGCTTTGGGTCGTTGTCGTGCTGAAAGATGAAGTTCCTCTTCAGCTTCAGCTTTCTAGCAGAAACCAGGTTTTGTGCCAGAATCGACTGATATTTGGAACAGTTCATAATTCCTTCTTCCTTGACTAAGGCCCCAGTACCAGCTGAAGAAAAGCAGCCTCGCAGCATGACGCTGCCACCACCATGCTTCACTGTTGGTATGGTATTCTTTTGGTGATGTGCAGTGTTTTTATTTATTTATTTTTTGCGCCAAACATACCTTTTGGAATTATGGCCGAAAAGTTCAACCTTGGTTTCATCAGACCATAAGACATTTTCCCACATGCTTTTAGGAGAGTTCAAATGCGTTTTTGCAAAATTTAGCTGGGCTTGGATGTTTTTTTCTTTGAAAGAAGAGGCTTTCAACTTGCCACCCTACCCCATAGCCCAGACATATGAAGAATACGGGATATTGTTGTCACATGTAGTACACAGCCAGTATGTGCCAAAAAGTCCTGCAACTCCTTTAATGTTGCTAAAGGCCTCTTGGTAGCTTCCCTGACCAATTTTCTTTCTTGTATTTTCATCAATTTTGGAGGGATGTCCTGTTCTTTGCAATGTCACTGTCTTCACTGTGTTCAATGGTATATCTGCTGCCTTGGGAATTATTTTGTACCCTTCTCCAGACTGATGCCTTTTGACAATGAGATCCCTCTGATGCATGCTCTCTGCGGACCATGCTTTTCCTGTAAGATGCAAGTAAGAAAATGTCAAGAAAAGCCTACTAGAACCACTGAACTTATTTGGGGTTAATCAGAGGCACTTTAAATGATGGCACGTGTCCACTGATTCCTGTTTAACATGAGTTTGAATGTGATTGGTTCATTCTGAACACAGCCACACCCCCAGGTATAAGAGGGTGTGCACACTTATGCAACCACAATATTTTATTTTTTATTTTTTACCCCTTGTATTTTATTTTTTTATTTTTACCTTTTTATATCCTCTGTAATATGTAGCCATTAAAGACTACAGCCTTTAAGTGACTAAAGTTGCAAATTGTAATTAAAAATGTAAGGTCTACAAGACTGTAACCAACCTCCCAGGACATGGACACTACAGAAAAATCAACATCAGATTGAACAGACGGATGGTGTGACTGGTAGACAGAGAAAAAGTGATACAAGCTGAACTGCAAGGTCAAGGTACATCACCATCTGATCTCACCAGCTGTGGCTTTTTGAGAGATAGTGGATTTCATCAAAAGACCCAGGAGAACTCCACTCTGGATGAAGAAAAAAAAAAAGACTAAAATTTGCTAAATAATAATAATAAAAGAAAAGAATATTGACATGCTTCCTTAGGACATTAGTGCTATGTTCACAGATTAATGTGAGACTGTTTCAAGGGAAAGAACACCATTCGTACTACGAAACATGGAGGAAGCATAGTTATGTTCTTTGCTGCATTATGGAGCAAAATATACTGGTCTTTGTCATGAAGCTCTGTCTCTGACATAAGCCTTGGGTTCTTCAATGGAGTAAACACACTGCTAAAAGCACTGAAGAATGACTAAAAACAAACATGGGACTCGTATGTAGTTACCATTTGTGATCCCTGATCTGAACCAAAAGTCAAAAGCGCAGTTTATTTTAACTATTAAAAACTGAAAAAACAATGATGCATGCTAATAATTATTACAGAGAAAAATGTAGGTTTTATCTTTTAAATGGAAGTGTACCAACAAATGTGGTCTGTAGCAAGAAACCACACTCATTCTTTTTAGTTGACCAGGGTCTAGTACATGTGAACATTAGTTGTAGAAGTGAATAGTGTTAGATATGATGCTACATGTTATTATGAATATAGCCTGACTTTATTATACAAAGTACATTTAGTTTTGCTTTGGTTTTTACCCATTTAACAGGATGCTTTTTTATGTGCAGCCTGTGTGTATTCTGAGAGTTTGAATTAGGAATGCAGAATACAGTGTTTCAGCAATGTCATCACAATGTGTGCATGCGCAGTAGTCACATCACAGGACGTGCAATGTCACATAGACCATTTCCATCAACTTCTGTGGAAAGTGTAGGCATAAAGGCAAAAATACTTAAGACAAAAAAAAAAAAAAAATCTTAAGATGTTTCCTCGCCACTTACTAGCTCTCCAGTCTGTTTGCGTGCTTGAAACATCTCTGTCTGGTATGATAGTCTTTCTCTCCTTCACTCTGCTCATGGCAGAGGCATCTGGAGTGCACACTGTGGATGAGGCTATAGTTGCATTTATTCATCATTGTTTGTCTTATTGACAAACTTAGGATAAACACAGAACCTGTAGACTCTGTTCTGCAGCCTGAACAGAGCAGACAAGGAGAAGGGTGTGGGGGGTGGAGGAGAAACAGAGAAATACAGACAGCAGTCGAGAGACAGACACATAGTGCCTGTCTGACTGTGTGAAAAAATGGTTTTGTGCTGCAGTGCTATATAACTATGACAGTTTTTGTTTTTTTTCAAGTAAATGTACATAGCTTAATTTATGACTTGCAACTTTTTTTTACTACTTGATACAAACGGAAATTTGCTCTGTTCTCATTGTCACAATCAGGCGGACTGATGGAGGCAATTCAATAACACAACAGACTTTATTTCAACAAAAGAAAACAAACAGAGATACTTAGAGAAACCTAGACATAGAGCTAAAGCTAACCTAAACATAAAGCTATTTGGACAGAGATAAACAGACTAAACAGATATAACGGTAGAACAAAGTTACAAACAGGAACTGACAGGCTTGAGAGAAGAGAAAGAAGCAGACAGACCAAACAAGCACACAAAAGAAAAATGTCCAACAACCAAACAGTGAAACAAGGGAACTTAAATACACACCACAGACAAGGAACACCTGGGACAGAAAACAAGGGGGCAGGACCACAAAGGTTGAGCTAAGGCGGAGACAAGGAGGGAGACAGGAACAAAACAATAACAGAACCTAGCACATGGCAAATAGGGAAACATTTACATTTATGCATTTGGCAGACACTTTTATCCAAAGCGACTTACAAACAAGGATCTAACATTCAAACTACAGCACAATTTATACAAAATACCTTACATTGAGTGCAATATGCCAGGAAGTAATAAGTGCATTAAAGAAAGACTTTCAGTACAAGAGATACTCTCAGAAGAGCTGGGTTTTCAAGGATTTCTTGAATGCTGAGAGGGTTTCTGTTGCTCTGATAGTGCTTGGAAGCTCGTTTCACAAGCGTGGTACCAGAGATGAGAATAGCCTCGACTGACCTGTACGGGGGGTTGGCCGTGTTAGTTGGCGCTCCTTTAAGGAACGGAGAGGGCAGGCGAAACAAGAGACAAACAGAGTGGGAACACAGGGCAAAAGCATGACACTCATTTTCTGTGACATTTCTTCTATAGGAAGAGCTTTTTACTGGTTGTTGTGAGTAACATTTTTAAATATTGCAATATATATTGCAGAAAAAAAGTTGTCAATTTTATCCAATATTATGCAGTCTTTGTTTGGATATTAGCAGAGATGTGTTTACAGCCTAGCAGGAAGCACAAAGATGTTCTTGTTTGCTTCCTGTCAAATTCAGCTCATTTATGTTCAGATGCATGACAAATGAAGGAGCTTGTTAGATCAACAACCAAAAAAAATGTACAGTATAGCCCCTAATTGGGGAAAAAAATGGTGAAAGCCTCAGTCTGTTGGCATCTGTTATCTACCAGATGTTATCCATCTTTGCTTGGCATTTTCTGCCCTGCATGTGAGTTTATCAAGGCAGTAAAATCCATTACTGTGTTGTTGTTGTTGTTGGGTTTAATTTGTATGTTTATTTATTTATTTTTATTTATATCTTTTTTTCTGAGTATCAAGTGGGTTTCAGGAGAAACCACTGTTCATCTGACCCTTCATGACCTTGCCTCACAAGGTAATTACACTGAGCTCAAAAGCAGTCTGCTTGCTGCCATTGTTTTGATGCACGGCACAGACATATCTATAGCGTGCCTATATACTGGTTTAATTAACTTTGAATTGATTACCGCAAAGATGAATGCTTTTCATTACTGGCCTCTGTTCAGGTTTAGAGCACAATAACAAATGGCCCAGAGAAGGAAGGGAAAGCTTTGTATTCTCAAACCTCTGAGATACCCGTGACTCAATTCAGGCACTATACACTGTGTTCTTATCCGTGGGTTGCAGGTGACATCACTGGGTGTAGTAGCTGCCATATTGAGTACTTACTCATTACTCAAACCAATAAAAACTGTAATGTTTAAATTGTTTTGTTTCTTTCAACAATGTTCAAATCAAATGTATTTGTATAGTGCTTTTTACAATTGATGATGTCACAAAGCAGCTTCACAGAGTTCCGGTAAAGACAAAGTTTTGACATGAAATGTAAAAATGTACAGAATGTAAAGATCCCACTGGTGAATATGCCAGGGATGACAGTGGCAAGGAAAAACTCCCTCAGAGCTGAGGAAGAAACCTTGGGAGGAACCAAGGCTCACAAGGGGTCAATCTACTGGTAATAATAGTTAGGAGTCCATGAAAAACTTCAGTGGGCAGCTCCAAGGCAATATATGTATGGGTCCCTGAGCCATTTATCCGAGTCCTGTTTTTAAACAGAGCTCTGTTTGTCTCTGTCAGTCAGCAGAGAAGCTTGGGCTGTGTCCCAAATAGCTTGCATCACAGATAATAAAACTAAAAATACTAGACAGTAATTAGACACTAATTTGACAGAGAATCTTGAAATGTATAGCAGAATAAAATTAAAGTGTTTAAATGTATTAAAAAGTGAATATTATTTTACACATTCAACACACTACATGAGTGCAGAAACCCATTATTTTATGACCTACACTGTGCCCTATGGAGGATGTAGAGAGACATTTTGGATTCAGCCTTGGCTTCACTGCAACATGGAACTATATCTCACTGATCACTCAGATTTCTGATCACTAATTTAACTTTAAACCAAATCAGATATAAAATTAGGCAGAAAATCTCAATAAAAATATTATCCTCCAAGAAACAACCCTTTCACTCTCTGCAGGATCAGAAGGAAAAGATTGAGACAAAAGTATACATGGCTTGTTCCTGCAGTGTCTTAAATGGTAAATAAATAAATAAATAAAAGAAGCTTGGATATGATCTGTGTATGAATAACTCATAAGAGCAAAAAAATGCATTGGAGTCTAATGTTTCCCATTAGATCCTAGGACGAAAATGCTAATATGGCTAACGGTGGATAACAGTCTTATTCTCCTTATTACGTAGCACTGTCGGATCGTTTACCCACTGATGCAAAGAGGTGGTTTGCTTGCTGGTGCCTTGTGTTGTGAGACTCCCTCCAGCCCAGGGAGGGATGCTGTGTATAAGATAAATATATCCATCTTTCCCATCTGTCTACATTAATGCTGTGCTCTGAAACCAGACAATGATTAGCCAATATAGCCAATCACGAGTGCAACCCATGGATACCAGTGTTCCAGGACATACTGTGGGTCCAAATGTAACCACAGATTGGTTCTAATTGTCAGTTCAGTTATTTGAAGGGCCATTTGCTGACACCAACATTAATGCATGTGCTTAAATATAATGACCATAAAAAACTAGCTTTTTGACTGGATTCATGTTGGATGCATTTAACAGGCAGTTAAATTACAGTGAAATTCATGTTTTTATAACAAATTATTTGCTAGTCCCCCACTAACACACAAGCTATTAAAACATGAAAAAAGCAAACTATGCAACAACATAAAAAATACATGAATAATTAAACTAGAATTTTATTTAAACTATACGTAAGGAAAAAAATATATAGAAATGTAAGAGTTAGATAAAATATGTAGCTTAATACTGGTACATTGCTGTGGTATTGTGCAAAAAAACATGGCAGTAAAATACTTGAGTGTTGTGCAAATTGAAGATGTTCAGCTTGCTTAAGACAACATTATTCAGAAAGAAAAAAATAATAATGTTTGAAAAAAGACAGCAAATGTCAATTCAGCACAGCAGACACATATTGTACTTTTGAAGTTCTAGTTTTACTTTAATGAGATATTGTAGTTTGACACAAATCACCTCATCAGATCTAACTTTTAGCCGGGTTTCATGGGGAGCTGGAAAGACGACGTCATCGCCAGTCCTATAATTAAGCTGCCATTGACGCCATTGACATATATTTCCTAAAGCTTTTTATCTCTTAATTACATAGAAACCCCAGAACTTCAACTGAACTGCGGTCTCTTTTTTCTTTTCTTTTCACATCAGAAACAAAACTCTTTTGTGTCAGCAGTTAAAAGTGATTTTAGGTCCTTGATACTTCATCGGAAACATCAAGTATGTATGCCCTCTCACAAAGGCTCTACCATTGATCAGGTGGTCTTGTCTTTATCTTAGTTATATGTTATTATCTCAGCATAATATATATTTTTAAATATATATATTTTTTTTTGCTACTTCATATAATAGGGCCAATATTTAGATGTGTGTGCCACCGGAGAGCCTTTCTACTTTGTACAGTGTAGTAGGCAACATTCTTATGAAAGACTCCAAATTCTGATTCTAACTTTTTTTAACACATGACTTTTAAAATCTCTATCAAGTTTGCAGTTGCACATTGCTCTGGTTAAAAGCATCTGCTAGATTTCAGTAATGTATTAGGCGCACAAATAAGTTTTAAAGCAGTTTCGTTGTAACTTATGTGATCGTATTACAAAATTCACACATTCTCGTAATCAGTCTACAGTAACAGTTGCACAATAGATACAATGACAATTGTTATTATATTCAACAAATTTTACTCAAAAATTAATTAGTTTGAAAATGATTAGCTTATTAGTCACCTCATTCATTATGGGTTCCATCAAAGAAAAATGGTTGCAAAAGCACCATTGTGCATGTATTTGTTCTTTTCTTGGGTATAATAGTCTATCCAAAAGTAAATTTGAGTTTTGTTTTAGACAATTTACAAATGCTGATTTCATGAGTCTATTAATGCTTAATTTTGTCTTTTTTTATTATTATTTAATATTTTATGTATTTCTTTATTTTTAATAAAATGCCAATTGTTAAATTTAGCATTATACAGCCGTTACCATAAAATGACCAAAGAGCAGGAGGATGTTAGAATTAAGCATTTCATTAAAAAAGCAGTTTAAAACATATTTGTGCTCAAGTAAATCTTTCTGAAATACTTAATAAAAAACAGAAGAAGTCATAATCAGAAGTCAAAACCCAAAAAGCTGAAATCCTTTGTTTATTGAAGCACATCCTTGCAAATGCTGACTAGAGACTGTAGCTTTAGCATTAGCTAGAAGTCAGTTGCCACGTTAACTTAGTTAATAGTTGACAGAGCTAAATGAAGGCAGCATGCCATTAGGTCAACCACAGAGGAGAAGATTAATTTGCATTTTAATTAGCCTTCTTTTCTGAGAGTTATAAAAAATATTATCCACAGTGTAGCCTCATTAATGTATGAAATGAAAGCGTATTTAAAAAAAAAAAAGAAATGATTTAATACAACCTGATGTGTACACACAGTTATAGACATAATAATTATATCTATATTTTTTAAAAGATCCACTCATACCAGCACAACACACACTAACACAGCACCACCACATCAGTGTCACTGCAGCGCTGAGAATGATCCATCATTCTACCAAATTATACCTACTGTGTGGTGGTCCTGTGGGGTCCTGACCACTGAAGAGCAGGGGGAAATTGGGATAAGAAAGTGTTCAGAGAAACAGGCCAACAGTCTGTAATTGTAGGACTACAACGTGCTCCTGTATGGTCAGAGAAGTTGTTAAAATGGACAGTGAGTGCTGATACAAGGTAGGTGTTCCTAATCTAGTGATAATTTGGTGTATTGAATATAAGAATTGTTATCGATGCAAGGAATAAACCTTCATCTGCCAGATGATCATATAGCTTTTATTTGTTAATAACACAGTTTTTTATATTGAGCGGTGCACTTTCTTTCTTCACAAATATTTTTATATTTAAAACTCTTTTCATCAGTAAACCGATTTATTTATTTATCTTTTTATTATTTTTTTTACAGTTCTTCATTTGAAGCATTGAGGAGGTACTTACTTTCACCAAGGCTTTGCTATCGATCAAGCATTCACATCCTCACCTTCACATATAATTCTGTCTTTTATAGAGGTCCTGCTTAGAAGAGAATGGTAGTTTTCGGTCTAAACTTTGAAAAAGTTTGTGTGGGTGTATGTGTGTTTCTACTCTCTCTATCTGCTCTACTGTATAATTCATGGCAGCAGGCAGTCGGATGGTCCGGTGCAGAGCTTATCAGAGAAGCACACCAGCACTTTTGCCTGGGTGCCAATTAGGTGCTTACCAGCACTAAAGACAATAAGAAAAGGATAATGCCGCGAGAGTGAGGCCTGATACCATTAAATCTTAATCACACAACCTCTGAATGTGCAAGAGCTTCACTGAGAGAGGAGAAAGCGAAGAACAGAAGTACTTGCACACAAATTTCATTCATTTTCTGTAACCACTTCATCCCATTCAGAGTCACGATGGGTCTAGGCTGCTTGATACACCTAGTGATGCGCTTGGACACATCATCAGTGATAGTACCTGGGGTCATTGGGTGTTTCAGGTCTTTCAATTTCAAGTGTCCTCACCCGGTCGACCCGACCAGGAGTGATAAATTCCCGGCCTGTGTCCAGGTAGTGTTTGCCCACAGTTTGTCCTTCCTACTCCCCAACCATCTTGATGCTTTCTCTGCCACTTCTGAAGCTTGACTGATGGTTTAACTTTTATGTGTGCCAGTGTTGTTCAAGATGCTATAAGCTTTGCAAAGTGACCTTCCTGCAAAACCCCTTGCCCCAACCTCGATAGGCAGGCACCATGCCCACCACCTTCCTTTGTGGCAGTCCTCCACCAGCTCGATGTGTTTGCCTCTCTTCCTTTCATTGGAATCCTCCATTCTTTCTTCCCAAGGTACTGTCAACTCCAGTAAGAGCAGCTGCTTTGACATATCTGTAACCAGCACAATGTCTGGCGTAAGAGTGGTTTTGATGATATTCTGGAGTCTACCTGGAATCACTGAGCATTACACCCTGGATAGGGCTCCAGTCCATCACAGGGCATCACACACAGGACATCACTGGGCTGCCTCCACCAATTTTATGGTGCTTTTGTTTCATAATGGGAAAGCAGTTCAGTAGGTGGGAGTTATTTTACTGCATTTTACTGGGCAAATCTCAGCTAAAACCGGCCCTTAAATTCATTCAGTATATGGAGTAGGATTAACAAAAACAAAAATATAGCTAGCAAAGCTCTGTTTTTTTCAGTTGGTGGAAGAATTAAAACAAAAACAAAAAAATTATAAAAACATTTGTTTTTTAACACATTATATTTTCACTCCTGACACATTCATTCATATATTATCTGTAACCACGTTATCCTGTTTATTGCCATAGTGAATCATAATGGACCCTTGAACACCAGTTCATCAAAGAGTATCGTACACTCACACATTCACACCTATGGGAACATTTGAATAGCCAATCCACTGTAAGAGAACACACCAAACACTTTACAAACAGTGACCTGAGGTAGGGTTTGAACCCACAACCTTGAGACCCAGGAGCTGTTTAATAGTGACATTACCTCGCTGCCATATCTGCCACATCTACATGCATAAATCGAGTTTTTTTTTGGCTGAGATTCACAGGTTTTGGATTCATGAGTGACTGTAATCTTCTTCCACTGCTGCCAGTGCCTTCATTTCAGGAGTAATGCACCTAAGAAAGAGATAAACATTTTACACTGTTGTTTATGTTCTGGGCCTGTTCTGAAGGTTAGAACCTTTTATATTTGTGCCGTACTTATTTTTAAACATATTTCTTTTATAAATACTTTAATAAATTTTTAATGATGATTTTTTAAAATATAATTTGTTGCAGCCTGCTTTTATTGGAGCAATTTAAGAATTTCAATGTATTGATCCTGACAACTACATTCGTCACATGTGGTGCAGGGAAGTAAAGAGGCTTCCCTCGAAGTATTTTTCTTTTTTTTTCAGCAGAAGCAAGAAAAAGTACAGAAGGACAACTGAGGCAGGATCTAGACAAGAGCAATAGACAAACCCAAGCATAAAAGGGTCTAACTCAATAACCAAATAATAAAAGAACAAATATGGGGACAAATAAAACTAAAAGCATAGATCAGAAGACTGATAAACGTATATTACACAGAGTTAAGGACAGTGCACCTACAGCTAATCAATGAAAGACTAAACCTAACGAGGAGACCTAAAAAGAGACAGAAGAAAAGGACAATAAGATAAACACAAAGGGAAAAAGGTACAAAGAGACTAGGACAGGGTCAAACCAACATAAACAAAATACAGACAAGCAAAGCAATGACCAGGGAGAAAACCACTGGCACTTTTCCACTGCATAGTATTGTCTCGACTCAACTCGACTTGCATTTACGCTAACACAGCTCCCAGTGACGTTGCAAAGCCTCATCTCTAACAGGAGCCGCAGGCATTGAAAACCACAACAGCGCCTATGGTAAAGTTAAGCACTGTTTATTGTTGTGCATACATGTGTTGTTTGTTTTTTATACAACTGAGAACTGGCTCCGGGCTCCAGTTCTCACAGATCAGTTATTCTTGATATTCGACTTTCGCTGGAGATTTTTGTTGGACACCGAGCCAAGGAGTGTTTGAACCTCTTCAAAACACCTCGGGGTATTGGTACAGCTGCCATTGTGAGTCAGATAAAAACAAACATGAAAGCTTCTGGAACTACAGAGATTTTACAACCGGCAAGTTGCATTTCATGGTGATTTTTATTCCATTAACTTATATATTAGCTACAGTGGCCGTATAATGCTATGTGTCAATACTACTAATGTTGTTTTCATGCAGAAAATATACCCAGTCCAAAATCCCTTGTTTGTGTTACATAGAGAGAGAGCAGAGCAGGTGCTGTTTAACTGTTGACAGTATACCTGTTTGGTTCACTGCAGGCAATCAGTGATCTTGCTGTTGTTGTTGTTTGTTGTCCTGCTGATGAAGCAGGTGTCTTGGCATTAACTTCCATGAAATCATCATGAAGACAGTAGCTTTCAACATTGTCAGATGGCACCTATCAATGTGTTATAGCTTGCATTAAAGAAATATGACTGTAATTATGTCTGTTTTTATATAAATGAGTTACTCTTCTGGGCAGTTTTAACATTTTGCTATTCCAGTGTAATATATCTTTATATGTTTAGTTTTCCCGTGTCTCCCCATACAGTATTGTATGCTATGAGCTAGTGCTTGCATAGGGCTCAAACATACATAGGTGAGAAAACCGCAACGTCATTTGTCTGGCGTCTTTCTCCGGTATTAATGCAAAGTAAAACAGTGATTTTACATGCTGTAGCTACAGTATGTGTAAACTAAGAAATTCAATTTAATACGTCTAAGTCATTTTACAACTCGAGCTTTTACATAGCAGCTTTACAGAATACAGTGTCCTACTCCCCAAACGAGCATCGTCAATGTCCACCAGAACATGAGGAAGAAACATTGACAGGAGCTAAGACCCAAAATGGCAACGGATTCTCCTCTTATTAAAACTAGAGCAAAAACAAAGAGCAGCGCATAAACATAGAGCAATATGAATAAGGAATTAGGAGTTAATGAGAGTAAATTAGTCTGTAACATAGTTTAGCACCATGTGTTAAAGTATGCTAAAAGGCGTTTGAACAGTGAACAGTTCTAGGTGAAGCGCAGTCTCATCAGCCAGGGTGTAAGTTTGAGATGCACTGGCAATTTAAGGACAAGTGCTCACCAGAAAAGCCAAATGTAAGTGTAATTTTGTTTTATTTCTAATAATTCAGAAATGGTCTTTATAAATGTTTGTGTGTCTATTCCAGGCCACGGATCCTGACCTAGGTGTGAATGGTCAGGTGCGTTACCGGCTGCTGATCCATACTGACCTGTTCCGAATCAGCTCAGACGGCAACATTTCGACAGCCGTGGCTCTTGACCGGGAGCAGAGGGGACATTATGAGCTGCTGGTGGAAGCCTGGGACGGGGCCGTGGACCCTCGCAGAACCACACTCCTGCTCTCCATCTATGTGCTGGATGTAGATGACAACAGCCCTGTTTTCTCCCAGTCGTCATACAGCGTCATCTTGCCTGAGAACAGCCCGGCAGGCATGGTCATCCTGAATCTCAGCGTGAGTCTCCATAACAAACACACATATCAGCACTGATGGAACAAAAACAAGCATATCCCAAAACTGTAATAGTTTCAGGAGAAGGAAAAGTGGAGGTGAATGTAACAAGATTTAATAAGCTGCCTTTTTTATCATTTATACTGTACATTGTTTGTCCAGACTTTTTTACACAGTTAAATGTGGTCCTTTATGTAAAAAAGGGCAGAAACATTTCTAGGTCCTTCTGGCTAGTGTACAGATATTTTACATGTCTTTTTCAGGTTCTTCAGCCTTGTTGCTTACTTGAGTGATACAGAACATTTCCTGGTACAATCAGATTTTGTTATCCTTGTGTTTTGTTAACTTTAATAAGTACACATTTGTGATAACAAATATCTGACTGGACTCAGTACCAGGAAATGTTCTGATTTTTAAAATAATTATTACATGAATGTACCATGAGTGTATTATTGCGATTATGCAACAGATCTGTTATCACCATTTACTGCTAGTTCTTAAAATTATTATTATTAATATTATATTATAATAATAATATATTATAAATTAATATTAAAAAATGATTTGTTCATTTACCTGTAAGATAAAATAATTATTTTCCTTTCAACCCTTTTAGCCCTTTTCAGGTAAATCTTTTTTTTTTTCTTTTTTCTTTTCAGAACAGCATTGAGAGCCACAGATAAATGAGTAGATTCAGTGTATAGTCATGGTTAATCCACTGTTTACAGTGAGTTCAGATCATAGTGTTATATGATACACATGTAAATGATGCTGTGTTTAATTTCAAAGTGAATATTTTGGAGTATAGTACAGTAAAAAATAAAAGAATGCGCCTCAACTCGCTCTAACCACAGTACCAGAAAATGCAGAACATTTTCCTGTTTTTGTTCCTTTGCGATTGTCTTTTGTTTTCAAATCAGTAAGTGGAAAATGGGTCCTGAGTAGCTCAACCTGCTGACAAAATTCATAACTGTTTGTGCTGAAGTACCTAATATTCTTTTTTCCCAGCTGGGAATGAATCTTTTGGGACCTGGAACCTATTTATGTTGGTGGAACTGTGGCAAACTGTTTATAATTAGGTGCGTGAACAGGAACAAATCCAATTTCATGTTTGTGTAAAAGGGCTATCAGCCTATCAGGCACCCATTCACTGCTGTGTAGGCAATAGCATCATTGCTAGGATAAGTGGTTATATGGTGGAGTAATACTTGAAGATCTTCAGTTATAGTGCCATTATGGTGCACTATATGCACCTCTAGAATGTCTCTATTTTTAGGAAAGGACCTAGACTTAAATATGCTTTTATTTATTTACTTCTGACACCACCACAAAAAAAAAAAAACTATAAACACAGCTAGGGCAGTAAAAACCTTCTAATAAATTGCAATAATGTACTATTTGAATACTGACACTGTCCAAAGAAAACATGTATCTCTAAAATCATGAATTTTCAGAAGAAGGGGAAAAAATCTTAATCGTCAATGAAATTAAAAGTAAAAAGCTTTCATTTTCAAGTTATTTTGGAGCATTTCTATTAGTCCATTCATCATTAAATTTATTAAAGAAGTTTTTCGCTCACAATCCTTAGAATTCCATCTCCCATTGGCTAATTATCGAAACACCTGCACAAATTAAGGCATGCTTCACATACATAATATGTAAATGAGGTACTGGTATGAGCCTCTGAAATGAGCTGTGGTCAAATGTATGCTTGTTTTCTCAGTGCGTAAGAATGATGAATCAAACGATGAATATTTCATACAGCATTCAACCCTTTAGCACTTATTTGATGAAGGGCTACAGATTCAATGCACTGAGAATTCACTGTATCATATGGTACCATGCTGTTGTTACTGCTATGAATCCTCCACCATCAAATTAATATGAGGTCCTCATAGGTTCCGTGGGCAATAAACTGCCCCGCGATGACTGTGATATCGCCAGTTGATTTCCTATTGGCGTCTTTTGATGATGTGATATGTGATTTTCCAGCTCTGCTCTTTATCTGTGTGATTACTCGGATGGATTACAGAGGCCTGTTTGATGGTGCTTAGATGTGTTACTGGAGCAGTGATAGGGATAGAAACATCTTCGAGGTGTGAAGGTTGTGAAGTTCTAAGATCAAAGACCTCTTGGTCAGGCAGGTTCAGTCTACCTGGGGTTTCTGCATAAAGATGTCAACCATTGAAAGAGAGAGAGAGAGAGAGAGAGAGAGAGAGAGAGAGAGAGAGAGAGAGCAGATGGGAGCCAGTCGATATTAGACAGGATCAATAAGAACACTGTTCCCTGCTGTCAGTTTAATTTCTGATATCATTGCAATCTTGAAACCCTTCAATTATTGTTAACATTCTTAAACGTCCTTTGCTGACCCTCATGCATCAATCTGTACCTTTGTTGTTTTATTTTGTTGTTCAGAGGGGTGTATTTTCCTTCAAGGCATTTTTGGCCTTTTGTATATTTTATTATCCCCATCATATATCACATAGTTTCCATTCATTTGATATGTGTCAAACACCATTAACCCTCGCAGGTCCCCTATGGCGTTTACACTTTGAAAAGCCGGTCTCCCAGTTTCTTTAATTCTCTTGCATAAGTCATTTAAACAAGTGGGGACATTTTAAACATGCAAGTGGGTTGTTGTTGTTGTTGTTGTTGTTGTTGTTAGCATTTTGTGTATTAGCTTGATTTGAGAAAGAAGAACATCATTAATTCATTCATTCATTTATTCATTTATTCATTTATTTATTTACACTAGGCTATACATACCGTGCCTGGGCACATTGGACCCCAAAGCAGTGGCGGACTCAGACTGTTAGAAGGGCAGGGGCTAAAACATAAAAAGGTTCACCTAGTGCACAATACAAAGCCCCACTGTCATGTACTTCTTAAGGGCACTTCTTAAGAAAAGTTTTTTTTTTGTGCGCTCTCGGCACCCAAGCGGCACCCAGTTATTTATTTGACATATGAAGGGCAGCCAAAAGGGCACTGTCTCTTTTTTTTTCATCCATGGTGTCACTCTGGTCAACTCATAGACATAGACAGACATATATATGAATATTTGCTTAAAGAAAAACATGTGCAGTATGATTAAAAGAAAATAATTACACTCCATAAGTGATAAATCTGTAAGGTGTGTGTGAGTGCCAAGGGTCACTGCTGACAAAATAACTCCAAATAAGCCATGAAGTACAATTCTCAACTCTACTGTGCTGTGTAAAAGCAGCTTTATTCAAAATAAGAGCCCCTGTCTGAAGACGTAAGCATGCTCGGGTTCGGGATGTTGAAACGCAGTGTGAACGCAGGCCAGCGAGGTTTGCAACTGTACTTTGGCTGTGGTTTTAGAAACCTAAGCATCTCTACATCTAACTCTGTGATATTGTGATATATTTAGAGATTTCTGTAATATTTTAATATTTCATCAGTGCCAAACAGGGCTCCCATGGGTACAACCTGCTGCATTTTACTTTCCAAAGGCTGTGCCACTGTGAAATTAATTATATCCAACTGTGCGTATATTATCTTGTCTCATTATCTTATTACTACCGCATCCACATCACACGTTCATTGTTCATTCCATCTGGGACTGTAAATCCTCATTTTGTTGTTATGTTTGTGTAAGCTAAGGCTTCTGAGAGCTACCACAGGTGTGTAATTGTGAGAATTGCCCCGTAGAGTGTGTGAGAGGTGTGGGAGTGTGTTTCCTCCTGCGCTGCACTGCCAAAGCTATCATCCCATCAGTGACAAGCCTCCAGTGACACAGGCTGGGAGGCCTTAGTGCCTGCCTTATCTCGCTCTCAGATTAGCGTGGTCTCTCTCTCTCTCTCTCTCTCTCTCACACACTCACTCACACACACACACTCACTCTCTCTCACACACACACACACCCTACAACTCAAAGGCTGCTGCCATTCTGCCCCCCGCCCTCAGTCGCAGTGTTTTTTTCAGCACTGACCTGCTTGTGTGTTGTTTTCAAGTTACAGCTATAAGCCTGTTGTATCTAAATTTGTATGTATACTGATTGTAGCAACAAACTAAATTCATACATTTTGTGTCTCCCTGCTCAAATATCAGGGCTTATAAAGGTTCTATATATAAATATTACATTATTCTACACTGAAAACTGTTTTGAACATTTTGGTATGGTTTCCTAGACAGGGATTAAAACTAGTCCTGGACTGCACAGCTGCTGGACTCCTTAAACACTCTGCCCACTCTCTGTCCACTCTGTTAGACACACCTACCTCATTGGTCTGATCACTCACTTGTCATTGTCACTGAGTTGTGGCTTATTGTCTTTGAAAGCAACAGGTGCTCAAAATCTTTCTGAAAAGGGCTGTTTAGACAAGGTAAGAATGCTGCTGTGTTGTTTGATCTTTGTGATATATTGACCCAACAGAACTGCAAACTTGCAAAAAAGGGATATAAATGTCCCCTTTCAGATAACCTCAAAGTTCTCTCGCCCAGGAGTGCCCAAAAATGTGCATATTGACTGCTACATTATTTAACTAATATTTTGGAGGCAACACACAGCATAGAAGTAGACACTCATATTTAGCTGGAAGTGTTATAGTAGCTGCAGAGCCATTCACATCTATTAAATTCAATGGGATTTGCTCAGTTTTGCATGCACACTTAGCGTGCACTGGACTTTCCTTTACAGAGGCTTACTTTCTCAGACTAAAATTTAAACCAGTGACATGAGTCGTAAATTACATTTGAATGAGCACAGTAGAAATATAGAGAACAACGGTGTCACACTCACACATACGGTGACACTTTTTGAGTCGCCAACCTACCTACCAATGTGTGTTTTTGTAACCTGGGAGGAAACTGGAGCACCCGGAGGAAACCCACACAGACACAGGGAGAACACACCACACTCCTCACAGACAGTCACACGAAGGAAACTGATGCGGACACAGGGAGAACACACCAAATTCCTCACAGTCACCTGGAGGAAACCCACATGGACACAGGGAGAACACACCACACTCCTCACAGACAGTCACCCGGAGGAAACCCACGCAGACACAGGGAGAACACACCACACTCCTCACAGACAGTCACCTGGAGGAAACCCACATGGACACAGGGAGAACACACCACACTCCTCACAGACAGTCACCCGGAGTGGGACTTGAACCCATAACCTCCAGGTACCTGGAGCCCCTGCGCGACTGTGACACTACATGCGGTACCACCGTGCCGCCTGTAAACCTACTAAACTAGGTAAACTACTTTTACTAAATTTTAACATGCCCACTTTATCACAAAGGTGACTGTAGCCCATCTGCTACTGCACAAGGTTTTAACCTTTATCTACTCCAGGGGTTAACAAATATTTGTCCTGGGACCGAACACTTATAAGTCAGACCCCTGCTTTTGAGGCCAAACTGTTGAAGATGCTGCTTCCAGCTTTTGAAGATGTTACTTAGCTCTCAATTTTGTTATAAATGTTACACTATGTGGTATTTTATGGAGTTATGAAATAACTTAACTTTGGGAGAAGGACCACGCTCAGACTCCTCCTCTTCACCATTACGCACCCTATAAAAAAAACACTCCTCTCTCCTCACCTTTTTGTGACGAAATTTGAACCCCACCACCACAATCCGGCAGGCAAAGGGGGGTCCGGCTTCATGTTCCACTGGCAGAAGCCGCCCAGAACTCCATCTCAAGTCCTTCTGAGTTTCCCTTCCTTGCCCTACTTACATCAGGCATGGTCCTCACTTTGCAAAATTCAAATTAATGAAATACATTTCACCGATACTTCTCTGTGTGCTATAAAAATGTTATACAACTGTATTTTTTCCTGTTTTTAAATGTGTTCCCACACTACAGTTATCACAAACAATAAGCCTTACATTAATTTTGACTAACTTGTGTGTTGCTGTTTTTCCTGAAGTACACTAAATAGGTATTCATTAAGGCTTAAAGTTACCTGGATGCCTTAAGTGTCAAGAGCTGTATTGTTTTATGTTTTATTATTATTATTATTATTATCCCCAATGCTGTCCCCAGCATTTAATCAAATTACACATGTTCATAATCTAACAACAAATCTTTAAACTGCAATTCTAACAACATCATTGTACATATCAACACGCTTGGATGAGAACACTAACTGTCCAGTTCTGGTTTGTTAGTCAACAGATACCATCACTGGCTGCTATTTTGCTGAGTGATGGAGGAAGAGAGAGGTCCATCCTGCCCTCCCAGAGAGAGCGAGGTTAATAATGGTCTTGGACTGGGATGACATGTCCACCACATAATTGTGATGGAACTGAACAAAAGATTGAAAATTGTTTTGGAGAGAGGGTTGTAGCTGGAAAATACTCACCCATGGTCTAGATTTAGCTCAGTGCCTGCTTTTTCATGAACTTGGCTCTACACCATCCATCAGTGGAAAGGGACCACCATTAGACCCCCACTGATCAGATTTTTTTTTTTTTTTTTGGTGGTGGTGGTGGACCATTTGCTGTACACCAGTGACATTAGAAGCCTGGTAGTGTGTGTCACATATAGTGTATGAGTCTGATTTTACAGTATATAGGTTCAAAATGTTGGACATATATGTAAATGTAAAATGTGTGTGTTTGTGTGTGTGTGTATATATATATATATATATTTTTCCCTCCCCCCTCCCTTCCTCTCACCTTCCCAGACCATAGAGAAGCACTGTGTAGTTCACCTGTTGCTCTGCATACTTTTTAGCCTCTTTTCACCTTGTTCCTCTATGGTGAGGGACACGAATAGGCATAACGATGAGCACTGAGGCTCATATGTGTGACACACACAGGGCAGCGCTGTCCTGGGGCCAGTAAAAGCTCTTTTCAGACACTTTCGGGACGTCAGCGCTGTGTGAATTAAAATCAGAAACGTTAAACATAAGGGAACGTTTACAGGTTGAAATTCTGAACACGCTGAACACGGATTCCTGCCCTTCAGCATAAAGAGCCAATCAGCTTGTTGTTAATGGGTAAAGTCCCACCCTCCAGCAATAAGAACCTATCAGATTGCTGGTTATGTAATGCAGTAAGTCAGTATGTTTATTTGTAAATTTTACTTAAATTTTATTTAAAGTATTTGTTATTTATAATATTTATAAATCTTGTTGTATATTGAAATGTAATTGAAAGGGTAATTTGATTTGAAATCCCGTTAACTACATAAAATGTTGCTATAAATACAAGGCTTAACCTTTTACACACTCTCATTAATGCATCCGTGGTCTTCTGATTGGAGATACTCAGTTGATAGAGCAGGGCAATTCTATTGATTGTGTAATTACCAAATTCAGCTTTGACTAGTACTTTATATTAAGGTCTTATAATTGAATTATAGTAGATTAGATATTGAGCAGTGACTTTAATAAGAATGAAATACTAGCAAATGTAATAAATCTAATCATTCTCTCATGAAGATAATCGCAGGTGAGCTCCAGACTTTAAAGGCGTTTGGGTTTAATCCCCAGCTTTGTGAAGAGTTTGATGTGTTCCTCTAGTATACATGAGAGTTTGATCCATAAGAATAATCCCTGTATTTAGCATTTGTTTTCAGTATATTAAATGTACATCCCAAATTGTTAATGATATCATACATATGCAAATATGGCCATGTATATTATTTCCTTATAGGAAAGCAAAACATAAAATCAGCGCACTTTTTGATACTGCTGCCTTTGCTACAGATAAAGTTTATTCATATGGGATACATTCCCTACATCAGCAATGCTACAGCTAGGTAGCGGAGATGAACACAGCGACAAAAGCATCAGGGGAGATATAGAAGAGTAGTACCTTGCATCAATCACACAGTGTCCTTGTCAGAATCATTTATTCCTGGTATGTATGGATCATACTGCGCATAAGAGACTTTTGAAAGCTTTTTTCTGTATGTCAGGATCCTTCCACTTTCTGCAGGTGTTCACTTCAGCCCTGCTGCAGTGCCGCCTGATTTCTCTAATTGCATCCTCTAGAGAAGAGCTCATTATTTAAATCAGGCCTCACTGTGTAAAGCAGCTCATGAAATTGTGGGGACACCTAGTTATTGGGAGGTTTTTAATGAATGAACAGTCAACAGTCAATTTAATTAATTCACAACATAAAATACAGATTAATTTGAACACTATAAACTGAAATCATATTCATCTTCAAATGTTTGTACTTAGTCAAGTACCCAATGAAATATACAACATGGCGTAGGCATATATTTTGAATAGCCATAGCTATTTTTGCTTCATAGAACATGAAACTATCCTGTTGTCTCCTAAAGGCATCGGACGCAGACCTGAACTCCAACATCACATACCAGTTCCAGACAGAGGAGGCAAGCAAGCTGTTTGCATTGGACCCGGTCACTGGAGAGCTGAGGGTGCTGTATACTCTGGACTTTGAAAAACTCACGCCTGATGGGGTGTCACACTCGTTTGTGGTGGAGGCGGTGGACAGTGGCGGCAGCATGCCCCCTGGTTTGGCCACTGTCACTGTCACTATAAAGGTAAGAAGGATGAAAGGGAGAATACAGTTCTTTTCACTAGTGACACATCCCTGTTGTGAAAAAAAAAAAAAAACTGGCTTTTTCTAAGGAAATCACCTCAAAGGAACATATGACATTTCAGCCCTGTTTATTTATTTATTTTTTATATTCCTTTTTAGAATTTAGGATTATTTTAAAAACTAAATTCTTTAGTCTTTTATTAGAAACAAAGGATGTTGACAACTGTCTTTTTATTTTTATGTTTATTTATTTATTAATACTTAATAATAATTAATATTAATTATTTATTAATATTTAAGATCAGTTGCATTAGACTTCTAAACAGATGCACAACTTCTGTTCATCTGCTGATATTAACATATTAGGGAAAAATACACTGGACAGAAGTGACATTTGCTTATGTGATGAAATCTGTTGTTTTCAACAAGTGTACAATGTTTAAAGTTTTTTTTTTTTCTGAGTAATGTTTAATTGAAATACAGAATTCGAACTTTCACCTGCAATTTTGTCATTTTATGTTTACAGTTGTGTAATATTAAAAATGCCATTCTTATATAAAACAATTGTTTACTTCAACATAAATATGCAAAACATTAAGTAGTTTGAAAATGGCAAGTGAGAAGAATTTATTCACCACTCCATTGGTTATGATTTTAATTCATGTGTGTTTTAATTGTATTATTATTATTATTATTATTATTATTATTATTATTATTATTATTATGGTCATTTTAATACTACCCCACAGTTACCAGTTAAAATGACAAAACAGCAGGAGAATGTTTGAATTTCAAATGACAGTTTCACATTACACAAAATGTTGTACAATGTGGCTCTATACAGTGATGCAGGTAGCAAGGGACTCACAAATATTTGCTTACAACTGTAGATAATTTGTTACATTGTTGTTACATCACTCCATGATTCATTTCACATTTTTTCTATTATTTCCAATTGTGAAAAATAGTAAAAGCATGAAAGTAGTCAAAATTCTGAATGACGCCTAAATATATAATGGCTATAATACATCCTGGCTATTCTCTGACTTTTCTTCCACTTTCTAAACAATAAGGATGTGAGTTATTACCATCATCTTTTTTCCGACCCTAACAGACCGACATAACCTTCAAACTGTATTACAGTAAAGCCCTGCCATGTGCTGTATGTGTAGCAGTGGCTGTTGGGCTTTAGTAAACCTCCCTGTGCTCTGTGGCTGCCTGATTCATAAAGGCTCCAAAGATTAAACTTCAGACACAGAGTGAATGCCAATTAGCTTTCGTTGAAGGGCAGCTGCTGGTCTTGTGGAAGCATCTGAAAGAGAACACTGTGGGCTGATATTCTGCGAAGGTTGTTCTGGCTAATTTCCTCACTCCTCATAAATGTAGGACCTTCACTCACTTCCTATCATCGTGGAGCGGTGAAGGAAAAGCGCTGCCTCTGGCCCATAAACGTGATTAGCCCCATTATTAGCTTTGGAAAAGCTAGTCCGTGACGCCTTCTGAAACAAATTTGGGAGCGATTTTCAGCAAGCAATCTATAAATTGCCACATGCCCTGCAGTAATTTGCTGCATCAGTTGCCTTTATTCCCATTTTTTGAAAGTGCTTCTTATGTTTTTCTTCACATCACCTCAGCTGCCCTCTGTAAGGCTAGTCAGGTTGTTAGCGTCAGACTTGATCATATTCACAAAGCTGCTCCACGCAAGAAGGTAGGGACTATATTATATCCCCTCCAAGTCTCAAAAGGACAGTTAATTGTCTTTGCGCATGGCTTCAGAGATTATTTATTAATTTCCCCCCTCTTTGCATGGCACTGCTAATTGATAATTAGCCACTGTGGAAAATGAGAAAGCTGTGATTCAGGGCCGGAGATGAACGTGCTACCTGATGCATGGAGCCTTGGTAATATCTGAGTGATTAAGATGCAAAAGGGCCCCTAGGGTACTGCCCTGATGAGGAAAACTATCATCCGAAGCCTAACAACGTTTGTGTCTCCTCATATTTTCCTAGTTGTTCTCGCTATGAGGTTGATTCTGATTGAGAATGAATATATTTATTGTATTAGTCTCTATGGGCCTGCCTTCATGGCAATAACAGCCTTTCCTCTACTTTCCAGAGGATTTTGGAGTCTGTCTGTGGGAATTTCTTTCAAATGGGTCTTTCAGATATCAAATTTTGATGCTGCATAAGAAATGCTTGGCTCACAATCTGAGTTCAAATTCATTCTAAAGGGGTTCAGCAGGGTTGTGTACAGGGCTCAGTGCAGGATACTAGTGATTTTCCATGGCAAACTTGTAAAACCAGTTCTTTTTTGACCTCATTTTGTGCATAGGGACATAAACACTCGACGTAGCACTCTTAGTCTTGCGTACAGCTTTGCAGCCTTGAAACCCATTTTATGAAACTCCCGATGTGCAGTTGATGTTGATTCCAGAGACAGGTTGAAACTGTAAAAGGTGGTGTTGCAGAGCGCTGACGAGTATAGCACATAAAAAAAATCACTTACCCTCTGTAGTTTGACTGGCTAAAGTTACTGAGCCCTTCAGTCTACAGCCAGTGTTTGTGTATGGAAATATGTTTGATTATATACACCTAGTAGTGGATGTGGCTGAAATACCTAATCTATATAATAAAAAAGCAGGATATTCATGTGCTTTTGGCTATATATTGCATATATTATTTATCTATTATTGTTCATTATATTTGTTCTAATTATAGTCGACACTCTGTCTACATTCTTCTGAAAGTGTTTAATACAATATAGTTTCATATAATTACACTTTCTAATGTTATTCGTTGTAGTCTATTTCTACTTTCTTTCTTTTTTTTTTTAGAATATGGTATAAAACATGCCCTAATATTTGCACAGGCTACACTTTTGTCCTTTTACTATATTAATAAAATAAAACCTAATTATTGATTAACTAGAAAAAAGAAGAACACTAGGTAATTTTGGGTGTGTTTTGGCTCCTGGTTCTCCCCAAAGTGTAATTAATATTTACTGCACTGTACTGAATTCAATGGAGAGGGGATTGGGGTGGGGTTCCTACCCTCTTCTAAAAGTTACATTGTGCAGTTTCTGCAGTGCTCAACCAGGAGTAGCAAAGACACAGGCTGTATTCTCTCTGTTACAGCTCAGTAGAGCATCACAGTGATTTTGAAGCTGTAATTTTAAAAGAAAATATTACACAGTGTTCCTTTAAAATGTGATCAGAAGAAAAAAAAAGCCATTTGATGAGGAACATCCATACTACTCTATTTGCTTGCCATAAGGTAGTAAGCTATACACTACACTGTCACTACTTTGTACCATACTCTGTATATTCTGACTTTTCATCTTTATTTCCGAAAATATGAAGGCACCCATTTTTCATTTCTGGTGTGAAATAGAACCTGCGGATGTAGAGATATGGAAGTAGGGGTGGAAAAAAGGGTGATTTTGCTCCACAGTGCTTTCTTCAATACTCACCTTCATTTTCGATGTGCGAGCAAACAACTCGGGTTTTATTAGCCAGGACCCGGTCTCGTCCCAAGGACATCCTTGAATAAAGGCTGGCTCTTGCAGGTGGGGTGTAATTTGGATACCTGAACCATGCTGGCCTCTCCTTGCACTCGCTCGGAGGAAGCGCTCTGGATTGGAGGCGAGAGGCTGCTCGTTGGCCAGCTTCCATCAGTATTCATCTCACCACCACTCCCCGGCTTCTTCACAGACTCTTCCACAAATAAAACTTCATAGTGAAAAGTCATGTCCTCTGCTATTCCTCTCTTCTCTTTTCTTTTTTGCTTTTTATTTTCTTTTGGCCAAGCCACCGCAACTGTCTCTGCTTTGTCTGCTCTTCTCTAGTGCCATTTTTTTTCCCCATTCCCAATTCACTACATTCTCAAAGGCTGCAATTACCTATCGTACGAGTTTCAGAAAGGGAGTGGAAAAAAGGGGTGGGATGGAGTCCCTGGGCACGTAGCAGCTGTGTCACATCCTTAATGCTGTTCATGATCTGCTATTGAATAAATGCCATTTTTGTTTAGTGCGGCGGATGAGCCAGCTAATGGGGTCCTGCTAGCGTGGGACGGCTGAGAGTTGCAAATACAGCATGGTAGTGGGAGAAAGGAAGGGGGGGGGGTGCAAAAGCATGCTGGCAAGCTGCTATTGTGCAAAAGCATTATTAATCTGGGTTTGGTTCTTTTCTTTCTTCCTGCAAAGGACATGAATGACTTTTCGCCCGTCTTTGACCAGACGTTGTACAGAGGCATGGTAGCACCCAATGCAGTCAAAGGAACCATTGTCACCACTGTGCAGGCAGAAGACTGGGACACCCTGGTGAGTTGAATGTTGTGTGTGTGTTTGTGTGTGTGTGTCTGTCTGTCTGTGTGTGTGTGGTGTGTCTATATGTATATTACATATCTATGTGTAAGTGAGGGCAGCACGTTGGTAGTGTCACATAGCTCCAGAGACATGGAGGTTGTGAGTTCTAGTCCTGCTCCGGGTGACTGTCTGTGAGGAGTGTGGTGTGTTCTCCCTGTGTCCGCGTGGGTTTCCTCCGGGTGACTGTCTGTGAAAAGTGTGGTGTGTTTTCTCTGTGTATGCGTGGGTTTCCTCCGGTGACTGTCTGTGAGGAGTGTGGTGTGTTCTCCCTGTGTCTGCGTGGGTTTCCTCCGGGTGCTCCGGTTTCCTCCCACAGTGAATGTGTCGCCTTGTGAAGGACTGGCACCTCCTCCTGGGTGTGTTCCCACCTTGTGACCAATGATTCCTGTTAGGCTCTGGACCCACTGCAATATTCAACTGGATAAGCGATTGCAGATAATGAATGAATGAATAAATTAATCTCAATGCAGAAACACAAAAAGCAAGATAAAAAACAAAACAAACAAAAAAAAATCCTGCCTGATAATCATGCACCTGAAGCACTTGGCCTTCTCCCATTCCTCAGACTGACAGTCTGATTGTCAATCTTCATGCAGCAAGAACGAAAAGAAACTAAACCTATATCTATTCATTGATTCAGAGCCATTATTTGAATAACATCCGGCACTCCAGAAAACATTCCATTTACCTACCAAGGCAGGCATGGCACTATTTATATCGCTCAAGAGAATAGTGAATATATTACACTTTACACCCTCCCACATAGTCCCACGTATAGACAAGTCCGTAGACACTGATCTCCTCTATTTATTAAAGCAATGGCATTCAGCCTATAGACCATAAACCATTTAAATGATGGTGCCACTCACTCGAGCCAGGTCCAGTTATGTGTCAGTCACCTTATTTATGTAAGTATTGGTCATTAAAACTTTGAAGCATTGAAAAGTTGGTAAGAGGATCCTCTGTTAGTTTTCTCTTAGAGAACATTGGCAATGCACTCTCAGACAAACTGTCACTATGGTGGTACCTGTTTAGGAGAGGAAGAAGCACACACTAGTGAGTAATTCTTCACACATTAAGGGCAGTGAACACGCATACACAACCAGAGCAGGAGGCTGCCTGCCAACCACCTCGGCGCCTGGGGAGCAGTTTGGGGGTTTGGTGCCTTGCTCAAGGGCACTTCAACCATGAATGAGTTTTTACTTGCCATATCCCTCGTATTGAACCTGCAACCCTCTAGCCTCAAGCTCGCTTCTCTAAACTCACTGCCACTGTGGCGGTAGCCTCAAGGGTACATATTCAGTCCTGCTAGTGTGGGAATATAATTGTACCATATTCTATATTAATTGTGGATTAGTATAGTAGAATGTAGAAGTTACATTGATTTTGTATCCTATTTTCATCTTCAGGATTTATCTGTTTTCTTTGACATTATGCCACTGCTCTCCCGATGAACAGAGACACCGCTACAGGGAATGATTTTGCAGCCAGACTCTGAAAATAACGATGGATATTTCAAAGCAATATCTACCTCATATTACAAAACTGTGAGAAACAAAGAGGGTTTTTTTAAAGATAGGAATAGAGAGTCGACTCAAGACATTTTAGACAAAAATCTCCTCTGAATCCTACAGGAAATACCTCTTTTCCCCATAATCATGTGTCATAGTGGAAGATACTGCTGAGGTTTCATGTTGCTGTTTGTTAAAGTGAGTTCAGGGTGTGGTTCTAGGGCTGTCCTGCTGAGAATCAGTGGGACAAGGAGAGCGTGAACACAGTTTGAGTCATCCTGACCACAGCCACTGAAACAGATGGATCGTTTTCAGTTTATTTCCTTACGATTTCCTTGGTTGCTTTCGGTTGTCCATTTTCCTATTTCAAACTGTTATTTTTAATCATGAATGGAAGCTGTACAGGAGAAGAGCTGCATTGTACACTGCATTGAACAGTATATTTCTTCAGAGTTAGCATTTATATAGAATTATGTTAGTTGTCATAAAACGCTTAAGTAGGTATCATGAAGTGTTTCTCATGTTTTTTTTTTAACCATATATATATATTTTTTTTTTGAGCTAGAGTAAAATATAGAAGGTTTTGTTCAGTGAATGTTTGTAAAATTATATTTTACCTGATCATAGATGCACACATTAGTTAGAGTATTTTGGCGATAACTATTTTCATTCATTCATTCATTCATTATCTGTAACCACTTATCCAGTTCAGGGTTGCGGTGGGTCCGGAGCCTACCTAGAATCATTGGGCACAAGGCAGGAACACACCCTGGAGGGGGCACCAGTCCTTTATAGGGGGACACACACATTCACTCACTCGCACCTACGGACACTTTTGAGTCGCCAATCCACCTACTAACATGTGTTTTTGGACCGTGGGAGGAAACTGGAGCACCCAGAGGAAACCCACGCAGACACAGGGAGAACACACCACACTCCTCACAGTCACCTGGAGGAAACCCACGCAGACACAGGGAGAACACACCACACTCCTCACAGACAGTCACCCGGAGGAAACCCACGCAGACACAGGGAGAACACACCACACTCCTCACAGACAGTCACCCGGAGGAAACCCACGCAGACACAGGGAGAACACACCACACTCCTCACAGACAGTCACCCGGAGCGGGACTCGAACCAACAACCTCCAGGACCCAGGAGCTTTGCGACTACAGTGTTACCTGCTGAGCCACCGTGCCGCCTAGATAATGCTACATTAAAATTAATTAATATTATATAATATATATTAAATATATTAAATAATATTATTTAGTAAAATGTTTTATTTACCTACACATTTAATGTACAAATGTTTCAAACATTCAGAAGAAGCAACAAAAATATCTGTAAACATTTGCTTATTTTGCAAACAATAGTGATTACCAAGATTCTGATTTTCTATACAATAAATAATGTAGCTTATAAATCTACCATACAACTACAGAACATTTTATGTGTGCATATAAATAGTACATGTAAACAATTATACAAAAAGTGATATAAAACCTTCACAGTAAATAACAATACTACTACAAAATAGGTGTTATTAGTCAGTGTAAATCCATCCATCCATCCATCCATCATCTGTAACCGCTTATCCAATTTAGGGTCGCGGTGGGTCCAGAGCCTACCTGGAATCATTGGGCGCAAGGCGGGAATACACCCTGGAGGGGACGCCAGTCCTTCACAGGGCAACACAGACACACACACATTCACTCACACCTACGGACACTTTCGAGTCGCCAATCCACCTGCAACGTGTGTTTTTGGACTGTGGGAGGAAACCGGAGCACCCGGAGGAAACCCACGCGGACACGGGGAGAACACACCAACTCCTCACAGACAGTCACCCGGAGCGGGAATCGAACCCACAACCTCCAGGCCCCTGGAGCTGTGTGACTGCGACACTACCTGCTGCGCCACCATGCCGCCCTAGTCAGTGTAAATGACTCACGTAATGAACCTATGCCATATTATGGGTAACTGCATGTCATCGTTACATATGCAAATCAGAATATCACTGTTATCATGATATTAACCTTTGTATCATTTTAAAGTTATAACGATACAAAAAATGACAAACAATGCGACACGGCACAGCCCTTATTCAGGTGCATATTTCTGTCTCCAAAAAAAGGAACATTTTGTGATTATTTTGCTTTTGCATGTACATCTGACCTCCCTGTGGTTGTCATCCTGTGCTGAGGTCCTGTCGGGAGAAGACTTACGTTGCCCTTTCTGTTGCCTGTGAATGTCGCCCGTCATGAAAAATGTCTATAGTCCCAGCTATGGGCTCTCTCTGCTCCCTCTAATGACATTTACCCATAGTCAATGGCCGATTGTGCAGTGGTGCTTATCTCTGTGGAGGCGGGTGGGTAAATGTCTCTAGATGATGACATTCACTCATAAATCCATGAGTGGGGTACATTCAGGAGCACTCTTGAAAAGTGTTGGTTGGCTTCTAATGACTTTGTTTTAGTTCACACTCAGAAAGATTAGAAGTGCACACTCTATTACGTATTGATACAGATTGTTAGTCAAATATAAATTAAAAAGTTAATAATTGTGTAAATAGGAGATTGTAAATAGGGAGCTACAGAGCTACAGGCTTCAGAGATACTGGTCACGGGCTGTGTGTTTCTGATTCCGTCATATACATGCATGCACACACACACGCACAGCCCTCTCATTTATCTCATTTCCTGTCCAATTGAACATTCTTGGATTAGAAAAGTTAACAAATTAATTAAAGGTGTACAGTTTTTTACAAAAGTACATAAGGAGCCTTCAGTCAGAAATCTTTTTGAGACTTAACAAATCCCTGAAATGTGAAGTACTGGAGGTACTTTTGGATGAAGTTGGCATTAACCTAGTTACATTGGCTTCAGTGCAGAGTTAGAATCAAATTATGGCTATAGACCAAGTCCTTGGCTGGAACTTGCTTTAACATTAATTGTAATTGTTGCAAATTACAGCAAAAACCTGAATTTTTTTTTCCATTTTCAAACACCAGCTGCCCTTTAAACTCTCTAATTTGTATGATCCATTATCCATTATCTGTAACCGCTTATCCAATTTAGGGTCGCGGGGGGTCCAGAGCCTACCTGGAATCATCGGGCGCAAGGCGGGAACACACCCTGGAGGGGACGCCAGTCCTTCACAGGGCAACACAGACACACACACATTCACACACACACTCACACCTACGGACACTTTTGAGTCGCCAATCCACCTGCAACGTGTGTTTTTGGACTGCGGGAGGAAACCGGAGCACCCGGAGGAAACCCATGCGGACACGGGGCAATATGTGTTTTTGGACTGTGGGAGGAAACCAGAGCACCCGAAGGAAACCCACTCGGACTCCTCACAGACAGTCAGGAGCGGGAATCGCACCCACAACCTCCAGGCCCCTGGAGCTGTGTGACTGCGACACTACCTGCTGCGCCACCGTGCCGCCACTAATTTGTATGATGAAAGGACAAATTGGTTTAATACAGAATGGATTAAAATTAAAATAACTGTAAATGTACATTATGTAATATTTGTACATAAAAAATTACAGCTTCAGAATCATTGTGATGCTTCACTTACCTGAAATAGAGAGATCAGAGCCTTTATAGAGATTATAGGAAACCACCATGACTCCCTCCTCCTCTCCATTGATTTCAGTACAGTGCTGTAAAAATGGATTACCCTTAGGGGCCCCATGAGCAAAAAACCCAAATCTTACCTAGTGTCCTTTAAGTTAAATAAATATTTAAGGAGTTTTTCTGAGTTTCTTTTAAAATTATTTTGAGATGACCACAACATGCTTTGCTCCTTTTACACCGTTTTCTACTGATTTGAATTTGGGTGCTCTCAGCTACATTCTATAAGGACAGGCCAATGACACTTCCTGCAAATGACGTGATGGCGATGCAGCTTCATGGCAGGTTTGTTGTTTTTTAACCTTATCGGTGGCTGTGTGTATCAGGGGAGGATTGTTGTCCTCTTGAACTGGAGCGTTTAGTCACAGATGGTAGTTATTGACTGTCAGTTATGTTTTTATATGAGGCAGATTGCCATATAACCACTTGACGAACCCCCCTTTTAGTGTCGCGAGTGACATTTCGATAAGGCAGAGTTGGCAGGCAAGTATAGCCAGGGAATATGACAGCTTCCGAGTGAAACAACGTTGTCTTCAAGATGCATTTTTTTTTCTCTCTGTCTCTGTTCTTTCTGCCATTTGCAGATATTCTAATAATGGGTGGGTTGAAAGTAGTCTTTAGGAAAATATGCCTGAAGCTTTTATAGCCCATGTGTGAATGATGAAGGATTCAGATGATCCTCTTAATAATAAGCCATTAAAATCTGTTGGTGTTCACCAATACTGGCTATATCACTGAATCATAATAGAGTTTATAGTATATCTCTCTTGTAATTGTTTGTGTGTGGGGGTTTTTTGTATGTGGTTTTTTTTTTTTTTTTTTTTTTTTTCTTTTTTTTTTTTTTGGTGTAGTTTGGCTATACACACAAGAACAGAAATGATATTTGGTATGTTACATAATTTGCACATAAAGCAACTTCTAAGCCAAATTAATGGCAAGAGTGTTGCTCAGATATATTGTTTAAATTTATTATATTTTAAGATGGCGTACTCTTGGTGATGTCTTCTGTATTCTTGCAGAACAAAGCAAACAAAGAGTAACAGACACATAAGCAACTGGACTAATAACAATATAAATTTACTAGGTACAAGATTGTGTAATGCACCAGAGAAAAGCAGATTTATTACCTAAAACACATGAAAACATAAAAAATGTTGGATCTGAGCATGCTCAGAGCTGCAAAGTAGCACATTTTGACCATTTTGACAAGGTAGCACAAATTGTCAGAATACCGGACCACCCTATACACTCACTACACACACTGCGTAGGGCCCCCAAATTAACAGAGTCCCCCTAGTCTCCCCTTTGTGTCAAGTTAAGAAGAGTTAGTGTATCATCTGAAGATGAAGCAAAACTATAATTCAGTATATGAAAAAAGGGGGAAAAAGACTCCACGAGACTGTGAAGGTAAACCTGTGCTGTTCGTCTCGAGGTTGGATTGTTAATAAATAACAGTCTGCGAACATAATCTTGACAATATATTTAGAGATGGTGTGCACTGCACAAACCTTCACAAATCTCCACTTCAACTTCAAAGACTTGCAGCGCCACAGTATCATGAACCAAACTTCGAAGCAGAAAAGCAGAACTTATACTGATTCTGTCTAGTACTCTTTAAATTTCCCCAAACACACCAGTACACTCATCTTCTCCCTCATTTTTTGTCCTTATTGTTCAATTCCTCCTTAAAAAATTACATATTTACTTTCAAGTGCTAAATTTCAGTTCTTCCTTAAATGCTGTTGCAATATTTACACAATCACACTAACACCAGCATATTTGAGGTTTTTGTTACACCTTTAAAAGTGAAGCAGTTACCGGTGCCTGGACAAAACTACTGCATCATTTAAGGTGTCATAAAGCTTCAAGCTGAGCAAACAGCAGCTACATTTGCTTCTTTCTCTCTTATTCTATCTTAAGTGCTGTATAGTTATGTATTTTATATATATATATAAACATTGTTGTTTTGTTCTGTATATGGCTGTTTACTCTTAAGCCAAAAAGAGGAGGGAGAAAACTAGTGGAGAGTCAGGTGCAACTGTCAAACATTAGATCACATTTGGGCTCACAGAGTTCAGGTAGGAGGGCCACTTATCAAAATTCTGCTTAGGGCCCCAGGAAAGTCTGGGCCAGCTCTGGTTGTACATATGAGAGAGAATAATGTATAACACCTCACACACCCACTGTTTGGTTTGTATGCTGTGTCTTACTTTAGTACGAAAACTAAAACTTAAACAACTGTAATTCCCACTGTGTCCTACTGCTTTATCCCAAACAGTACATTAGCGCACTTCATACGTAATAAAAGTACCAATCAATATCAGAAGAGCACTCATTATTGTGGAAAGTAAAGTGCAGGCAAGTTTGATTTGGGACACAGTGTTAATCAGCCAATGCAACGAGTTCAAATATTTAAGGTGGAACCGAAAATGCGCAGCAGGTAGTGTCACAGTCACACAGCTCCAGGGACCTGGAGGTTGTGGGTTCGATTCCCACTCCGGGTGACTGTCTGTGAGGAGTTGGTGTGTTCTCCCCGTGTCCGCGTGGGTTTCCTCCGGGTGCTCCGGTTTCCTCCGGGTGCTCCGGTTTCCTCCCACGGTCCAAAAACACACGTTGGTAGGTGGATTGGAGACTCCAAAGTGTCCGTAGGTGTGAATGTGTGTGTGTCTGTGTTGCCCTGTGAAGGACTGGCGCCCCCTCTAGGGTGTATTCCTGCCTTGCGCCCAATGATTCCAGGTAGGCTCTGGACCCACCGCGACCCTGAATTGGATAAGCGGTTACAGATAATGAATGAATGAATATATATTTGTGTGTGTGTGTGTGTGTGGATGGACGTGAACAATGATCTGGATTTTCATGTTAGAAAACATAATTACGACCTTTAAATACGGCTGTGGTGAAATCCATCCCTGCCTGCTGGCCTAGCCGCTGATCTATTGGATAAATTAAAAGACTTTTTCAACAAATTCAGGAACCAACCCTTCCATGAGAAACATTTTCCCCTCTTCAAGATATATCATCTCGAGTTGTCCTGATGTTTATACTACAAATTACATTTTAGGGGATGAAGTGTCCCCTTAATCAAGTGTGATAATGTATTTCTTGGATACAGGCCCTTCTTGTTCAAACAAGCAACCCAAATGTGTGCACAGTGTAGCCGCTATTTGGGGAAAAATATTAATATCTCTAATAATACCTTTTTTACTTTTTACTTGATTTTTGTTTTGTTAAAGATATGTTTTTTTTTTTTGTTTTTTTTTTTTTAAGATTTTTTTTTAATTTTAAATCCCCTTATTCCATAGGATTTGGTGAACCGCCAGCAAGTCATCAATAAAAACACATGCTTTGATTCCGCAGATACAAACTGGTCCCTGTGCTATCCCAGAAACCTATCATAACTTTTTGATGGGCCATTTCCCTGGAAAGCTGCCCCGGACATGACCTGCTTATGAATTTTTATCCTCTATTTTCCTTGAGGTTAGATTGCAGTGCACAGCATCTCTTTTACTGTACAAGCCCCAAGGAAGGAGGCAAGGTGTAGTTCTAGTTCTGTGCTTCAAGGCTAGGTAGCTTGCTCAAGAGCACAATGTGAGAGGGCTAAGTGATCGGTGCTAAATTCTCATGCAGAGACTGAAACCTATGCCCTTGTCCTTGGGCCTGTATTTATCATTTAATAAATGGATATACATTTCATCAGTGGATTTACAATATAGAATATGTTGAGCTGAAACCAAAATAAATATACAGTACTTTGAGATATGCAAATTACAACAATAGACATATTTGATCATTGAATTAAATTTTTTTATCTATGTATATATGTATTTTTAGATTTGATTTTATTTTATTTTATTGTTTATTTATTTATCTATTTCATTTAAATTTGTTAACCCCAGTGTGTGAACAGCCAGAACAGGACCAGTGTAAGTAAAATGTTTTTGTGTAAGACAATAAAGTACATCATCCAGTAGATGCAGTTTTCAGCATCCTTCCCACATTGCATTTATTGACACACTTTATGATCATTGTACAGCCGTACAATGAAATGTGACCTCTGAAATGAACCCATCCATGGCAATGAACACACACACACAACTGTTTATGGGAAATGAACACACACACACCCATGCGGAGCAGTGGGCAGCCATCCTCAGCGCCTGGGGAGTGCTTGGAGGTTGGATGCCTTCCTCAAGTGCATTTTAGCCGTGAATGTTTCCACCAAGTTCAAGAAGTTTATTGTCATTTCAGCAATATACAGTATTTACAGTACACAGTGAAACGAAATAGCGTTCCTCCAGGACCAAGGTGCTACATAAGACAATACACAACATTAAAGTGCGACTAGTGTAAAGCTAGTGCAACATGAAACAGTGCACACACATTAAAGTGCAAAGGACATAGAACACAAAACAATACACAACATTAAAGTGCAACTAGTACAAATCTAGTGCAACATAAAACAGTTCATACACATTAAAGTGCAAAAGATATGGCTAAGAAAAATACAAAACAATGTCCCTACAGTACAATACAATACAATGTAATACAAGACAAGGCAAAAACCATAAGTACGGAGGGGGTGAGGGAGAGAGACACTGCAATTTAAAGTGTATTTGTGCTGTAAACGGTAACTGGATGTAAACATGATGTAAACCGGATATGTGAAAACAGTACACTCATTTACAGTCCAACAGACCAGTGTTTGTGTGAAGTGTGTGTGTGTGTGTGTGCTTCTTCAGTCCAGTCTCAGTCTCTAGGTGTTCAGGAGTCTGATAGCATGTGGGAAGAAGCTGTTATGGAGTCTGGATGTGAGGGCTCGAATGCTTCGATACCTTTTTCCAGACGGCAGTAGGTTGAAGAGTGTGTGTGAAGGGTGTGTGTGATCTCCCACAATGCTTAGTGCTCAGTCCCAGTCCCAATCCCAGTCGTGGGATCACCCAGTCCTCTGACTATAAGGCCAGGACTACAACCAATCCCCCATAACAGGACTGCCAGTATATCGTAGTATATTATTATTTATTACAGCACAACTATTGAAACAGTTACAGTAGCTATGTGAGTTATTTGAGCAATGAGAATACAATAGAAACTTAACATGATATGTCTTGACTAATGACACAACATCCATCATATATGGATACTTATAAGAATGGCCAAAAAAATCCATGTGCAAAACTGCATCGATGTGTATCCTCAGTTCCCAAAAGATTAAAAAATGCAATTAATATTAAAGTTGATGTAACAACCATTTTAGAAAGAGAATTTATTCACCTTTTCTGTGATGATAATATATTTTAAATATCTGTGTATAGAGTTTTTTCTGCTAAGTTATCTATCTCAACATATGATTATATTTTGTCTTTGCTGTCATTTCAGCATCATCTACAGTTCTGTTCGTCATTTAATCAGCTGTATTTATATGTGTCATATTTATTTATTCAGGCTCTGGACCCACCACGACCCTGAGCTGGATAAGCAGTTACAGATAATGAATGAATGAATATTTACTTATTCATTTATTTAACAGCCTCCAACTAATCATGCGTAATAATATATATGATTATACAGAATTAATCTATGGGAATTATTTATCTGCCTCATACATTCTTTGCTTTATATTTAGCTTTAGCCGTACTGGTTTAATATGACTGAAAACATTGTTAGCTCATTTTTGAATGGTAGGGCATGTTCACTGACACAAATGCAAATTGAATCCTAACTGTTCTATAATTGTTTCAGAGATCTGCATTGATTATTAATTTATTATTATTGTAATATTTATCATTTATTTATTCATTCATTCATTCATTCATTCGTTTGTTTGTTTGTATATATATATATATATATATATATATATATATAAACTTACCCTACAATGTCAGGAGTTCATTAGTCAATGATGCAATATGAAGCCCTCCTTTTGGTGGGTTTCACCTGTGTATCTTTGTAATTGGGGCATGGATCTTTTGGACAGTTCTGTCCCTGATGTGTTGGTCATCCAGTATTTCTTCTGAAATTGTGAATATTAATAGGTAGTACAATCCATTTTGTAGTAGCAACAGTCTCTACACCTCTGGGAAGGCTTTTTACTGCTTATTGGAACATTGCTGTGGGTGTTTGATGCCATTATATCACAAAAGCATTAGTGAGATAGTCAGATAATGATGTAGGAAGGTTAATCAAAAATGCCTCTCCAACTCATCCCCAAGGCATTGGTGAGAGCTCCATCACTCCATCACTCTACAGCAGCCATTCTCAGCTGGGGTACCGGAGCACCCTGTTGTGCCATCAAATATTCTGATGTTGCTGACATTAAAATACAAAACAATAGTTACCCACTGTGTCATGAAAATGCAGCTACGATATCAGGACAGTGACATGGCCAGAAATAAAATTGCAGTTCGGCTTGAATAATATCAGCTCCACAGCATGTACATTTAGTTTGTTGACAGTAGGTTGCGTGTGTGGGGGGGGTTTACTTTTCAATTTGTTAATCGGGGGTGACACACTTTACGTGCTTCATAAAGCCAAAGCTGTGGCACAATCTCATGTCTTGTGCTCATTCACACACCAGCTCTGACTTAGAGAATGGGCCATGGTCCTGTTTGGACCTATTGGACCTTTGGCCCTGCCCCTGAGTCACAAAATTCCAAGAACGTTTTCCAGAATATTGGAGACATTTCAAGAATTAAAGTATGAATTTTCTGAGAATAAAATTAGAATATTTAGAGAAAAAAAGTATATTCTGACCTTATATCTCAACATTTAAAAATTATTGATGAGAGATTGTCAGTATGTGCAGAGCTGGACAGTGTGTTTGCATTGTGATTGGACAAAGCAGATACACATTTCATTTTCATGTAACTTATTCAATAAAAATCCAGTTGTTTATTATCATGACAGTATGTTTAAAAAAATATGGCTGATTAAAGCTGCTGGTATCTGTGTGTGTGTGTTGGCCAACAGATGAATGCAACTTTTTAAAAAAAAATTTTTATTTATTTTGATTGGGGTTACTTCAAAATTTGCATATTTTTAAAGGGTGCAGTGATCAAATAAGTGTAGAAAAAGACCACTCAGAGAACTACTCTTCTGCAACCCAATCCTGAGGTGCTCCAGCTCAGATTTTCATGATGGTCTCAGCATTTTGGACCACACTTATTTGTTTTTCTTCACTGAAACCGTGTTTTTTCACATGATTCCTGCTCCATATATTATGTAGAAAAAGCCTCCTATGTCAGAAAGTTGTACTTGCCTGGAGCTCGATCCCCAAACCTCGATGAACCAGTAGAAATCCCAAATTTAATGTGTCCTGGAGCAGATTAGGAACATGGTATAAATTGTCACAGTGATGTAGCTGACTAAAAAGTGATTGAAAGTTTTCAGCTTATAGCAAGAAATCCTGTTTTGTGAGAAAGCCCTCAGGTTTGTTTGTGTTTGGGTGTGCATGCATCTTTCATTGCCACTTAAGGTGTTTTTATGTTTGTGTGCGTGTTTGTAGGTCAGGTGGTGCAATATGTGTTCGTTTGGTTTAACGGTAGGAAAAGCAGATCACAGAGCTAACCTACAAATTGGAAACAAGTTTTAAACACGCTATGTGTGGAGACACCCTTTAAAGATGGTGAATTCAGCTACTTAAAGGTGCATCTATTGTAGAATGAGATGCTTGATTGTGCACGCAGCATGTAAAATCTCCACCAAAGAGCATGAATTAAATAGGATGGTCTGGAGCAACCACACTTGAGCTTAAAGACACCATGTGCAATGCAATGTATAAAGCCCCAGAGCACCAGAGCTGCATTCTCTGAATTGATGGACATACCTTTATCTTCAGCATACTTGACCTCTATAGTATTCTTATAGATGAATGACATCAAATGGCATATTTACTGAAACATTACAGCATCTGGTTTTTACAGGAGAGTAGAGAATTGGGCTTTTCATTACAAACCTCATTCAACAATTTCGACTTTTTCTTAATACGTATTCTTAAGCCTCCCCAAACTCTTCTGGTTTCTCATCCTCATTTCAGCCTTTACGAGCGTGGTCTGTACTAGAAATTCACACTTTCTACACTGTGTAGTGGCACATTTTATTTATGCTGAAATATGTATAAATATATTGACTAACTCTTAACCTTCCTCTTCTCTCTCTCTCTCTCTCTCACACACTCAGTCATTCACTCTCTCTCACACACACAGACAGAGCTGCACAACTACTGTGACATTATTATAAAGTAAAGAAGAACAGTTTCCACTCGTCAGTTTGTTATGCATATTTCACTTGCAGTTTAATTTTATTGTTCTGATTATATTTGTAAATTGATAGACACTACTATTCTAAATATAATTCCATTGTGTTGATCTTACATTGATCCTAATTTACATTTAAATAGTCATTGTTAAAAGCTTCAGTGTTAAAAAGAGATCATGAGATTAATAGCGATTAATCACAGCAACTTTAGCAAATTATTGTTTGTTTTTTTTTACATTTAAAGCGTTTTTTTTAATTGTTCGACAGCCCTAGCCCTAGGAGGACAGCAAACATCTTGTACACTGGACTTGATAAGGACAAGAAAGGTGAAAAAAGGCAGCTGGCTTGGTTTTACTGCTGTTGCCGAAAGATCGGCTGAGCCCCAAATGTCTCCCTCGGCACTACTAGTGCACAGTGTAGGACACTCAAATACTGTTTTGTATGTAGAAATAATAAAGCATTATATTATAAATTTCACATCTTGCTGTTGAACTAATGCCTTCTCTGGGTGTAGTAATTTTGGTTTTACAATCTGTGAAGTGCACTATGTTGGGAGTATGGTGCTATGTGGGACTTATCCGAGCCTCTCCTCCATTGTTGTTTTGCCACTGGCTGAGGACCACAGCACTAAGAGCAAAAAGACGAATGAAACTCAATCTGACCATTTACATTTGTGTTGTAAGCCCACAAGTTGAATACATAAGCAATTTAAGACCACACATGGAAATGACTCAAATCTCATTTAGACTAAAAACATATTAAAAAATTAAATAGATTTGAGTCAGAATTAATGGTGGATGTGCAGATGTTCACGAGCTTTTGACCAGAAAATGTGTATATATACTGTAGAATATGCACTGAAGCTGAAGCCTCCAACACTATATTATAAGCCCCAAACTATAATGTCAAATCTAATTGGTTCACTCTTTGCGCCTCTCAGCCAATTTAATGTGCAGGGTTTACACATGCATTTTTTTAGACAGTAAAAGGAGGTTGTTGCTGAAAGTTCCTAAGCAGTGTATTCTGACTGTGCACTCTTACCAATGAAAATAGCCTACATCTATAAAAATGAACATAACAACAAAAAGAAGCTACTAAGTGCTGTTACAAGCATAGCATAGCAAGGTTTTTTTTTTTCTTTAAGGAGCTAATGGAAATGTACACATCATTTTAGAGATGCCTCAATTTTGTGCCTGCATTTAAGCCTATCTAGTGACAAAAAAATATTGTCTCTCCCTTTTTGCACTTTAGAATAATCTTATGTTTATCATTTTGCCTAAATTTCACTATGCTATTCTATGAACAAAACATTTAGCAGAATGTGATTTTTACTTTCACAATTCAAGAAACTTTAAATGCTCATTTATTCTCCCTTTACCCACGCATTCTATAGTATTAGTGTTTACACAAGAAGGAGGTAGTTAACATAAAGGGTCTATCCCAAAACCTATTGAGCTGTCTAACTAGAGAGCATTTTACATCATAGTGTATGCGCACCTGACACGTAGGCTATCCTAATTCTTAGACACCTCATTATGATGCCTTTTAAGATATCCTAATCTGGCCGAATTTTAAGGCAACATCAAAACCTTCCTTCGCCGTGGAGGCAATCTCATGATGCAATGCCAGAACAACTCCCATCCATTTCACCTTTTTTCTCCCAGAGCAAATCAGGATAAAAATGGAAGATTAGAATCTATCACACTGAAACGCTGAGGTAAAAAAAACACCGGTTACATGCAGTGGGCAGGAACAAGCAGTGACGTAATCAGTCTTAAACTAGAGCAGACTGAATATAGACGACCATTAGAACGCTGCCTACTTAAACAGCTCTCTATGCAGTCAGTGCCTACCTAGGCAGCTCACTAGGTTTCGGGACAGACCTAAGGTCAGTCATAACTTGATGCCATGTACACATTAGACGTCTGATTGCTGTATGCTTTAAACTACACAACATGTTTTCTTATCATCATGAGTTTTTCAGTGTATATTTTCTTTCAATTTAAATGAATGACACAGGGTCACGAATTACACAATCTTTCAACAGAGGAAACTCCCAGCAACTCTGTCTTGTATCCAAAAATATGGATACAATTTTTTTCTTCTTCCAAAATACACAGAAACAAGCAATACAAGTATTATTTTTATTGTTTTGTCTGATGTGCAGTGAAAGCACAAGTAAGAAAAGAAAACTACTAGTATATGGATGAGAAACTGGATAAGGACACATGGGTAGCGGGGATTGTCTGATCTGCAGTGAGAGTTGGAGGTAAATAAATACTTATGTAATGAAAACAGCTGCTTGCTTGTATTACTGAAAAGCCTGTGTGTAGGCGCATTTATTCTGATGCAAATATATTACAGTTCAAGAGGCTTTGTTTTCATTCCAGCTATACACAGTACTCAATAAAATAAGGTTCCTTTAGGACCATGGCACAACACAGAACACAAGTGCAGTCAAATCCATGAGTAGCAGGTGATGCCAAAATATTGAGTAAAAATCATTAATCAATCACACAGCTCAAATAAAAGCTGTGATGTTTAAATAGTTGTATTGTTTCTGTCAACACTTTTAGTCCTCACTTGTTGAAGCTAAACTTAGACCTAAAGACCCTGACCCACTTGTCCATGTCCTGTGAACTCTGTTCATTTGTGTCAGTCAGTAGAGTGGAGCTTGGGATATGCATCCTAAATAGTGTCATACTCCCTACATAGTGCACAACATTGATAATAAAACAAATAATTCTGCACCCAGACAGTAATTAGACATTAATTTGGAAACTTGACGCTATTATGATCAACAATGTGCCCTATGGAGGGTGTAGGGAGACATTTGACATTCAGCTTTTGTTTTGCTGCAGCGTGGAAACATCACTCACTGATCACTCACATTTTCAGACAAGGAGATCTACTTTATTCAACTGTAGGCCAAATCAGAGAAATAATTTAGGCAGAGAGTCAGGATATAACACTGTCCTCCAAGAATCTGTAACACTTTCAGAGCGCAGGGACAGCAAGATCAGCAGGGTCAGATTATTTACCCTGTAAGGAGGGGGAAAAATGAGACAAAAGAATGTTTCTTGTGCTTGTAGCCTCTTTTAGCCACACACAAAATAAATAAATAAAATAAACAATTCAAAACAAGTTGATTTGCATTTGTTGTGTGGCTCTGAAATTTGAAAGTTGTTTCTGGACACTGGAGTCCAATGTCCTAACAGTTTTCCATGAGATGATGAAAATGCTAATGTGTCTAACAGGGAATAACAGTTTTTTTCTCCTCAGCATGCAACATTGTGGGATCCTTTAATCCCCTGATGCAAAGAGGCAGGGGCTTCTGTGATTGTGAGTGTTGCTACTCTCTGAAAGCAGGCTATCAGCCCCCGAGCATGGCACCCAATGCAAGCAAGCCAATGATAGGCACCACACAGAGAGTGTAGTTTTCCTCTCTTACCTTGCCCCTCAGCCCGTATCTCACATTCTCAATGGCTTGAGAATCCATACTCTCTGCCAGTCATGACACCTTTCACACTGCCAGAATTAATTGCCAACTTTTTTTTGGCCCTGACCTGAAGGGGTTTTAATTCTGAATTTTTTTTTTTTTATCTTAATAAACTATCCATCGAAAATCTTGGCTGAAATTCAGTGACGTGCAGTAAGGTCAGGGATGTGTGAGACACTGGACAGATAGCCAGATTTACACACAAACCTACATGAACCCCAATGATATTAAGTGGGTTTTATTTTTGTATTTTTTGTTTTTTTAGGAAATGGTATTTTCTTATGTAATATCACATTCTTGATGCAGGTATGGCCTAGTTATGTCTTATTCCCCAGTTTTCTATGTGTTTTTGGTGTGGTCTGTGTATAGGATCTTCATCTGGTTTTAATTATCATTTGGTAGAAAGACGTGAGATTTAAGAAGCAGTTATATTTTCGAAAGGTTCTGACTCTCATCTTTGTCTTTGGACTTTGTTGGCAGTAAATTTCAGATATTCACTGCAACACAAAAGAAAGTATACATTGCATGGTCTTACATTTATTTATAACTGAAAGCCATACACTGCTCCTTCTGGAGAAATACATATGTTGATTTGAAGATGTATGGGAGTGTTGTCAGTTCTCAGGGCTCTCACGTGAATATTTTAACATGTGTGAAATAATTTACCTAAACTATGGAAGGTGTTAACATGCGTATATGACCTATATAAGCAGTATATTGGTGATATTTACACAAACACTCACACACGTGTGTTTATTTCCTGTGCTCATGTTGCATTTCACTGAGCCCTGTCAGGAGCAAATCAGAGATTTTGATAATAAATCAGAATCAGAAAAATAGATTCTGAATCTTAGAGGAATTAAGAGAAAAAGCATTGTTTTAAAAATTGTAATTTAACCATTTTTATGTTAAATTTTTATTGGAATATAAACACCTCACCTACCTCTCCTGACTGCATGTCTGTGCTAAAATTGTGCATTGTGAACTTCATTCATTCATTATCTGTAACCACTTATCCACTTCAGGGTCATTGTGGGTCCGAAGCCCACCTGGAATCATTGGGCACAAGGCAGGAATACACCCTGGAGGGGGCGTCAGTCCTTCACAGGGCAACACACACATTAACTCACACACTCACAATTTTGAGTCGCCAATCCACCTACCAACTTGTGTTTTTGGACTGCAGGAGGAAACCAGAGCACCCGGAGGAAACCAACGCAGACACAGTGAGAACACACCGCACTCCTCACAGACAGTCACCCGGAGGAAACCCACACAGACACAGGGAGAACACACCACACTCCTCACAGACAGTCACCCGGAGGAAACCCACGCAGACACAGGGAGAACACACCACACTCCTCACAGACAGTCATCCGGAGGAAACCCACGCAGACACAGGGAGAACACACCACACTCCTCACAGACAGTCACCCGGAGGAAACCCACGCAGACACAGGGAGAACACACCACAATCCTCACAGTCAGTCACCCGGAGGAAACCCACGCGGACACAGGGAGAACACACCACACTTCTCACAGACAGTCACCCGGAGGAAACCCACGCAGACACAGGGAGAACACACCACACTCCTCACAGACAGTCACCCGGAGGAAACCCACGCAGACACAGGGAGAACACACCACACTAAACTCCTCAGAGACAATGACCCAGAGCAGGACCCACAACCTCCAGGTCCCTGGACCGTGCCGCACACCAGTGTGAACTTGATTGGAAAGACTGCATTAGACAGCGTTGACTGTGTCACAAAACATAAATTAATTGATTTTTTTTTAAAAAATCAATCCACCATTCTCTTTTAAACACAATTTAAGCAATGAACCTTTTTCCAGATCCTGAAAACAAACCAGTGTGTGACATGTCATTCAGTCATTGTATATGGTAAAGCAGTCTATCTCTTTTTGTCAGCGTCTCTGTAAGTGTCTTTGAGTGTGTGCGTGTGTATGCGTAAGCCTCTTTATGTCTGTGTCCCCCCCATGGTCAGCAGTCAGACTAGCAGGTCTCCACACAGCAGGGTTTAACTCAGGCACTGGACCTGAAACAGCATTCATGACCTCCACTGAGAGGGGTTTGTTGAGAAGAGGCTAAGTACAGATAGGAGGTCTTGTGTGACCTTCAAGTTTCACAGTTAACTCTTAGGGGTCACTACTTTTACCAGTCAATAAATAAATACAACATCCTTTTGTCATTACATATTCATTATCTTGCTCCTTACTCATTGAAACAAGCAGAAAATTGTCTCAGAAATGTAAGATACTAGAATTTCAGTCACTTTTGTACATAAAAGAGAGAAACTCGTCTTTTTCCCGTTGTGCCCTGATTTTTACCACCCCATTGGCAGTTGGGTACTTTTTCTGAGGGTGTAGTGTGAAATCTAAGGATTAAGCACTCGGTTACAAACATAATGGCTGTCTGCTAAATATAAGCGCTCCAATATTCTATGGTTCTTATGCTGTTTTGCCTCACAGCTGTTGTCTGCTTCCTTTTTCTGCACTGTGCACTGCTAACACATGTTTACATCATGTAAAATGCATACATTACAGCTGTGTTAAATTTTGCTGAACCGGTTTATTCATCTTTAAAGATGGATTCTATTCTTTTGCCATAGATGTGTCATTATCATAAGTGCTGTCGTCGTTTGGTTGTTCAGTTTTACAATAATTCATCCAGACACATTTGAAGCTGAACTCTGCACGGATTAATAAATCAACCACATCTAAAGGATCGGATCGTCGCCCATCACGACCCCAAGCCTCGTATTTATATATTTTTTATTATTTATCACAGTGCAGTTGAGGAACATATGATCAAACAGCTATTTACATGCAAAACTGCATTTGCACATCAAATAATTGACCCTGTTTTTTGCTCTAATTTGCTAACGAGTTAGTTTTTAACTATGTGGGACTGGTATTTATGGCCTTTGGCCACTGGTGTAATGCGTACACACTACATTTTCAAAGCATCTGTCAGCTGCCACTTCAGCATCCAGTGTGTCCACATCCTTATCCCTGCTCTATAGTTTAATTATAAATCTTCTGTATATCATACTGAAATTAATGTATATATATATATGTAATTATACACGCATGCCTAGTGGCTCCCCCATCCCTGATTTGAAGTTATTTTGGGGGCTGCACTTTATGACACAACTACCCCCACAGAGCAAGTGTAATTTGGATGGTAATTCATTCTCAGCACTGCAAAGGCCCTGACATGGTGGTGTTGTGTTAGTGTTGTGCTGGTGTGAGTGGATCACACATAATGCTCATTTGTGGCTTTAAAAAACTTGAGCATCCCTGCTGTGTCTGATCCACTCGTACCAGCACAACACACAATAAGAAATCACCACCTCATAAGTGTCACTTCAGCACTGAGAATGATCCCTCACCTAAATCATACCTGCTCTGTGGTGGTCCTGTAGGGGTCCTGACCATGGAAGAACATAGTGCAAGGGGGCAAACGGGGATGTAGAGAAAGTGAACAGTGAGGGTATCCATTCCATAGTATCTGGTGCCCAAAGGATAGGCTTTGAACGTTGCACAGCACTTTCATAACTTTTTTAAACATGTCCAACCATTTTTGTTGTTTGTCCCTGAAGTGTAAATACATCAGAAATCATATCCACAAGTCTCTCTAAACTGGAAAATCACAGTATATTCAAGAGAAAGGGCGAAATAAGCGCTGCAGGGAAACACGACTGATGTTGATCAGAATCTCCAGGATGCAGACGTGGCGATGAAAAGACTGTGAATGAAAGAGATCTCCACATTTGTCAAGGCTCAGCACACATGGCGAGAGCACATTATAGCTGTGTTCTTAATCCTCACAGCCTTCTTTATTCACCCCGTGTGCCCCTGTGAAATTATTCCGTGAGTCATTTTGCGCATTTTGCACCAGCCTCCGACAAAGCTTGCAGTGCTTATGGCTCTGCCCAGGGCTTTCGACCCACCCAGAGACTTTATTTGTCACTCCACTTTGCTCTCAATATTGTCTCAGACGCAGCAGGGTCACAGCCCCGCAGAACAGAAACGGTAGGGTGCCACACAACAAATGCAAATCAGATTCCAATTGTCAAAATTGATTTACATACTCTGTAGACGCGTAATGTGTCAGTTCAGTTTATTCTTGTCCATAACGTTCAGTGTGATTAATCTGGTTTAACCATAGCAGGCCTTAATTTATTACTCCAAACAGTAATTAATGAACTTGAACTTGTGTCATGCCCATTTTATGAATTCCAGTTCGACACTGAACTTCTAGGTGAGAGAAAAGAAGAGTTTTAAAAACTGTGGTTCCAGTCCCATCCCTTAATTTTTTTTTCTGTTTCTTTTTTTCTTTTTTCTACTTCAATATTCAAACATTCTCTTGCTCTTTTGTCATAAAATTATAGTAACTGTGACATAGTATTAAAAATGACCATTTCATTTCATTGAGCAAAATTAAACTATAAATGAAATAGATTGAAAATGGCAAGTAAGAGTAGTTCATTTGTCACTGCATTTGCTAGGAGTTCCATCAAGGAAATAAAAAAGTGCTGCAAAACCATGCGCCTTAATTTGTACAGTTCTTAAGGTAAATACTGTATGCAGAAGTACATGTGAGTTTTAAAGATGGTACACAGTCGCGAACCTAGTGTATTAATACTTAATTTTTAGGTGGGGTTTTCAAATATACGCTACACTGAAATGACTTAAAACTTATACGTACACACAATAATTTAGAGGATCCAGTGATATTCAAAGGAATGCATTTTTTTACGACAGAACATGTAGGCTTATGAACACCATGGCAACAATGTTATATTTCTACTTACTTCAACTCTCAATCAGAAATGTTCACATCGCTTAAGTGGTCTATGAAATGTGATTTTGACATATTTCCACAGCCAAAGCTTACAATTGTCTGCAAATGAAGAACATCCCTGGCCATTTTCATTTTGTTTTCAATGCGAACATAACCTAAGGCATCCTCTGTGCAGAATAAAGAATGTCTGTATATTTGCTGATTTTATCCTCTAGTTAAAATGCGTAAATGTCGATTTTTTACCATCACTTTTACATAAGCTATATTTAAGCGGTATTTTATGGTTTACAATGTAACTCTGTTACATTAAAGCAAAGATATAATTTATCTCGGCTACATTAAAGCAAAGAAAAAGACTTAACCATACATTTGAAAGTGAAGGTGTGTGTTCTGTATATAGGCACAAACAAAAATGTCTGCGCTAATTATTTGATTATTTGACAAGAAAATACAATTGTATATACATCTGAGGTGAGTTTACTAGGACTGGAGCTCACCTGTGTTTTCCCTTCACAGGACACGCCGGCCAGTCGAGTGCACTATAGAGTCGACCTAGTAGAATTCCCCTACAGCGCCAGCATCTTTGATGTGGAACAGGACACGGGCAACATTCTCACCAGGGTCAATCTCAATGAAGAACCCAACACCAAGTTCAATGTGAGTGCATTAAAGATTAAATCAGGCCTGAAATATTGATTTTAAAATATTGTTTAAAACTGTGCTGAATTTGTGCTGAAAAACATGCCAGTGGAAAAAAAGTGTACTTATAATAATAGCATAATGAGATCAAAGATAATTAATTTATAAAACAATTTATATGGTGGTGGAAGGTGGTTGGCAGCATGGTGGAGCTCCCTACCCATGGTTATGAGTGGACGTTGGTGTGTTCTCCCTGTGTGTGTGTGGGTGGCCTCCAAGTGCTGCTATCAAACTCTATCAAACTTGATTTTTACAAACACCAATCCAACTGGACCCAGTGGAATTAAACTGAGCTCCAACATTCCAGAAGATGCAGCTCCACTGCTCCACAGCTCAATGCTAATGTGCTCTAAACCATTTAAGCCAACACTTAGCATTGGGTATGGTGACTTAGGCATAGGCTCACATACAGCTTTCCAAAGTATTTCTTTTTATGGGGAATTCTTGAATGTCCGTTTCCACATCGGGTTTGCCATATAATATGTGCATGCACGTATTACAAGGAGTGTCTGAAAACATTTGGACGTAGAGAGAATTTGAGATCTCAGCATGAGCAGTTAGGTCCTACCTCTGCAATACCATACCCACACAGTGTCCATCATTATGACATGTAAGTATACGCTTTTCTTCCCAGACGGTCCTTCTTCCACAGGACCACTGGTTTGCAGGGTTATATCCTGCTCCCGCTGCCTCAGAAAAATGGTTTGTTCCCTGAATTACTTTTCCTGACCCCTCTGGTTTTTGTCTTAAATTGATTTTCTCTTGTCCTCATGTAGCTGGCGGTTATTGCTTATGACGACGGGGAGCCAGTGAAGTTCAATAAGACTCTGGTGGAAATTACCGTCCTGCAGCCCTCCGTCATCCCAGTCTTCACTCAGGAGGAGTACAGGTAACAGTCGCTCTTCTGAGAACTTTCAGAATACCCGTAGCAGACGGCTGCAAAGCAACGGCTTATGAAAATGTTGCAGAAGACGTTGTGTTTCTATGCTAGGAGTATTCAGAATTGACAGCTTTTAACTTTAACTACTGTAGAGAAATTGCATTTTCACAGCAAAGTTGACAAGCAAGAGTTGGAGCGCTTCAGAATAACTAAACCTGAAATCAAATCTGACTTTTGCTGCTTTTTCATTTGATTATACCTACAAAGCTTGACTCTACATGGCTCTACTCGCTTTTTGGTACCTGATACCTTATTTATTTTCCTTGACAAATTTGATCGTGATTGACATGTTTCACTGGTCGATCAGATTGGTCCTTATTTTAACTTTTATTCCAGGTATATGTCTCAGATTATATGCACATGTTCAAAACTGCAGACTTATTATTCAGCTTCCATATAATATTTAACAACCACCATTAAACTCGAATAGCATTAGAAAACATGCAATTTACATGTAATTTTGCAAGTTGCCATGCACTAATTTACTAGAATAATTTATTTATGGAATAATTATTTAATCAATTAATTAATTAAAGCTGGATCTCTTCATTAACATCCTCCAAATACAACTGAATTAGAACAATTTTACATGGCTGTAGCATTTGAAGGTGTATTTTATATGTAGGGAACACTTTGTGTGTTTTGAAAAGTCTTGACTTTCTCCTTCTTCATGCAAGTAGATCATCTTATATCAAATGTCCTCAGAAATGTCTCAGAAAAATAATCTGTAACCTTACACATGCATTTTAATGGCTATTCTGACCTTTTCACACTAGTGTAGATGTCTTTAAATGCACCATGTGAGTGATTTATGGAGATGGAGGGGCAACATTTTGTCTGATATAGAGATTTTGCAGTGACATGGCATTGGAGGGAAAATGTTTTACGGCATATTCAGATTTTCATATTAGAGACTTGATTAAATCTGCTTTGTGGATTTCTCATGGAACTCGAGAAAATACAAGGTGAGGATCCACTTCTGGAAAAGTGTTAGAGGCAAAGTGAAACTGGCAGAAACGTTGTTGTCACAAAATGTAGGAATCCGTATGATAGCTCTTAGCAGTAGTGTGTGAATGTACTGTTGTTCGCTGTATTGTTTTCTCAAAGGGTCAAGTACATTTTCCCTGAATATTTTATGGCTACATTATTAAATTAAATGTTTAATACATTTGACATGAAGGGTAATCAATTCAGTTCTTTTGGCCTCCAAAGCAAATAGCAGTAGGTCACTCCAGTAGTAGCTTACTAAATGGCATGTATTGATTTAAAGAAACTTGCTTTGTGGCATTTACGTGTCCTTGCTCTTTAACCCTATGTTTGCTCTTGAGTATATGAGGTTCATGGTGCTTTAAACAGAGCAGCATGTACAAAGTACAAAGCCTCTCTGTCTCTCAGTAATGTAAATGTATTATTTTTTTTTAAAATTATTTAAAATTATATATTATTATTAGAACACTTCAATTTTGAGCTTAATCTGTGCCACTTTTGGCACTTGTGACTGGGCCAGACATGAGCCAAATTTTGGCCCAGATTTGGTCCACAACACACCTGAAATCTGACCCATATAAATGGACATGTGACTGAGTTGAGGCAGCCAGGCTCATCAATCAAATGTAGGCCATAAGTGAACTGCAGATTTCTGTCACAGGCAGCCGTTACCTGATCAGTTGTGTCAAGCAGTTGCCAGTTGATGAGGTGCTGTTCTGATCAGATTAATCAGATTAGAACAAGCAAATATTGGTTTGTCCTGCTGGCAAATAAAAGAATTACAGCTTCAAAATTCAGGAGAAAATGACAATTTCGCACAGATAAGATCAACATCAATGAATGACTTCAAGAATTTAGGGATCCTCAGTTATTAAAAGGTATCAGGTTTAGCAAAGATTCAGACTCATGGTTTGACTGCCAAAAAGCAGAACAGTGACTTAAACTTTTGCACTTATAGCAAGAATTAAATAGAAAGTATATTTAATGCTTCTTCTGTTAGCATTTTTTTTGTCTGGTTTTATAATAAGATGAAATAAAACATGTCCTGAAAATGTATGCACACAGTTGATTATGTGTGTAGCCACTTTTATTTAATTCATTCATTCATTGTTTGTAACCCTTATCCAGTGCAGGGTCGTAGTGGGCCCAGAGCCTACCCAGAATCACTGGGTGCAAGGCGGGAGAGTCCTTCACACGGCAACACCCATTCACGCATTCACTCACACTCTCACATATGGACAATTTTGAGTTGCCAATCCACCCACACACTACCTGTTGTGAAACTGTGCCCCACTTTTATTTTGTAGATTATTAAATTAAATTCACATATAGGCCAACTATAGAAAAGCTGTTCAAAAGCATATTCTTACCTTAAAACACTATTGATACTCGTGCATTTAAATAAAGTGTATGTTAAAGACTCTTTACAATATAATTGTATTGTAAAGAGTCTTATTGTAAAGGCTCCTTTGGAGAACAGCAGAAATAGTTATGTGTGGCAAACTTGGGAAAGCTTGTGTGCTTGTTCAATACTGTTCTGCAAGGGATGTAAAGGATTTGGTCCACAAGCATACTCTAGATCCATGCTCCATTATTAGGGGTAATAGGGAAGGATGAAATATGTGCAGCTTGTTAGAAAATAGCACATGGTGGAACATGTGTATTATTAAAAACATTTTAGCTTGTATGGTACTGGGCCTTGGACCACCTGAAGAGAAAATAGACGTTAGAGCATGCTATACAGTGCCTTTCATTTCCTGCACCACTTAAAAACATTAGCGATGTTGACTGTAGGAGATACTGGCTATAGCCTTGTAATTCTTTGAATTTGGTTTTAAAGTGTTCCAAGAATCACCTTGCAACACTGTGATAATGTTTTTCTAGGGGGAACCATTTTTGATCAAAGATAGAAAGTCAAGATTTGTAAAATGGTCATAGAATTGTGTTTTTCTTTCCGTTATGGTTTGATAGTTGAAAGCCCTATAGCCTAGCAGCATGTGGAATATAACCCTTTACACTGATTGAAGCCTAATAAGGTTTACATGACTCATAGCTTTGCACATCCAAATGCATTATATTACTGTTCCCATTTGTACAATAAGGAAAACCATTAGAGAAAAAACAATGTTGTGTATAATAGGCTTGTGAGATAGTGTACAATATGAGTATCTTCTGATCATAGCCTCTAACCATCCCTGATTGACATTACCAATTAGCCACATTGCACAAACAAATAAAATATTTGCATGTGGAAGATATTTGGAGATAAAATATACAACAAAACTGAGTATATCACATCAAATTATGAAATTTACAAAATCACATTACAAATCACAAAATCACAAGTTAAGCAATTCCGAATATTACATTTACATGACAACATACATTTAAATATGTGGATATCCAGATTCAGGCTGTTTAATTAAGTGCAATCAGGTAAATAAACTATGTCCATGAGTTGCAGCTGACCTCACATTGTATAGTAGCTGCCATATTGGGTACCTATACATTACTCAAACCCACTCAAATCAAATAAAAAACTGGCATGTTTAAACATGAATCTTAGAGGTGACTCAAAATTATTTTGACATAGAAAGCCCTACTTGAGTGCCGAAACCATAATTTTATGAGCTGCACTGTGCCCTATGGAGGATGTAGGGAGACATTAGGGATTTGGACTTGGCTTCACTGCAGCGTGGAAACATCACTCACTGATCACTCACAGTTTCAGGCAAGAAGAACTACTTTATTAAACTTTAAGCCAAATCAGAGAAATAATTTAGGCAGAGAGTCATGATTAACATTATCCTTCAAAAATCTGTTACACTCTCAGAGCACAGGAAGAGTGGGGTCAGATTATTTACTCTGTAAAGAGGGGGACCAAAGAATATGTGGCTTGTGCCTGTAGTGTCTTACATGCAATAACATGATACTAAAGCTTGTATGCACCATCCAGGGTATGTTTCAGCCTTGCGCCCAGTGACTCCTGGTAGACTCCAGAACCACCACAACTCTGAACTGGATAAGGGGTTACAGACAATCAATGAATGAAAATTAATGAAGTTTGTATTTGATCTGTGTATGTATTACTTACTTATATTCAGTCACAATAGCAGCAAACTGCATTGAAGTATAAAGTGCTGACAGTTTTCCATTAGATCCTATGATTAAAAATGGTAATGTGGCTAACAGAATATAGTGGTCATTTCTCCTCATAATGCAACGTTCTGAGAACTTTTACCTTTTGACTCAAATAGGCAATGGGTGTCTGTGCTTCTGATTGATGTGAGGCTCTCTACAGCGCAGGGAGAAGAGCTGTGTATGAGATAAATATATATACATTTTTCCCACAAGTGCTGAGTTCTGTAACCAGACAATCAATCCCCAATGTCACCTGAGCATTTGGAATCATCCACTCATTACCTTACTAGTTTCTTACTAGAAACGTTTTCTTTTAAAGACTATCTGTAGGTTTTATGATAAATTTGCTTTGAAGTAGCAAAGAGAATGTTGCAGGTTTTGTTTTGGAGAAATATTGTAAGTTATTTTCCCCACCTCTGAGTATCACAGTCTAATCAGTGTTAGGTTTTGTTCCGTACAGTCTTTCTGGCGATTTCAAGATGGTGGAAAAATCGCACATGACCCCTCTTCTAGTGTCTCATGTTAATGCTTTTTTTTTTCTTGTTGAAGAGCCTTACGCATTTGAAACCGTTGTAAAATACACAGTATATGCACACCTATGACCTCACATCTGAATTTCATATTAATGCTCCACTGTATTAAACCCAGCCAGTTTTATTCAGCACTCAGTGAACCGTGTAATATTAGGCACAAAATATAGTGCTTTACAATGCTCAATTAAGAGCCATTTCTACTTTCTGCAACTTCTCCAATAGTGTAAGAGGCCCCTTCAAAAAGAAGACAAATATCAGTGCTGTTCTACTTAACATTAACATGTTGAATACACATGAACAGCATTTGTTTCATAGAGTTGCTGTGCCACATTATAATTATAATATAGTTAAACATTCGCACTCATGTTGCTTAACAACAGTGATAACACTGTTAACAAACTACATGGTGTGGCTGAAGAAAAGTTTATTATGAATATTTTTGTTTTGTAAATATACAAATATATACATTTGAACATGTATTTTATATTATTTTATATTTAAGGCAGTTTTATAAAAGCAATAAGCCACTCAAGACTGTGCATTACAATGATTTTATCAAGAAGAAAAACACTTCCCTGTGATTACATCACAGTAACACACCTCCTCTTGTGGGATATTGCTTTGTTTGAACTATCCTGTCCCCTTAAGGATTGCAGCATTTACTGTTGCTTACCAACATTCCATTCCAATTTAAACTGGGTAGCAGTGAATGTATGGTGCCCAGAGATTTCCTGACAACCTTAGTTGGACCAGAAGTTAGTATGTGGCCCTGGTAAAATTATCCATTTCACATTAAATGCTGCACTGTTTAAGGAGGAATGTAAATTTCTCACACAGAATTTCTATTGCACATACTCCGGTTTCAAATTTGACAGCATGACGGACAGTTTTGGATCCATTACAGTCAAGAACAGAAGGCAATGGAGGCATGCCATCCATGTTTAAACAGTCATTGATAAGCTTCGGTAAGGACACTGCCTTCTAGTACATTCAGCCTGTAAAGCTGTAATGGGATTGGATGAGCCTGCTTATTGATAAAACTCAAATATCCAGATTGCTTTAAATTATTACAGGACATGAAAGTTTTCCGAAATGCCATACAATGCCGCCTCGCCTTGCCATTATTCTTGAGCCCAGAAGCAGCATGCCATCTCTCCAACTGCATGACACTGACAGGATAAATTCAGCTGTTGACAACACTTTCTGCCCTGCATTTGGTGCACTGGAGCAGCTCAGGGCACGGGTCCTCAGTACAATGTCTTGGCGTGTGTGTGTGTGTGTGTGTATGTATTCTACTTATCATAGACTACAGGTTCATTATTATATGTTTATATATAAATTGAATATAACATTGGTAAATGCTTTTTTTCTGTGACATATCTTTAAGATGAGCATACTTTTTGAATACATAAATACAAAGCCTATGGCTTAAAGTTTGGTGGTTTGAATGTCACACAGTTTCTCAAGTTTGATGCAACTTTGCACACTTGCTTCATCATACTCTTACCAATACTTGATGCCTCACTCAGCCTATGCTACTCTCCCATAGTTGACCTGGGTTCAGTTTCACTTTAGACATTGTTTTAAGTTTTGAACTCTTATTGTTGTGTTTAATTCAGCATGGCTCCTTATGGCAAGGACATGTCTGGGAACATATGAAACCTAATATTAAATCATACCAAAGTGGAAATGGATAAATGGGTCAAAACTAATCAATACTAATCCACTAGTAACACAACTAAATTGGCTTAAAAACAAACGATAAATATTGGGGGGGGACTAATAAAGGAAGAAAAAAACAAATATAAAAACAAAAAGAAAACCCACTGATGGGTATTGACAGCATATTCTGTGGTCAGATAAACAACTGTGAAACATAGTGGAGGTAGTATGTTAATATTGGGCAGTATGAATTCCCTAATTCCAGTTTAAATTCTGTTTAAATGGATCACAGTAGATACTCTCTGTCATTTCTGGACTTATAATTTGGCCACACAGTTTTGGAATTTCTTCTTATTTAGAATTAAAATTTCAATGGTTAGGCTTATGGAAATCTCCTTGTACACAGCATTAAAATGTGCATAAGTAATTTGGTGCTGAGGTTAAATATTATCATCTCATTGCGACACTAATATAATACTGAAACTGTGGCAGTAATATCAACCATATTCCCTGCATCTTGCACAGTGTGTGAAAATGCTACAGATGAATGTGTTTGTATAAAAATATATTACTCAAAGCAAAAGTGAAGTAATTGTTTGGTTTCAAAAATGTATTTTTTTAATACTTAAAACCTACAGTAATCTCCTCTAACCAGTGAAGCAAAGCATGGCCCATGACAAGCTGCAGTAAATGGATAACAGATGACAAAGTGAAAATTTTAAATACAAATAAGATTCAATGAAAGGATTTTGCGAGTGGCAGTTTTCAAGCCTTGCACTGTTCCATTAGCCAACCAAAAACCTGCAGCCTGAGCATTTTAAAGTGCAGCTTATCCCATAAAAAGCACTTAATGAAGCCCCAGATACGTTCAGTAAATCACCCACTGTACAACTACTGGGTTTGTCATTTTGACGATCGCAGCAATCACTGTCTCGTTTTTTCTGCTTACCTCTGTGGATACATCTTTATTTTTCTCCTCAGTCTTAGCACTTCTGGCACATGAATATATATAAGACAAAGTTTTTCATCAATGGCAAGAAGCATTGAGTGCTTAATTTTGAACTTTTTCAAAGTTAAAAAGAGATTGCTTTTTATCTCAGATTCTTGTTTTCATTCATACGGGATATTAACTAAATGTCTGTTTTATTGTGTGATTTTACAACTCCTATCTGTGCAGTAGCCTGTGTCTTTAGCATCATATCTTATTTTTTGTGCATAATGTGGTAATAGGATTGTGTGAAACGGTGGGTAATTGTATAAAGAGATTACAGTGTAGGAACAGAACAATGAAGGAAGCGCACAAGCTTCTGAGGGAAAAAAAATTAAGCGGTCTAATTGTTTCATACTTTGCAGAGTTCAACGCAGAACAATCACATTAGGAAGGCTTTTTTTCTTTCAGAGTTGTTGTATTAAGAGCTTGCAAGACTCCCAGTCTATACGGCGTCTTTGTTGTGCCGATTATCAACATAACCAAATGGGCTTGAAAATGAAATACTAGAATTGTTTGTTACAGAGATAATTGCAAGGTCTTCTGAATTATTTAAACTGATTACTGCTCTTAAAATGGCATGTAATGTTCATTTGTTCATGTTTTTAATCCTTGTAATTGTTCTGGTATTTTATATTAATCATTTATTTTAAGCATAGCAATCCTAATAACACATTTTAGAGCTGGGAAATACAAGATGAGACATTGTATCATTATTAGAATGAATTGTGATAATATTTTTAGTACTTGTGTATGTAGTCTTGTGTATGAGAGGCCGTGTATCACTGTGATTTTATTATGGAGAAGGGTGTTTTTGGCATGACGTGAAGTGGAGTCTCAAGTGGCTTAATGCTTTTATTAAATGTTGGCCAACATAAAACATAATAAAATGCACAAATGTTCAATTTATTAATGTAGTCATCTACACAAATGTTCACAAAACTACTCTTCCGCCACAAAATGTAGTCCATTAAGGCAAAACAAAAAACAACATTATATATATATATATATATATATATATATATATATATATATATATGTGTGTGTGTGTGTGTGTGTGTGTATTCAGGGATTTTAAGTCGATATACTACATTTTCGTCCTCTTTCTGAAGGGACTTTTACTCTAAAGGAAGTTGCAGGAGCTGTGTTTTTAGCCTTAAGCTAGAAGCTGGCTGAGTAGCATTAACAATCTGTAGCACTATGTTTCTGTTTTAGGGGGCCTATAGCCCCCCTCCTGTTGCCATTACTGCAAGTGCAGCCCCACTCTCCACTCATTTCTATCATTGTTCCTGTTTTAGAGAGAATTGAATAAACCTGATACATTAAGTGTCATATTAGTATGGAATTCACTTGTGGTGTGTGTTTAGCTTGTATTTTACCATGTCTTTTAACATTGTATGATTGTCTCAGCCAATCATATTGTAGGACCAGTTTTTCTGTTTTATAAAACAGCATGTATACAACATTCACTACTACAGGCCACCATTAATGTCATATATTTCTTTCAAGCCAGAACCAATTTAATTATTTATTATATTCAGAGAATGTCAGATGTAAGATCTCTTGTTTATTAAACAGTAATTGAAAAAAAAGTAAAAACTCAGGAGTTTTCATAATGTTAAGGAAAATTGTCCATCCTTTCACTGTGAAATGTTTGAAATGTTTTTTTAATGACTCGTCAACAACAAATTTGTTAAAATAAAATATAAATATATATATATATTGGGGGGGGGGTTGTCTTTGAGGCAATCTAAGTAGTAGTTTGTTTATTGTTGTATAACTAACCACAACACTAAAACATTTTTCATGTTTTTCGCACTGCATAAAGAGACTTTTTTTTTCTTAATTCTGATTTGTAGTTTGAGTGTCCACGTTCCAAGCAAACAAAACTTGTTTTTATGTTTAGATTATGTTTGCATATATTGTCGTAGACCTATTGTTAAAGGTTTGAAACTTCACCAGCAAATGACAAAAACTGAGATGCATGTTCAGAGATCAGATTAGAATCTGAATCCACCTACAAATATGGCTTGAATCCTATTGGGAAAATAAGAATTTATGTGGCTTTTTGTTGTTCAGACTGCAGACAATCTGTACTGCTCAAATCAGATATGAAGAAAAATTGGATTTGAAGAAGACCTAAGAGCCCCCAAAACCATTGTTATGCCACTCCGCCCTTTAGAGTAGTTCAGACGTATTGCGAGCAGTTTGAGAGCTCTAGACCCTGCGCCAGGATGCATGGAGTACAGCACAGTGGAAGACGATTAGCGCCTTTCATTTGGTTTATAATGCAAAGTGTTTATAATGCTGGCTTGTTCTACCGTGTTGCACTTTCAGGTGAAACGAAGCAGTGCTCCACTCAAATGCCATCTGTCATGGGTTGCAGCACTCAGACCAGTCAGGCTGCAATTAGTTGAGTGTAAGACTCTTTCTCCCAAGTGAAACCCCCTCCCTCCAAATCCAAAGGAGACCTAAAATAATGTAGAGCTTTCTGTAGTCTCTGGAAGGCCTTTGCTCTGCAGTGAGACACCTGTAGGATTAGTATGCAGCTGCTACTAGCAGAGGGTCAGGCAAACAAACATGCCATTAGCATAGCGCTGCTTATTAGCATGTGCAGTCCCCTGTTTGTGTGCCACTATCAGCCAAGCACACCATCAGAAACCTACTTAATTAAAGTAATGAGAAGGCATGAGCAGCAGTTTAGGCCAGTAGATATAAGACAAGTAACCAGGAAGGTGTTTACCTTGTAAACTAGGTGGTAAATTCAAGTTTACAGTGAAAATTGTAGACTCTTAGAACTCTGGTGCCTGAAGGTTGCAGATTTTGTTCTGACCCCCCCCCCCACCCCCACCCCCTTCACACGCAAATAAATTGTTAAATTTCTGCAGTTATAGCAGTCATTCATCGAAATATATGGAAGTGTCCACCTATTTGTGCACACACAGTTTGTATAATCTCCATATAAGTCCATGAAATGAAACTGGACACTCCATGGAGCAGCTGAGCGTATGCCTGAGGCCAACATCAGTGTATAAAGCATTGAGCTGTGGGGCAGTGGAAGTGCTTGAGGGATGGAGCACAGTCCAGTACCTTTGGGAGAAATTGAGGTGAGGCTTGTGAAAGCGATGGGGACTTGAGTCTTAGTCTGTGTCCACGGACTCAACTTGCACTCAAGATTCGGGACACGTGAACAATCTTTATTTCATGGTATTATTATTGCCATTCTATTATATTTATTTCTTTGTAATTTTTTTAAATTTATTGTAATTCATTCGTGCTTGTTTGGTGATCTGCGTTCAGTTCCCTCCCTGCCATGCACAATGATGAAACAGCCATAGATAAAACAGCATGGACCATGGCAGCCTATTTGACAACAGACGCGGTAAACATGCCGCGTGAGGCGCCACGCTGTGCTAATCTCCTCTATTAAGCAATGTAGCCAGTCACGCAAAGCAGGGTTGAAAATCGGTCCGTGCAGACCTCTACTTACAATACAGATTTGTTGTTTTTTTTCTTCAGACACTGAAAAATGTTATACATGAGATGCTGCATAGCCAGTTAATAATTAGTCAAAACTGATGCTCAACCCCATGTATCCTGTAGTGAAGAAAAAAGTAATAGCACAGATATGGCAAAATACAGCTGTAAATTTAAAACAAAGCTTCTTTGTGTGTTTCTACACATTGCTTTGAAACAATTTTTGTATAAAGTGACCATACAACAGATCAGTTTTGACACTGAAGTGTGTGCCAGTGAATGATAGTACAGTACATTCTTTAAACACATAAGGAATAACAATACAGTGTTACTGGCCGGACTTGAGAAACTTGAGAATTAACTTAGACTTGCATGAGCATCTCTGGTTTGTGATCAAGATATCATCATCTAACCTCCTTAGTACCTCCTAGGGTTGGGCAATATAATAATGTCCGGTGTGTCCAATTTCTGTTCTGTGTCTGTCTAGTCAATACATTGTCAAATGAGCTTATTCATTTGCATTTAAGAGAGCCACAGTGTGGGGGCACTCTAAGAGTTCATCGAGTGGTGAAGTTGTTTGGTGAATATGAGTGAGGAAAAAAAAAACACAAGACCAGTAGTCCGTTCTAGTTGTGACTTTAGCGCAGAGATGAGGTAGAAGGGAGACAAACAAAACATTCTGAAGACCATTTACTGAACGTTATGTCACATATGTGCCTTTATCCTCTAAACATGTGATTTGAGTCTCAGCTCACTGGAACACGGTATGTGTTGTGATGTTTGTTAGCTCAAATAACTAAGCCTAGCTGGCCAGCTACGGTTAAATGCAGCAGAACCTCATTTTTTTCATTTATTTATTATTGTTAGTCTGGCTCAAGTCACTCTCTCATACACTCTGAGTTTTTATTGTCACCATGTGTCAGTAGCTCAGCGGTCGGTCAGAATCGCCGCTGCACGGTTGTTGTCAGATTGGTTTAATATTTATTATATGATTGATTTAAAAAGTCTGTGAGGAGTGTGGTGTGTTCTCCCTGTGTCTGCGTGGGTTTCCTCCGGGTGACTGTCTGTGAGGAGTGTGGTGTGTTCTCTCTGTGCCTGCGTGGGTTTCCTCCGGGTGACTGTCTGTGAGGAGTGTGGTGTGTTCTCTCTGTGTCTGCGTGGGTTTCCTCCGGATGCTCTGGTATCCTCCCACAGTCCAAAAACATACGTTGGTAGGTGGATTGGCAACTTAAAAGTGTCCTTAGGGGTGAGTGTGTCAATGAATTTGTGAGTGTGTGTGTTGCCCTGACAAGGACTGGCGCCCCCTAAAGGGTGTGTCCCCACCTTGTGCCCAATGATTCCAGGTAGGCTCTGGACCCACTGCGTCCCTGAACTAGGTAAGCGGTTACAGAAAATGATTTAAAAAGTCTGTGAGGAGTTTGGTGTGTTCTCCCTGTGTCGAAGTGGGTTTCCTCCGGGTGCTCCGTTTTTTCCCACAGTCCAAAAACACACGTTGGTAGGTGGATTGGTGACTCCAAAGTGTCCATAGGTGTGAGTGTGTGAATGTGAATGTGTTGCCCTTTGAAGGACTGGCGCCCCCCTCAAGGTGTGTTAAAATATACCTCTGTGTTTGCTACTTCCAATGTATTTGACCTTCAGTCATAATGTGAAGCATTGTACTTTGAGGACCACGGCAAAGCAGCTGATTGCAGCCACATGTCAAGGCAAAGCCGCAACTGGACCCAGAAATGGTGAAACGTCACGTGTGGTGTCACACTTAAGTAGCAGATACCAGTGATTTTGCCGACCGCCCTCAGCTTGTAGAGAAAGTACATTACTTTTCCTGATGTTTTAGGTTTTTGCCATGGTATCGTTATCGAGATATTTAGGCAGGTATCGTAGCGAAAGTCATGATTTTGGTATCATGACAACACTAGTGTGAGTGTGTGTTAGACTGGTGCCCCCTCCAGGATGTGTTCCAGCCTTGTGCCCAGTACACACACCTCACTTCAAAGCTAGATAGTTGCAACACATAGCAATTAGGCTTATGACTTCCAAGCTATTCCATCCCTACAGATTACGTCGTATTGATGGTTATTGGCAGGATGTAGTACAAATGTTCTCAGCAGATGTATACACTGACAACCAGACAATATTTTGTCTAGAACAGCAGACTGTTTGTGAAAACAGGTAGAGTCACATAATGAAGTGGCTTTGGAGTGTAATTTCTCATTAGTGACATAGAAAGGTCATGCTTCAAGTGTTGTACAAAAGACCTCATTTTTCGTGATCTAGTATAACTTACAGCAGCAAATGAACCATGTGAATGAGCATGGGGAGTGAAGGCAGTGCCTCGGGATACGTTCAAATCCTCAAAGCCTCCTCAGAGTTTGCGCAGTGTCTGTGTGGCATCATCTACCTTCTTCAGCAACAATCAGGAGCACTCAATCAAGCATTAAATATATTATCAGCAAAACAAATTTGCAGGAAAATTGTTCAGTTCTTGGTCTGTTTGTCTTAGAACTCAAACGTGTCTAGGCTGAAAATTCATACATCCTCGGTATATAGAATCTATGCATCACATTTAACACAGTGGCCTATAAAAAGTGCTTACACTCTTAGAAAAAAAGGTACAATAGAGGTATCTTTAAATGTACAACTGTAGTATTAAAGTCCAGTTGTGTTCCCTAAAGGTAAATTACTTTCTCTTTGCTAGAAGGAGAGGTGAATATTTGTAAGCTTTCATTATAGAACTGTGTAAAACAAAAGCAAATAATATAAGTCCTGGAGATGAAATGGGGCGTATGAAATTTACACAATTTTAACATCTACAAATATAATAGAATAATGTACAATTGTGTTTTCTGACTGAAGGTACAGGATATGTAACTTTGAGGATACCACCACAGGGACAGTTGTTCTGACAGTAGACACTGTTCCACAATCAGAAAACTATTGTATGATTTGGAAACATTCAGTGTTTGTGGAAATCCACCCTGTGCATAAAAAGCTTATTTACATAGGACACATCATATACATAAAATTTACATGAAACAATAATTTATGCTGGTGTTTGTGTTTCTCAACACCATTGTGGTACTTCAGGTAGTTTTGCTGCCTCCCAACTTCAGTGTCTTAGGGCCCTGGGTTCAGTCCCTGCCTCCGGTCACTGTCTGTGAGGAGTTTGGTGTGTTCATCCGGTGTCTGTATGGGTATCCTCCCGCATTCCAAAAACATGTCGGAAGGTTGTAGATTGGCTATGCAAAATTGTCCATAGTTGTGAGTGAGGGAGTGACTGGGTGAGTGTGTGATGCCCTGTGATGGACTGGTGCCCTGTCCAGTGTGTGTTCCTGTTATGATTTTACTGTTATTGGTGATGTTGGCAATGATTACCAGTGAGTTAATGATTTTTAAATGTTGCTAGGGATGAAACCGAAAAAAGAAAACTTTGAGGGTGAAATATAGGTGTGTTCAATTTATGTAGTGATTGATAGATGAATAGATACTTTATTGATATTGAAGGGAATATATCTGCCAGTAGCAGACATAGTAGAGTTAGAATTCACAAAGTAAGTAAGGTACAATATACATGGGAATAAACGGTAACACTAGGAACAAACTATGGTGTTGACCATAACTACATGTAATACTAATACAAGTACTTCACAAAGCCTAGCTATATGAATATATAGAAATAGAAATAGGCAAACAGTAATGCAGAAATACATGTGCAAAGAGCTGCAAGTACATAATGAATAATATATGAATATATAATAATTAATAAAGTGTCTAGATGTGCAGTGAAGTGTTAGGGAACAGCTAAAATAAACCTATGTACACTGAAAAATCACTGGATTAGGAACACCAACCTTGTATGTACACTCATTTTTCATTTTATTAGCTCCATTGTCCATCCAGGACCACTTTGTAGTTCTACAATTACAGACTGTTACTTTGCATACTTTCTTATGCTCATTACACCCTGCTCCTTAATGGTCAGGGCCCCCACAGGACCACCACAGAGCAGGTAGGATTTGGGGTGGTGGATCATTCTCAGCGCTGCAGTGATACTGACATGGCGGTAGTGTGTGTTGTGCTGGTGCGAGTGGATCAGACACAGCAGTTGCTGCTTGAGTTTTTAACCACTCTGTCCACTGTTAGACACACAAACTTCACTGATGTAAAACCTTTTACATCTTGTAGAGACAGTAGCTCATCTGTTCCTAAACATTTGGTGGACTATTCTCAATCCAGCGGTAACACAAAGGGCTGTAAAAACTCCAAGAGGAATGCTGTTCCTAATCCACAGTCTGTCCATTGAGCAGCTCTGTGACTGCAGCCTGCCACTGAACCCAACTTTTTTTTTTATCACAATGATGTGCAGTGGGTGACCATCATCATACATAATGGAGAGCAGTTTGTTGAGTATCCTTCTCCCAGCCACCTAAACCACGGCACCCAGCTCCACACCAACCAATCACCCCACTCACCTGACCAGCTACTCCAGTAACAGCCCGTCCTTCTTTTTAATGCTTCCTCCCAAGCGCACCACAACATAAAAAGAGACCGCTGGTAACCACAGATTGAGAGAACATCTGCAGTAGCTTCCTACAGATGTTAAAGTAGCCCAGCCTCCTCAAGATCAGATTTTGACCCAACAGATCTTTGATGAATAAGGGCCAGTGTGAACTTAGGCTAAATTTGTAACTCGCATAATGGTTTTAGCACGATCCCATTATATTTTAATGTCTGTTCGTAACCCTTTGACACCCATTGTCATATCCTTTGCTGTTTATAATTGCCTGAATTGCTCAGAGTGATGTAGCTGTTTGCCTTTTATTATTTTAATGATCTGACACAGATTAATCATCTCGCTGGCACTTTTTTCTTAAATGACTCAATCAAATGAGATGAGGCACTTATCCATGCTTTCATTCTCGTCAGTCATTACACATGCATAAAGCTTTAAATATTTTATCTTCTAAATATGCTTATCTTGTTGTGGGACACTCAGTGGCACAATGGGTAAACATCCAAAAGAGTGTTATATATGTAAATGAGGTGAAATGCTCTCTAGCACAAGAACAACAGGGCGTTAGTATCTACTACAGCTTTCAAGTGGAGCGTTTTGATTTGCTTTTATTTTCATTTGTTTAAGCAAATCCATCCACTAGAATGCTTCCAGTGCCTGGAGCCTCTGTAGCACATTGGGATAAAAACAGTTTGAAGACATGTTGCTTCAATATAAAGGGCTATATTATAAATTTATTAGAACTAATGAATTTCTAAATCAATAAATTGTCCTAGAAAACATATTTTCCAAGCAGTCACTGGCAAAACTGGAACTAAACTGTGCTATTTAAGTGCTTCTTAAATTTTCACATTACAGCAGCACACTTTTCACATGCTTTCAATTTAGTTCATTAGCACTTGAAATTTGTTTGGAACTTTTTTTTGTAGGTTCATTTGTTGATTTATTGTAGTATATTTTGTAAGGCAGGCATTCTCATTGCATTAGCTTTGAAGAATCACAGCTTTAATGACTTTTCTTATAATGGTTTCTGTAAAATCATCAGGCGATTTATATCCTATTTTTTCATTAATCAGCTACTATTTATTTTCTGCTTCTGCATGGATATCGCTAGCAATCATAAGCCTTGCGTCTTTATGGTTTATTGGTGGCCAACAATGGTATGTTTCAGGTAGTTTTTGTAGCCACAATGTGTGACATTATTATTGGAGTGCATTCAAATGAGCAGAAAGAGAGAGATTAGTGGCTAAAGTAGCTTTAACCCATAGTTTTAATGGATATAGACAGAAACAAAATGCGTTTTAAATATGGTTGTCAGTATACATTTGTCTGTAACTGCTTATCCAGTTCAGGGTTGTGGCGGAGCCTACTCGGAATCAGTGGGAACACACCCTGGAGGGGGCACCAGTGATTCACAGGGCGACACACTTTCACTCACACACTCACACATATGAACATGTTTGAGTCACCAATCTACCTACCAACGTGTGTTTTTGGACCGTGGGATGAAACCGAAGCACCCGAAGGAAACCCATGCAGACACAGGGAGAACACACCAAACTCCTCACAGGCAGTCTCTCATTCACTCAGTTCCACTGTCCACCGGAGCACTTTGTTGTTCTACAATTACAGACTGGACACTCAGTATACATTGTTTGCCCTCATTCACCTTATTCTTCAGTGATCAGGACCACCACAAAGCAGTTACAATTTGGGTGATGGCTTGTTCTCAGTGCTGCAGTGACACTGACGTGGTTGTGGTGTGTTAGTGTGTGTTGTGCTGGTGCGAGTGGATCAGACATAGCATTTGCTGCTTGAGTTTTTTTTTTTTTTTTTTTAAAAGCCCTCAGTGTCACTGCTGGACTGAGAATAGTCCACCAACCGTAAACATCCAGTCTACAGTGTCCTGTGAGCAGCGTCCTGTGTCCACTGATGAAGGACAAGAGGAGAACCAGCACCATGCATCAACAGATGAGCTGCTGTCTCTGACTTTACATCTACAAGGTGGACCATAGAGCCAAGTGTGGCTCACAGTGTAGACAATGATAGGACACAGTGTTTAAAAACTCCAGCAGCACTGCTGTTACCAGCAGTTATTCCACTCATACCAGCACAACACACACTAGAACATCACCATCACATAGGTGTCACTGCAGCACTGAGAAAGATCCACCACCCATCATACCTGCTCTGTGGTTGTCCTGTAAGGGTTTTAACCTTTGAAGAGCAGGGTGAAAGGGACAGCAATAAAGTATATAGAGCAACAAATTGACTATTGCCACTTGGTTAATATGTACAATCATTGACCATATACACAGGGGAAAATATGCAAGCTAAATTGCTAATTCTTAAAACTCTTTACAAAATATAGGACATGGAGAGACTTTATTGTATGTACATTATACTCTGGAACATTAAGTTTCACTGTTCACTGTGGCAGAAATTAGCCAAGCTGCTGCAGCCCCTCAAGCACATATTCACTGAATGAAACAGCTTTAGTGGGAGTTCTCCATAGACAGAACTCTCCAAAGGAATTGCAGTGCAGTGTGAGCAGCCCCATTACAACATGCTATTTAAACCTAGTGTTTTAATACAGTGTCATTTGACTTCATCATTTGGTCTCCAAATAATGATATAAAATAACGGTACATGTGGCTTAACCCAGCTGCTGCAAATAGATGAGCTTGTTAACGATCCAGTTAGCGGAATCAGGTGCTAAAAAGCAGTGAAGCATTGAAAATGGACAGAGGCTTTTTCTGGAGCAAAGCATCAGGGAACTGCTACACTACTAAGACACTCACAGACCTCATCCTCTCTTCATGACCCTGCTGGACATTTTCTAATTGATTGTGCTGACCCTCAGACCCCATGTTCTGACTCCCTCCTCCAGCGGAAGAGGTGGTGCTGGAATGTCCTCAGCGAAGCAGGCAATTGCGATCTGTGAAGCCATAGCGAGAGTTAAGTACTCTGCATTGCAGAACGGCAAGTGCATAATAACTACACAACAATCTGTGTATTGCTGTGTTCTACCTGAATGGAAATTGTTTTTGGACAGGAGAGGGAGAATTCACTCCCCTCGCCAAACCCCTCTGACCCCCTGCCATCACCTCTGCCCCCACTGAGTTAACCAGGATGAGGCTTGCCCTTTCCCTCTTGTTCAGAAAGGACAGGCGCAGTATGCCACCTGGTTGCCAACAGCACTGATTGCAAACAGTTTGAAAAGGTCAGTGCCTAATCTGCGGGCAGAACCTTTACGGCAGCAGAAAAGGGCTCTTTCACTTGAAAAGGAGCTGGCACGGTTCGCAAAGGAGCAATGCTGGCTTGTTTTGTTACACCTTAAGTGCTGGCACGAGGGCTTGTGGAGTCTTGATTGGATGTACAGCTTGTTCCACCACTGGGGGTTAACAATGCACTCCAAAAAAAAAGAAGATAAAAATGCTTTTGGACACCTGCTCATCAGACATTACTTCTGTTAATAAGCATATTGATTGGTCCCTCTTTGCTCCATTAACAGCTTCTACTCTTCTGGGAAGGCACTAGGAGTTGGAACATTGTTGTGCAGAAGGCATTCTCCCACCAGAACATTAGTGAGGTCAGGTACTGATATGAATATAAGCTGTAGATTACAGAAGCCGCAGATCGATGTCTCTGGTCTTTATATCTCTCTAGCCCACGTTTGGCTTGGGCATGGTGACCTTGTACTCTGTTGTACATGTGTACACAGTGCCAAAGTGGGCACCTCCCAAAATGTATTATCATATTTCTGAGAAAACATATGAAATATATGAATCAGGGCTGTCAAACTGCTTGTAAATGCATGCAGGATTTTATTTTAACTCTAATTAATGGCTTTACAAAATTTGGTCACATAATTTACTTGTTTTACAGAGTCTAGTGATGTAATAGCATTATTGAATGATGTAAACACTGGGCCACTACTTTAGAGTTCAGAAGGTAGATTACATGTTATTTTTATCGATAGACACGACTAATATAAATATAATTGCTTTGTGTTGATCTGACATTGATTCGGTTATTTTACATTTAAGTATCCATTATTAAAATTGTCAGTATTACGAAGGGCTGAGGGTTAAGAAAAACTGACAAGTAGAATGGAATGCTCCAGAAGGTAACCCACTGTTTTCTGGCTTTCCAGTACGAATGTAACTGAATGACCACCAGAGGTGGTAAAAGTAACAAATCCACTTGCACATAGAACAGATGGAGAATTATACCAACAAACGGTGCTTTTCCACAGCATGGGTCCGGCTCTACATGACTCAACTCGAATTGGCTCACTTAAAGCTTGTGGCTTTGAAAACCACAACAACTACCGTAAAGTTAGCTGCTGTTTACTTATCATGTATTTGTGTGTTGTTTTTGTTTTTTGGACTGAACACAGCGCCGCGCCCCAGTTCTCACAGATTAAATTTCCTTGTTGCACGTTCGGCTTTCGCTGGAAATTTTCATCAGCCATCGGCCCAAGGAATGTTTAAACATCTTCAAAACACCTCAAAGTAAAGTTATGAGCTGCCGTTGTGAGTCCAATAAAAATAAATGTGAAAGCTGCTGTAACTTAAGAGATTTTACAAGCGGCAGGTTTTTGCTGGATTTGAATTAGCTTTGCATTTTGTGATGATTGACATGGCTTTGGCCAATCAGTGCTCTGCAGGGTTTATATATCACCATTGAGTACCTACTCTGCACAGTTGGAACCCGGAGCGAGCAGGGACTGAAAAAGTACCTTGCTCCAGGGAGCAGGAACAGATTAGGCCAGTGTAAAAGCAAAAGAACCATGCCGAGTCAAGTAGAGTCATGTAGGTTCCAAGCAGTGGAAAAGCACCAAAAGCCACCTGTGACACAGCCCACATCATAATAGGTAGCTCCACGGAGTAAGTTAATGCTGCGAGGGAGTGACACCACCACTCTGTTTACTGGTATTCTCCGTCCAAACACCTGGGACAATAACTGCAGAGATGTCGTAGCTCTATGAAGTCAAGTCCAAATTTGGAGTTCAAGGCAAGCTGCATTACATACTTGATCTGTATGCGAAAAGAAAAACAGGGTCTATTATAGTGTGACTACACTCTTTAAAAAGGAGGGAGATGTCACACATGACTTTGTTGGAATAAATTAATCCACCTATGCACAGGAGACGCATCTGCCTCTGGTTTTTAGGAGTCATGAAATGGATGTTCTTAAGTTCTTATATCTAAGGTATATTTGAGTAACTTGAGGTTTAACTTGTTGGTAAGTATTTATTCAGGAAACTCTTCATAATATAAGCTGTTTAGTTTTGTAGTACTTTCGTTATGTGTTTACCTTCTTGGAATGTTAGCAATTAGAGTCAGTTCCACCTTAAGTAATACATCTGAAACACCAAAAGTCAATATTACCCACATATGGAGCAAGAATAGAGCATCATTCTTCAACACGTTCCATGCTTTTCATTATTTGGAAGTCTCTCCACTCTCCAAATACCTCCAGATGCATTCCAGTGAGCCACTTCCCTTTTACCCATTTCCCTTTTACCAAGCCATTGCTGCATACAGACACTGGACCTTTTTCCAACGTGCATACAGACTGAAGAGCTGGCAACATCACAAATTTCTAGAGATTTCTGGAAGTAAGTTAAAAATGTACACTATTCGTTTTTAATTCTTCATAGTAGTGATAACAATTTAGAGTGAAGTATTCTTTTTATAGCTGTGAACAGAGCATTAAATCAAAGGCCGCTTCTGTGCACAAAGACCTCAAAGCCAGCAACAGCATCAGAGCACTTGACTTTCTACGACATCCACTTAAAATGGATTTTTCTAATGTGCATGCTGCATGTGCTGGGCGCAGCCAGATACGGCTATTTATATGGAGAAATTAAGTTATCACAAGTCCATGCCAAATCGCTGTGAGCCAGCTCTTCTCTGGTTTGCATTAGATAACTTATGTTCCTATTTTGTGCTTGGATGGCAGCGCATTGCTTCTTTTATTACATGCCAAGAAAACAAAGCCTGGGGTTTCTGAAGAGTTCTCAGCTGAATGTACATTTATGGTATGAAATGGAATGAATGTGAACAAAGTCAGTTTTCCTCCCTGCTGCTTTGCACAAGTCTATGATGAAAAAATAATAATAATCTCATCATTATTTATAAACCAGAATATGCTGCCAGTGGTCTTCTGTTCGTACAATTAACACAGGGATTTGTAACACTGCCTGGGATTATGTCATTTATAAGGTTTTTTGTCCACAAATTATTATAGATATTGATTTTGATATAAATAATAATAAGCATGATCTATTATTCAAAATGTGAATTTAATCTTCTCATAGAAAGACCGAATGTTACCAGTTGTTTCCACACATCAAAGCACACAATGTGTTAATTAGATTTTGAAACTGAATATATTATGACAGAAAAGCCTTGGCTTTGCTGTTTTACATGATTCAATATATACAAATCATTTATTATATTCCCACATGTAGTAAGGATTGATATCTGCATGATAATTGTAGGATTTGGGGGCAGTGATTTAATCTAAAAGGACAGCAAACAAGCCAAAAATATGGCATATAACCAACCAGTAATTCTTAGGACCCCATAAGGTTGAGGGTGACCCCTCCACTCAGGTTGTATTCAAATTATCAGAAATATAAGCTGAGACTTTGTCCCAGAAAGAGAGATTAAAGTTAAGGCTGTGCACAGGCACTTGAGTAGTCAGTTAACCGTTTAGGTGTCAGTATTTGAATGCTTAAATCACTGTTCAAGGATTCAATTACCACTTGTGAATGTATTCAGAAAACCTGACGTTGAAAAAGAGAAATCATGTCTCACAGCAGTTTCACTTGCTGGATTTCAGGGTCGCGGTACAAAAGTACAAATAGTGAAATATAAAAAAATAGCAAAAAATGTATAAAATGAAATCTAACAGAAATAAAACAAGATTCAGGTTTACCCTGGACATACAGATAAATTAATTCGAACTTAATAAATCTAATTCTAATTCAAATTTTAGTCATGTTTTTAAAAATGTTACTATTTTATTTATTACTAACATTCATAAACAATAGCTTAAAAGCTATATTACTTGTAAAAACTCTACCATCCAAAATTATGGAAGGGTGTTCCCCTGTCTGTGTGGGTTTCCTCCGGGTGACTGTCTATGATGAGTGTGGTGTGTTCTCCCTGTGTCTGCATGGGTTTCATCCGGGTGACTGACTGTGTGAGGAGTGTGGTGTGTTCTCCCTGTGTCTGCGTGGGTTTCCTCCGGGTGACTGTCTGTGAGGTGTGTGGTGTGTTCTCCCTGTGTCTGCGTGGGTTTCCTCCAGGTGACTGTTTGTGAGGAGTGTGGTGTGTTCTCCCTGTGTCTGCGTGAGTTTCATCCGGGTGACTGTCTGTGAGGAGTGTGGTGTGTTCTCCCTGTGTCTGCATGGGTTTCCTCTGGGTGATTGTATGTGAGGTGTGTGGTGTGTTCTCCCCGTGTCTGTGTGGGTTTCCTCCGGGTGACTGTCTGTGAGGAGCATGGTGTGTTCTCCCTGTGTCTGCATGGGTGTCCTCCGGGTGACTGTCTGTGAGGAGTGTGGTGTGTTCTCCCGGTGTCTGTGTGGGTTTCCTCCAGGAGTGTGGTGTGTTCTCCCTGTGTCTGTGTGGGTTTCCTCCAGGTGACTGTCTGTGAGGAGTGTTGTGTGTTCTCCCTGTGTCCGCCTGGATTTCCTCCAGGTGACTCTCTGTGAGGAGTGTGGTGTGTTCTCTCTGTGTCTGCATGGGTTTCATCCGGGTGACTGACTGTGTGAGGAGTGTGGTGTGTTCTCCCTGTGTCTGCGTGGGTTTCCTCCGGGTGACTGTCTGTGAAGAGTGATGTGTGTTCTCCCTGTGTCCGCGTGGATTTCCTCCGGGTGACTGTCTGTGAGGAGTGTGGTGTGTTCTCTCTGTGTCTGCGTGGGTTTCCTCCGGGTGCTCCGGTTTCCTCCCACAGTCCAAAAACACACATTGGTAGGTGGATTGGCGACTCCATAGGTGTGAATGTGTGTGTGTTGCCCTGTGAAGGACTGGCGCCCCCTCCAGGGTGTATTCCTGCCTTGCGTCCAATGATTCCGGGTAGGCTCCTGACCCACCGCAACCCTGAACTGTATAACCAGTTTCAGACAATGAATGAATGAACAAATATAACTTCTGGTTGATAAAATGTAAAGGACCTTTCACTTAATAACGTATAACTAAAATTAAATAAAGTATAACTGTTAAAATGTCAGTTCCTGTCATGATAAGTTTTCTCATGTAAACAAATGTCATGTCATTTAAGCTCAGTGTAGTCTTCAGATTTGTAGTTTGACAATAGTACAGACAATAAGGTTATCCATGATCATGCACTGTCCTGAACTGTCTGATGTTTATATGCGTTTATAACACTGCACTAAAAGGGTTCCAACCCTATGGATCATTGGCCAGCAATGGTTAAGGTGTCAGGTGTGGTTTGGGTGTCAACTCTTCCCAATTCCTCCCAGCCACTCTCATTAGCCTGAAGACAGTAAACGGAGCATTTTCCTGATTATTTTTCCATGCCGTTTTCTGTTTGCATTTAGTTCTCATCTGGTTTTAGTTGTGAAACATAGATCAACAAATGTTTTTAATCATAGTTTTTGTTAACAAAAACCAAAATTGCAGAGCATCATAGACTCACCAAGTCTCACACACACACACACACACACACATACCTGTGGACATTTTCACATAGCTAATGGGGCACCTGGAGGAAACCCATGCAGATACAGTGAGAACACACCATACAGATGTAGATTTTAGATTTTAAAGTTGTATTGATTTCATACGATCCATTTTATTTCCAGGAATTATATTAAGCTCTTTTATTTTACACAATTCTGTAATAAAAGCTTATACATATTTACATTTCCTTCTGGAGAAGACAATGTAATGTAGATATAGGGAACACAGCTGGACTTTTAAAACCCTGCTGTACCTTAAAAAGTACATTTACCCAGTTTGTACATTTAGTAACAATAATAATGTACCTGTAGTGTACCTTTTTTTTTCCTGAGAGTATAAGCCCATTTGTGGGTTAGAGGGTTATAAAGCATTGAGCTGTGAAGCAGTAGCTCCGTACAGTCCCTGGGATGAGTTGATGTGTTTGTGATCCAGAACGAATCGGCCAACTGAAGTACCTGATCTTACTAAGGTTCTTGTAGTCAAATACAAACAAATCCTTACAGCAGTGTTCCAACATCTGGATTAGAACCGTGCCAGAGGAGGAGAGGCTGGTCCTGAAGCAAAAATGGACTCAAAAGCTTTGAAATTTTAATGTCTTTAAAAAAGCTAGTGGTAATTGATTTTATATTAAATTGACTGCACTTTATAGAGTAGCTTTGGTGGAGTGTGTGTGTGTGTGTTTGAGAGTGAGGGGATACTGGTCTGGCTCAGAGGACCTCATTAGTCTCCAGCACTTAAGTATATGCTGTATGGAGCAGTCATTAGAGCAGTGTGAGAGCTTTAAAAAAAATGCAGCAGGATTCACTCTTATCTGGGCAAACACAACACACCATGGGCCTGGCAAGTAAGTGTGTGAGTGTGTGTGTGTTTTTACGAGTGTTTAACCAGGGATTACAAGGGGTGAAGAAGACAGCGTCCAGACTAACAAAAGCTCAAGAGTATCTCATCCTCCAGTACCTGGAGGAACAAATCGCCACCAGAGTTTTGCATGGACCACAGCATCAGCCTCAAGAAAAAGGCTTGAGGGCGACTGTATTTCTGTGGAAGAAAACAATGAACTGTGGCCAGGCTCTTTGTTTGAACATGACAAAGCAAAAACTCTGAATTCTGCAGCAGTGCTCTGCAGCTCCTTTTTCACATCAGTATCATAATGCGTATTAAAAAAAAAGAAAAAGAACATCACTTTTTCAAAACACTTTATTTTTTTAAAGCCACTTCACATTGAATTTACATTCTGTTTAAGGCCGCACTTTTCCTTAAGCTTGAAACATAAGTTAAAAAAAACATTCATTCATTACCGCTTATCCAGTTCAGGGTCGCGGGGGGTCCCAAGCCTACCTGGAATCATTGAGCGGAAGGCGGGAATACACCCTGGAGGGGACGCCAGTCCTTCACAGGGCAACACACACTCACATTCACTCACACCTACGGACACTTTTGAGTCGCCAATCCACCTACCAACGTGTGTTTTTGGACTGTGGGAGGAAACCCACGCCGCCACGGGGAGAACACACCAAACTCCTCACAGACAGTCACCCGGAGCGGGAATCGAACCCACAACCTCCAGGCCCCTAGAGCTGTGTGACTGCGACATCCCTGCTGCGCCACCGTGCCGCCCAAGTAAAAAAACAAAAAAACAAATATATATCCAACAAAGCAGAAGAGCTGAAGGCCACTATCAGAGCAACCTGGGCTCTCATATAACACCTGAGCAGTGCCACAGACCGATCGACTCCATGCCACGCCACATTGCTGCAGTAATTCAGGCAAAAGGAGCCCCAACTAAGTATTGAGTGATGTTCATACTTTTCAGCCGGACAGCGTTTCTAAAAATCCTTTTTTGTCTTGGTCTTAAGTAATATTCTAATATTCTGAGATACGGAATTTGGGGTTTTAATTTGTTGTCAGTTATAATCATCAAATTAAAATAAATAAACACTTAAAATATATCAGTCTGTGTGTAATGAATGAGTATATTACACATAGTTGACTTATAGAATGGAGTTACTGAAATAAATCAACTTTTTCATGATATTCTAATTTGACCTATTAAACTTCTCATAGCTCACATTATTTGATTATTGTGTAGAGAACACAAAATAAACTATTTAGGGCCCCTATAGAATGGATCGAAGTCTTTTGTGACATTTTCTCTGAAATGTACATTGCTTGCCACTTTCTCTGACACTTAAAAAATGAAATCCTTGAAGGGTGGGACTGCACGCTCACACACACTCCAGACTTTCCATCTCAAAGTGCATTTATACATGACGTTTTCTTTATATTACTTTTCCTCTCTTGAACTTAACATTCTCAGGGTTTCTTCAGACTTGGAAAGCTTCATTGGATTTTATTCCCATGAAGTACATGTACGTGTCTAACATGCTGGCCCCAAAACCTAGGCTGTCAGTACTTGACATAATATTTTTTTGAAGTTTTAGTGAGGGTTTTTTATTTGTTTTTTGTTTTTTTAATGACAGCTGAAACAGCTACATAGTTCCTTATAAAGACATTTATTCCAGACGTTGACAGATTAATGCTGTACATACACTCTTCTGTTTTTTAAAGTAATATTTCAGCATTTTTTTTTTACATAAACTTTGAATCTCCTGAATAATGTGCATTTATTTAGTTATTTACCAAGGCCTGTCTGCCCTACCTCTTTTTGTTTCTCTGTCTTCTTTTGTTTCCATCTTATTTCCTGTTTTGCTTCCAATGTGGTTTCCTTTTTTTTCTTTGCCCCATGTGGTTCTTGGGTCCTCATGCTGTTCATCATTCACCTGTGACGTGTCTCAATCATTCCCAGGTGTTTTGTAGTCCGTGATAGTTTGTAAGCCCTATCTGTGTCTGTGTGTTTGTTCACCATTTTTAGTTTGTTGTTCTACTATGTGTTGGGTTCTCTCAGTTTAGGTCTCCTTATTTAGTCTCTAGGTCTCTATGTTTGGTTAGTTCTTTAGGTCTCTGTCTTTGTGTTTATGATTTGTCTTTTGTGTAGGTCCATTGTTTCCTTTTATTCAGTGATTTTTTTTATCTTGTCTGCTTTTTGTCTAATAGTCTTTTGTGTTCAATATTTAATGTTACCTCCACTGTTGTGGTTTCCAAAGCCCACTGTTCACATTAGAGATGGTGTTTTGCAATGTCACCAGCTACATTTCTGCCAGGGAGCTGTTGTATTAGGGGGAAAAAAACAAGCACCTGGTACCAAAAATTGAGTAGAGCCGAGTAGAGCATAGTGTAGACATGGAATATCTAATAGCATTTAATATATTTTATAACTTCTGTTTTAAGTGTGTTTTTAAATTGTTGTCATTTAAGTGTACAGAAACACATGAAAGGCATTGTCTCACTTTATATTTGTTAACGGATAGCTGATAGTGTTTAAAAAACGCTGGGTGGATGAACATTGCTGGACTATTCCTTTAAAATTTTAATGTCGTTGCTACAGATACAGTTAACTATCCAATCTGATTAAGTGGTTGTGATGTCTTGATTTTTTTCTTACCTAAAAAAATAAAGGGGAGGAAGCTGTTATGGCCCAAAATGGATTGAATTTGTTTCATAAAATGAGATGGATTCCCTTTTTCGGCCAGGAAGAGGCGTGTGAAATAATCAAGCCGTCTGGCAGCCAGGGCCATTGATTCCCTGCCAGTAACTCAGCTTGCGTGTCATTGTTATCCTAGCGCATCACACAGAATAAAGTGCATTCATGTCCTTGGATGTAGGAATATGAATACACTCAGGGAGAATAGCAGTGCATGGTCTGCATGTGCTGCTGTGATCAATATGTGGTTTTATCGACTTGTTTAGGATATCATTCCTTTCTTGCTTTTTTTTTATATGAATCTGCTCAGATGGGTGTAGTGTCAGCTTTAAAATACAAGGAATAGGCCTGAAGGAGATTTTCTGTAGTGGGCAAACATAGGAAGTATTTTCATATCACAACAGGACTCTACACTCACAATTTTCCATTTGCCTTTATAGATCAGGAAAGGGTTAACTAAAACAATACATATCACAAAAGTCAAAATCTAATCTAACTATGTCAGCAAAGCATCAGGAGTAATCAAAAGGAATTTTAGTTTTACCCCTGTCTGTCTGTCTGTCTGTCTGTGCAGGTTTCCAGCGGTCAGTGAGAATGCTCCTGTAGGCCGTGTGGTGGGGGTCATCCTTGCTGCTGCCATAAATCAGAGCATTGTCTACTCCATCATTGAGGGTAATGAAGGAGGTGAGTATATACTGAACATGGACATGAACAACAACAGATAACCTTGTTTCTGCTGATAAAGAACCTGGACCACCACTACGGAGTGCTACATCTCCATATTTCAGCTTCAACCATTTTATAAGAGATAAATACGTGGGTTAAGTGAGGCATGAGAAGAACAAAGTGCCGAACGTCTCGCAGCAGTTGTTTGAGCGAGAGAAAAAGGGAGTGAGCGACTAAGAATGAGAGTTAGTTATGAGATTTAATCCACATTTCAGCATAAAAAATAATGTAGCCCACCTTCTGAACTCTGTAGTAGTGACGCTGTGTTTACATCGTTAAAATAAACCACTAGTAAGTCACTAGACTCTGTAAAACTAGTGAATTGTGGGAGAAAGTTGGATTTGCATAATAATTTGGGGATCGAATGTTTACCATTTCAGAAAACATGGGACAAAATGAGCCGTTCTGATTTTGCTCAACGTCCTTGTCAAGTGAAGAGACTTTAAAATTATACCACCTCCTCAACTGATGCTTTTCCATTTACAACACTGAATCTGTATTTATGTGAAACAGCATCACTGCTGTTGGCTACTCGTATTGAAGTGAGCTGTGGCTCATTCTCATTTAAAGGAATAGGCGCTGAAAACTTGTTGAACATAGGCTAATAAGCTAATATTTATAGGGTTATTTTCATAACTGATGTGACGAAAAGAATATGGTTTGTGAAATAGTTTTCAAGTCAAGTTTTGTTTTATTTCACAGGAAAGAACAGTTCCAAGGTTTTAGGAGCTTTTTCACTGTATAATTCATTCTATGTGTAATACTTTGCTTCTGTCTTAGTATGTACACTAGAGGCGGGTGGTATCCACATGTTTTATACCGATATACCTTCTCCAAATACTATCATGGTATGCCGTATTACAGTGGGGTCGGGTTGCGTGAGCCTCATATTTGTGATTGTGGGTCGAATGAAGGGTTTTTGTCGCTATGCAGTTGATCTCAGCACAGACACTGGCCCAACCCTAATGTACACTCGCACGACAAAGACATTTTTGTGAACTCGTGTAATTAAAAACAATCTGTTTTGTTTGTTTGTTTTAAGTGCCAGATACTCCATTTTGGAACTATATTAGGATTAAAATCATGTAGCTCATGCCTAGCTTTAGTCCAGTGTTTGAGAAGGGAAATCAATGAGCTGGGCTGAACTAGGGCCCTCTATTACCAGAATTAGACCTCCCGGCCTGCACTATCCTAGTCTGACCTATTATAAATAGCCCGTCTTATCTACAGGGTAAGATAAGTTCAGTTATCTCCTAATGTATAATACAATAGATGAAATTTTGTAACACTTCCACTCCACTGCAATGAATGACATAACATAAGACTGCAGGCTTGGGTGAAAGGCTGCACACAGCTGCTGAGAGAGCTCTGAGGCTCTGTGACAGAAGGTTTTGTTTGAGGAAGAGTTCCTTATTGCTGATGTTGTTTGTGGCTGGTGAGAGAGAGGACTAGCATTAGCATGATTAAACCTCATATTCGGCATATGTTGAGATTAAATTGCCTGCCATATTGGGAATCGCATTTGAATACATCTGGAGATGGAAATGAAGGAGGAATGGGTTTTGATTTTTTTTTTTTTTCATCAGGCGAAATCAGAAAAAACAGCTAATCAAAGTGGCATTTTCATTAGAGGGCATAAAAGCAGCAGGACAGGGTAATCAATGTAGCCCTTAAAGTTGCTGAATCCAAGGTGTTTAACTTGGTGACATTGCCTAAGTGCAGGAATGATCCTTAATGAACGGTAATGAGTCTCCAGACATGCATGGTGTCTTGCATCTAAAATTTAGATTTGACCCAAAGCATTATTAAAGCATGGCTTTCAGACCACGACTAATGTAAAACGTCACATTAAATTACAGTTGGTGCTAATTATGTTGAAAAATGAATGTGGCCAGTTAAGATTATGCAAATGGCATGTTGGTCACCGTTTACTCGTAGCTTTCATAATTCCTTTGGGACTTTCTCATGTATGAATAAAATGCTCTTAGACACAAACACCACTTCAAGAAACATTTTTTATTAAATTGCTGTAGGCCGTGTAGCCGAAACACATTGACACCGTGCTCTGTTTATGCTTTCTACAGGTGAGTTTGCCCTAAACAATCGCACTGGAGTTATCAGCACCGCCAAAGCTTTGGACTACGAGACCAACAGTAGCTACATTCTTCGTGTAGAGGCAGATTCCCTGAGAGTGGTCTCCTCCAACTTGCGGGCACCCTCCAAAAGTGAGTGAGCTATCACCGCTATCAACTCCACAGCCATGTTCACAACAAGAATGCATAATTGAATAAATTACATTTTATTTTAAAAAGGTCATAAGCAGGCAGAGCTGCGTGATTATTTTATTGTTTGTATTTTTAATTATTTTTATGTCCTTTAAAACAGAGTACAATTTTCTAATTTCAAAAGCTGGAATTTCATGTGTGGAATTTAATATTTAGGTTGGACTTAAAACTCTTGGCTCTTAAACTGGCAGCATATTTCACTATTTGCAAATAATAGCTTATAAATCACAATATTGCACAACATACAATGCTATTAGACAGTTTGTTTAGCCCTCTATATTGCCTTTTACATTATTTGTCTTAGTCCTGTCCATCTTTATCTTGACACGTTGGGAGCCACTGTATATAAAGGAACATTAAGTAGGATTTTTACCTTAGAATTACAGCTTCAAGATCATTGCGATGCTTTGTAACATGGAGATTAAAGTCTTTGACATTGTTATTCTGAACTCAACCCTGTGGAAATGGCATGTATCTTATGGAGGATGGTAGGAAACAACCCCCCACTTCCCTCTTGATTTTGGGACAGTGCTGTAAAAGTGAATTACATTCTGCGACTGTAGGGTGCGGGCAGGAGCAAAAGTGCCAGATCTTACCTAAGGTTCCTTTAAGAATACCATTGATACTTGGGCAAATGTTTGGAAAACCAATTACAGAAGGTACATTGCTTATTAATCTTGTGTTGCAACTGGATTTCTTCCATTAAGGCCCCATCCATACAGATATGTTTTATTTTTCAAAAACTTCTTGTATTCTTTTCCAGAAGAATACAAGAGCAGTTGAATTATCATGCAAGTCTGGTAGGTGGCCATGGTACATCTTAAAGAGAGACATCAAAACACCACAAATCATGAGGGAAATACAGGTTTAATACCAAATCACTTAATACTCCCTAGTGCACTACACAAGTCATGAAATGTAGTGTATACATATATATATATATATATATATATATATATATATATATATATATATATATATATATATATATATATATATATATATATATATATTTCTGATATAGCATCTTTTCTATTTATTGATATTTGGGAATCTGAAATCTAGTGCAATCTGCTTGTATACACTAAATGAGGAGCTATTTGTACTTCAGCCAGAGACAGACATATTGTGTCACGTCAGTGTTTTTCTGAAAATATCCGTTTTCTTTCGTCCGCCTGAGAACAGTGTCAACTGTGTTTTCAAAAACCTCAGTTTTCAGTGACCTAAAATGGCATGTTTCGTGTGGATAGAAACTTTTGTTTTTTAAAATAAATGGACGAGGCTTAAGTTCAGGAGGGTCCCAAACCCGTTTGGTCGATTATTTTTGGAAACCGTGTTATTTGGAGCAGAGGATTTGGATCAGTGTAGTGGGGACGCAGGAGGCACTGGTCTATTTATCTCATTAGCCTCAGTATGCAAACATACTTGGAACACTCACAGACAGAGCCTGAGCTTGATTAGATCTCATCAGCCCTTCTGAAAGCCAATTAAGATGAAAAGTGTGTGCATGTCCGAGACACTCTCATCAACCCCCGCACACTTTGTTTGAAGCATGGCTCCTGTGTGATCTGGCGGCAACCTGAACAGGGTTTGTGTTTTCTTTCAAAACTCATATCCTTTGCTAAAGGCTGTAGAACATTAGGCAGTACTCCAGCTCTAAATGCAGAGGAGTTAGTCTGAAAGCAAGCCACATTGCTTGATTCGTTTTGGCCGGCGGGAGGATGCGTGGCCTCTTGAACCAAGTGGATGGAAGGCCTTTCACTCAATTAACAAAAACACGTCACATAAACAGAGATTAGCCTGTAGCCTTGCACCGGGACTGCACCATGGTTGAGTGCTTTATTCGGAGTAGCAATGGGGATGGGTGGAGAAAGTTTTGGAAGCCCACCCCTTCGGCATCAGCACTGCATTGTGTCAGATGATGAATGACACAATTGCTCTTGCTGTCCCTCACTGCAACACAGCATGACTCTGCAATCTGCTGAGATGACAGAACACAATGTAAACTGCCAGGCAATGCGTTGCTGTGTATAGGAGTTCAGATGAATTGTTCTCACCACAAATAACTGAGCTAAACCTAAAAAGTGATTCATTGGTGTGTTTCGTTAGTGACTTTCATTCTTTGCCAAAAATTCAACTGGAAAAATATCCCAACCCCTTTCTTTAAACAAAAATACAAGTCTCCTGAAACTAATGACAGCTGGTGGATACACAAAGAATTGAGAGAATTATGTTGTGAAATATTAGTATATGGTTTTTGTGGTGTCTGGCTACTGCACAGTGAAGTGCCACTGTATTTTCATGATTAATTTTCCATATCAGAATTCAGGAAACATGCATAGGTTCACTAGTGGCTGTGACTCATATATTAAAAAGCCTGTATTTGTGTTGGGGACATAGCAACCCCTGGTTCCTATCATCAGCACATCTCACAAATGGCCTCATGCAGAAATTGAAAATAGACGGATGGAATTCTCCTACAGCAATATGCTCTTTCTAAGAGGATGTTGTATTGAGTCAATTAAGTGGTATGAACATTGTGTGAGCTAATGTGCTTTGTGTGCAGGCAACACAGCAAAAGTGTTCATTGAGGTACAGGATGAGAATGATCACCCCCCAGTTTTCACCAAATCGCTCTACCTGGCTGGGGTTGCAGAGGATGCCAAGACTTTCACATCTGTCCTGCAAGTCCAGGTAAGGCAGAAGCTTTAGGTTTAGGTTTGTTTTGTTAAATGTTTGTTTTGTTTGTCATTTATAATTGTATTAGATGTAAAAGAAAAAGGTAACAAGTTATTGTGTAACAGAATTGTAATTCAAAATTCAACTGTTGCGAAGTATTAAAAATGGCCTTTTCATTTTATTCACACTAAATATGCTACAACCGCTGTCATCGAAATTGTCGAAATTTTTAAATTGTCTAAACCAAAACTCACACTTACTTTTCCTCAATTCATAACAAATGCAGTGACAAATCACTTCTTCTCACCTGACGTTTTCAAACGTGTTATTTTCATTTTAATACTATGCAGCAGTTACCATGAAATGACATAAGTGTGGGAGAATGTTTGAATTTTTAATTACAATTTTACAATTTGCAAAAATAAAAATCACTTTAAAATGTATTTGAACTTTAACCAAGTGATAAAGCATTTCATGTGTAATGTAGTCTCATTATTCCTGAAAACAAGTCATAAGGTGTGCAACATAGTATTTTGTAATGACATTTTGCAGTCATTACAAAAACATGGCGGTGGAAGAAGTGAATGCAGGCACTGCATTTTCTACTGGGGGTAGGTCTTGTCTACAGGCAGGGTAGTCAAGCGCCTGCATTCATTTTTTCCACTCCCATGCTTTTGTAATGACTGCAGAGTGTGGTTTTACACTGTACTGTTGAAATATGTATGGGCATCCCTGGAAAAGACGTTTTCTTGAAGGTAGCATATGATCTTTATATGTTTAAGTTATAAACCTTTTTATATGTATGTTTTATCATAAGCAATGCTGTCACACTAGTGTAAGTTATGATTGACATAATTCCATACTATGACAGCCCTTGTTTTTTGGACTGGTTGCTGGTAACAGTCCCAGTAGTCCTTCTTATCCAAAAAAAAGACATGAACTATTGATTCAGCTGGCCACATTACATGTCTCTACTTTGCAATAGTCCACATACTTCCAAGCCTAAAAAATTTGATGGTGCTTGTGCATACAGTTAATATAAGGCTTACTTTTGACACTGTAAGTGTTTAACTGGCATTTGTGGATCTTACACATGTAAAGTTTGACCAGGGTTTGCTAAGTTAGACTAAGCCTATTTGGTTATAGTGGCTATAAATGAAGGACAGTTCTTGCACATTCGCCGTTTATGCACAGAAACTCCTCCAGATTCCTTGAAAATGTTGATTATATTATATTTCAGTTATTTTCTCATGTATTTGTTGGTTATGATCTTTGGCTCATTTTTGCTTCTAAATAACTGAATCTTTCCTGGATGCTGCTTTTGTACCAGATCATGATTACAGTCACCTTTTCACGTTACCTGTTTCAGAGCATTTTACTGTTTAATTGTCACTCCTATATTCTTGCCCTAAACTGCCTATCACAACATTTTTTAGGAATGATTTGTAGACCTGAATTGGCAAGAATGGATGGATTTTTAAAAGTAAATTTCAGCCTTTAATTTAATAATCAGGACCCCCACAAGACCACCCCAAAGCAAGTATGATTTGGGTAGTGGGTCATTCTCAGCACTGAAGATACACTGACATGTTGGTGTATGTTGCGTTGGTATGAAAGTATCAGGAATGCAACAGTTCTCCTGGAGCTTTTAAACACCTCAGTATCATTTCTGTACTGAGGATAGAGGATAACTAACACAAACTATGAAGCAATTGTCTCTACCTTTGCATGTACTATATAAATGTCTAATAGAGTGGTCAGTGAGTGGGCACAGTGTTTAAAATCTCTAGCAGCACTGCTTTGTTTGATCCACTCACTCCAGGGTAAAACACACTAACATCCAACCAACATTCAGTGTCACTGACAGCATTGAGAATGATTCACCCAGTTAATACCTGCTCTGTTTTGGTCCTCTGGGGAAATGACCATTGAAGAACAGAGTGAAAGGGGGCTAAAAATATATAACCAACAGATTGACTACAGCCTGTATTTGTAGAACTACAAATTTTTAAGTGTGTATATGGTAAGTGGAAAAAATGAAATGGAAAATAAGTGTAGAAACAAGAAGACTGCTTTAATTTTATGGTTGCTTGCTACCAGAAAACTTAATAGTTTCTGCATAGAACTGATATATGACTTTCTCGTTGTGTATTTTGATGCAGTGGCAGACTGTGTTAATAGACAACAGTTTTCTGAAGTCATGCACATTCAACAGTGATTTCTGGTCTTTTTCAATCTTTTCACAATATTATGTTCCATAGATGGTGAGTGATCTACATTCTTTGCAATCTTGTATTGGGAAATGTCCATTTAACATTGTTTGACAATTCTCATGAAATCTAGCACACACTGGTGATCCACGATCTTGTGTAAAGAATAAGCATTTGGTGGATGTTCCTTCTTTGTCTATGATACACTCACCTGTTGCCAGTTTACCCAATTATTGTGGAATGTTTTAAAACAGAGAAACGTGAATATTCTGTAAACTTTGCACTCTTATGTTGCCCCGGTCTCAGCTTTTTTGGAGTGTGTTGCAAGCGTCAAGCTTTAATTTTTTACTTTAATTTAATACTTACTACAACTAAAAGAGCAAAATATGCCCTATGATACAAGTAAACAAGGAGCCAGGGAGGAACATATGAGACTAGAAACAAACCATAACCATGGAAAATACAACCTAACAAGGATCACAGATATGGCAAGGGACTAAGAATAAACTACATATAAGAGACACCATTAGAAACAATGAACACCTTGCGGAAATTCACATAAAAATTACCCACACCATAAAGACATTAGAAATCATTTAAATACACAAAGACTGGCAAGAAACACCTATGAATAGAACCCAAAAGGGGCGTGAAGGAAACAAGACAGAAATCATAAGAGGGCAGGAACAAGAACTGACATGTACCCAGAAGGAAGTGTCAGATTGCAGTGATATTTGGAAGGAAGATAATGGTTATCAGGAACAATAAATGGTGAAAGACTGATATGTGCAATATTTATTGTGCTACACCTACAGAAGTAGTGTCTCTCAGTATGGCGAACGCAACATGCCAGAGTGACTCCATGACAGTCCGTCACGATGGTTGATGTGATCCACACAACTAGTATGACGCGCAATACAACGATAAGAACTACCTATGTCCCAGAACCCCTCTCCAACTCTTCCAATTGTTGGAATTGCTTTCAAACACTTCTCTGTGGCATGCTTCTCTTGCAAATGGTGCTACCGACACAACAGCATGACTCAGAATGGAGAAAGATGGTACCGAGATAATTTGAATCATTAGTTGATTCCTTCTGGGTATAGCTATTTTTGAGGGTAGGTGTATATAAGATTTGATATAAGATCATTTGTTATATTAGTAAAACTAATATCTTTCACTCTCATTTTATTACCATATATATCTTAGCAGAATTAATTATTGGAGGGGTTTTATGGCCAAGTTATGACCCCCACAATCTCCCTTGGAAATTCCACTCATGCTTTTGGACATTCTACAGTGTTTCATTTGGTAGTTTCTTGACTGCTTTTTGTTTAACTCACACTAAATTGGTTCTGGTCTTCACTAAGACAGAATGCTAATACCTTGCCTTGACTGTACCTGTCTAGACAGAAAATTGGGGTATGAGTCTTTTCAGTTTCCAGTGTCTCTGAAAGTTTCAGAGTGTGGCAAGAATGCTGTTTATTATTGGAGACACTTTTCCAGTGTGAAGAGTATGTGTTGGATGGTGGTCCTTATGTGTGACCAGCTGGGTTCTGGAAGATTGGCTTCTCTCAAAGCTGGCAGTCTGTGAAATGCCAAGGCTGCAGAGGCTGCCAGATACAGATCTCACCACAACTGTCAATAGAGCAGACGACAGACAGAGGCCACAGCAAAGATCCTCATAAATCAGGCAGGCTTTCTCCTCTAGCGCGGAACATCACTTTGCACAGCTTCTCTCTCTCTCTCTCTCTCTCTCTCAAGAATTACATTGTACTATTCAATTTGAAAACTATTTACAATAGCACTAGATTTCAGTTTTTCAGTACTGAGAAACAAATGTTCCTGCAGTGTTTTAGATGAAACTATTAGTAATAATTTCACTAGCTTAAAGGAACACTAGGTAAGATTTTTTTTATTTTGCTAGTGTAATTCATTTTTATAGCATTGTACTTTTTCTCCAAATGTTAGTTTCTGCAGTGCTGAGCCCAGAGTAGCAACAACAGAAGCTATTCTCTCTATTAAATATAAGTGAAGCGTCACAATGTATTTGAAGCTGTAAATTTGAGGTAAAAATATTACGTAGTATTCCTTTAATGTTTTGCTGTTTTAGTCTTGGCCCATTTTTTTTCACAAGAATGTGCATTAGTGGATCACAGTGTATGACTTGGACTGGGGAACATTCCCTGTGGTCGTCTCAGGTATTGAAGCATAGACATACAAAGACACTACAAAATGTAACATTCATGACAAACACTGTAATCAGACTGCCATATTTGTAAAGAATAAAGTTTGTTTTGGCTTGGTTTATTACACAAATTTTAGAGCACAGTACAGATAAGGACAACGCAAGATACGATTTTACTGCATGCGTTCACTTTGTGGCCTGCATTCAGGGGCCTGAAAGATATGCTCAAGCTTTCTGAGAACATAAGCCATAAAGAATGTCTGAAACACGTCTGTGCTGAAAATATAGACTTATTTTTTTATGTTTCCTGCAATTCAAAATGACCTGTCAGGTAAATGTGGAATGAATGATTCATGAAAGCCAGTCAGAAAATATTTATGCATATTTTTTTCTTTGGGGGGGGGGGGGTAAATAAAGTAATCTCTTCTTATCTCTTTATATCTTTTTTTTTGCAGTGCCATTGCACAATTCCACATCAGAGGTTCCATTCTCGGAATTTTGTGATTTAGAGCCAAATTGAGTTGAAAGTGAGATGACAACTCAGTTTCAACTCAGTCAAAGCGCAAACTCCTTATGGAAGACTCCTAGAGCAAATTATGGCTACCAATGTCAGCCTGACTCAATTGAGCTATTTTTGCAGTGGCATTCGTTGCTGAAATAATGTTTTAAGACATGTCACTCCTGCTTAGAGTGTTTGTCTTAGCTTTTTAATCTACAAGTGTGTTACATTAGCTCTCTCAATTTTAAGGAGATTTAAGTTTACGTGTCTTCACTGAATATTACAAAATATGCAGATAAACATCAAATATAATTAATAAAAATGATAGCAGACTGTAAAGCTACTTACAGTTGTTACTTAAAGGCAATGTCTATGATTGTGGGGAAGTGCAGTTCTTTCAGATGCAGTGAGACTTTTAAGGTGAAACTGTATATTCGAGGAGAAAAATAACTGTTGTTGAAATTGTCTAGTTTATAAAAAAATTCTTGCAAGTTTATATCCACTGTTTGAATTACCAAAGAAACACACTTGCAACCTGAGTTGTTTAGATTGGTAGCATTTTCGCTCTGTGATACATTCATGCAGTTAGCAGTCTTCCAAGTTAGAGTGGGTTCCTACCTAAATAATTGGAGACAGCAAAAATAAATTAATATTACCCACATAAGGAGCAGGAATAAAGCCATATCTCCATCTGTTTTTATGATTTTCAACATTTGGAATGTTCTTTGTTGTTTCTTTGCTGTGAGCAGAGAGAGGAAGCCTAGCATGTCTGACCAAGCCATTTTGTTATTTTACTCGTTACTGACACTAGTGTTTTTCGTAAATACATTTAACTGGTTTCAAGTGCATAAACAGACCGGAGCGCTAACGAATGGTGAAATGCCTTTAAGCTGCATTCCAGTTGCTTACTTTGGAAAATTTTGCCTAAATAGTGCCCTGCATATTATACTTAGTTATACAAGTTATAAAACGAATAATACTACAGCACAAAATGGTAGGCAAAGGGAAATGAATATAAATGGTTTTATTATGTAACACTTAACATGTATAGTTCTAGTGATAAAACAATATTTTATGACCTACACTGTGCACTATGAAGTATGTGGGGAGATATTTGAGTTTCAGCCTTTGTAAAATTTGGCAAACAATGTAGAAGCTACAGCTTCATATGACGTGCATTGTCATAGCAACAGTTCATCTTGTCCTGTTAGTAAGTTTGTAGTGTAGTATGTTAATATAGTGTGTGCTAGCCTGTCAAACTTACAGTTTTTAGTATTTGTTTTATATAGTTTATAGTATATGTTGTATAGAATTAGTGTGTAATATACAGTTGGAATGCAGCCTTAGTGTATTTTGGACAGTCAGAAGTATGTTTTTTATGTTTTATTGCATTAAAAAATGGGCCCAGATCTGGTGTTTTCCATGGCTGAGCATTCACTGGTATACCACATTTTGCAAAATTCAAAGACAACGCACCATTACAGTCAAAACACTTTTTTTTTTTGACAAATTATTTATATTCAACATGAGGAAGAATTGTAGAAAAAAGGTACTGATACTGCTCAAAAGCTTCAGCAACCAAATTTGATATCAAATATTTGAAGTAATTAACATGTCCACCCTTTATCTTTGTTACAGCTTTTGTTTTTTGCTTTTTGCTTCAAAGAAATCTGAAAGTCTAAATTTTTTAGAACAGTTTCCCTTGATCCAAGTAAACCCAAACAAAAAAAAGTGATGTTTAAGTCTGGGCTCTGGAGCAGCAGCTACTTATGATCTTGGTTTTCTCTGTGCAAACGTCTTGAAAGTTCCTCTTTCTTTCACACGCGTAGTGTTGAGTTTTCTTCTCAAAGTGAAACAAAGGACACAGAGATCTAGAGTGGGGATTGATGTATCATTGTGTGATGGAGGTAGATGCAACACCAGGTCTCTTTCAGATCTCACTATTAGGGTGTGTTCAGACTTGTCAGTTTTGGTTCAATTAAAATGAAAGCTGGTTTTTTACAGTTAATGTGAACGCTCCGTTTCAAACTTTGGTGTGCATCTAACAAGCAGACCAAGACCACCTGAGTAGTAGGGTCTCAATGAACTTTCTAAACGAACTCTGGTGTGGTTCAAGTGTGAAAGTAATACAAACCTAAAGCATCTAAATAACCAAACAAACAGGGCATGAAGTCCCAGGATGTAAGAATAATTGCACCATGAGGGAACAGAGTGTGTTAAAAACCAACAATGAACTGAGGACAGACCTCCTAATGCCTTATTTTTGTAGCGCAGCTACTCTAGATTGTGCAGTGGAGGAATTTCTGGTGCTGTTTTGACTCCTTTATGCATTTTTCCATGTCTCACATTTCCAGTTTGTAAAACTAACTTCAGGTAAAAACAAACAACCCTGAGATGTGCATTAGCCGAACTAACAACTCTAATGACAAAATAATTCATACGTGTGTTTTTTGTTTGTTTGTTTTTTACTTATTTATTTTGATGGTAAATTAGTTATTGTGAAGTCAAACGTGTAAATTATTGTAAGTTTGTTCAATATTGGAAGGCTGTAGAGGTCAGAAACAGTTCAATATTGTTCCCTGTCCAGACCTAATAACTGAGTGTTGGTAGTGTCTCCTGCATTGGCTCTTTCCTCAAGCAGCTTCACAGCTTATAGATTAGACTAATCTACTTTCGAATCCCACTTTAAATAGTTTATTGTTGGGGGCAGCTGTTTCTTGGTCCATCAATTCTGAAAGAGGAGATGGAGATAAAAAGCAATGCATGTAATTCCACAGGATAATTATTCTGGCTATAAAACGAATTCTTTGTTCTTGGAGCAGACACATTGTTCCATGCTCTAGTACTTAGTATTGATGTCATCAACTGTTCTTGAAAGAAGACAAGGCCTGTTGAAGCCTTATTTGTCCCCTGTGCTCTCTAATAAGTGAATGCAGTTATTTAAGGAGCGCACACTTCAGACATTTAAGGGGAGATATTATACCTTATTATACCTTACCTATATATCTTATTAAACAAGTTAGAATAGGTCTATGGTCCATACAAAAAAAAGTTCTTTGCACAAAATCACTCTCACGTAAAACAATATCACCAGCTCTATTCTTGCTGGTTTCCGTCCCTTTCAGAATAAACCGTTTAAGGGCTCCGCCCAGCACATGCATTTATCTGATTCGGTAACAGCTGCAGTCCTTGAGGTGGAATAGAACAAAAAGAAGCAAACATAGCTTTTCTTTCTCCAGCTTGCAGATTTTGTCACCTTAAATGATGCAGTAGTTTTGTCCAGGTGCCTGTAACTTCTTCACTGTTTAAAGTGTTTAATAAAAACTTAAAATATGCCGGTGTTAGTGTTTTGGTGTGAATACAGTGTTTTAATCAATTTAGCACTTACAAATAACTACATCATTTTTTAAAGTGGTATGAAATAGCAACTTTCTAGACAGTATAAAAACATCAGTATATCTACACTTTTCACTTTTCAGTTTCAAAGTTTGGTTCATGACACTGTGACACTGCAAGGCTTTAAAGGTCGTGCAGAGCAGCTGCGCAGTGCACGCCACCTCTTCCCGTGGCTATTGTAGGTAGACTATTGTTCATTAACAATCTAACCTCGAGAAGAACAGCCACAATATATCACAATTTCAGCTGTCAATGGCATATATTTCTATTTTCTTTTAGTTTTCTTATATAAAAATACATCGCCAGATTGGGGGCAAAAATGAAGAATTAGCATGCAGTGACAGCACAAAGGAGCAGTCCAACTCAATACAGTGCCCACGGCTGAAACACAAGCAAACTGGTTGTCATACAGCCACAGAAGAGACAACTAGTTCAGCTGTTCTTAATTATAAATATATAAATTCTAAATAATAGTTTTTGTGGTGTTTGTTTCCATATGGTGTCTCCTTAGCCCTTTTCATAAAGATTAACTTATTGCTGATAAGTTTTTGCCATTGCCTTGTGATTTAAAAACTTCCACAATAAAGTTGCTAATGTAATGTTTTCTTCTGATTGATGAGCATGTCTGGAGCATAGCACTTCTGATTAGTCAGCATGCAGCTTTTTTGCGTTACTAATCTAGATACTCTCTGCCTCTCCTGTCCCACACTTAGGCAAGTGGTGGGTGCTAATTTCCCACCCTGCCCTTAAGTCACCATGCCTAATGCTAAGTGTGGGCTAAAATTCTCTGGAGTGATAGAGCTTCAATCTTAATACGGTTACGCCACCGTTGTGTCACGTTGGCATGCTGTGATCCAGAAATAATCATCCAAGATCAGTACTTGACCTTAACATCCTTTCATGTTTGAATGTCATCAAACCCTCACAACAGTGTTCCAGAATCTGATGTAAGAGTTTATTGAGGCAAAGAGTGGAAATACCTCCCATTAATACAAATGAAACACTGGATCTGCAAGGATCTACAAATTATAAATGTTAAACACATTTTTAAATGACTCTACTCTGCTGATATAAAGACAACTTGACAGACATGTTGCTAACTCAGTTTCACAGGAATTTCCTCAATCAATCCTGCACCATAGAGGCAATCAATTGATGCCATCAATTTGTACCTATATCCCACTCTGTGGCTGTAAAATAAAATCCAATCACCACTCAGCTTTATCTCCTGAGCCATGGGACCCGCCAGGACACCCTGGACCAACTGCAGGAGAATGTCAATTAGAGGATGTATTAGAAATGTCTCTGCTTGCTAGTTGATACATGTCTGCTTTAATAGGATTATAAGCAAAATAACATAATCTCATAGATGTTCCTCTCCCTCATGTTGAAAGTGTGAACTCCAGGACAGGCTTCAGCACCTGGTCACTGTCCCTGTTTGCTTGTTTTGTGAAAGCACTGTTTTCAAAAATATAAAGCTAGTTTTGTTCTGGATAATTGTAAAAAATGTATAATGTGCACAGTACTATGCAAAGCCATGGGTCTTCATTAATATCTTGTCAATAGAGTCACTAGGTAAACAGTGTTCATATGTCAGCATCAGGGGAAATAAAGGGGAATAAAACAGAAAGCAAACAGATACTTGCATGATTTGATGGTTTGTCATTGTCATGTCTTCTTCTCTTTAATGGAGATCTGCTTTAATATTATTAAAGAAATCTACAAAGTTCAAAGCTTTGAAGTTCAGTCTTAAAATTGGTTTCGCAAATTTGCCTTCCTGCAATCAAGGTAATCCCAAACACTATAGGGCAGCCAGTCCATTTCCTAAGTGCCCATTTCTACACAGCTCCACATCCTTTCACACCCATAGCACTCACTGGGTGGTCTTTCTAGCATAGGAAGGATGGACACAATCACTGTGAATTTTTTTCAGATCTATTTTCTAGGATTCTGAACAAATAGGAGGACCCTGGGACGACACTGTTTTAGATTAAACCAGAGCTTTTTAGGATTCTGAAATAACTGAAAATGAGGTTATAATAAATGTAATAGCATGAAATGGGTATCTTGAGGCAGATAATTTGCAGAAAAATGCCGTAAAAAGATAAATGCAATACATTATTTATTATTTAATAACCTCCCAGTATATTTGAAATATTGAATATTTTTAAAGGGTTTTCCCCCCCAGATTTATAATATTTAAATACCTTATTAAATGTGTAATTATCTTGCCTCGCACCAAGTGAATCTGCGTAGTCTTCAGCCCACTGTGATCCTGATTGGGATGAAGCAGCTACAGAAAATTAATGATGAATGAATATTTGAATATATAAATTAATACATGTTTAATTGTATACAAAAAAATTATAAAATGTATATTAATATGTAAAGCTTGGGTAATGGTATGTGACACATTGTTTTTAATGTGTGTGTGTGTGTGTGTGTGTGTGTGTGTGTGTGTGTGTGTGTGTGCGCGTGCGTGCGTGTGTGTATTTTGCAGGCCGTGGATAAAGACACAGGGAATTACAGTGCAATGCACTACCGCCTCATCATTCCCCCAACAGCAGATGGGAAGGACAGCTTTGTTGTGGAGCCCTACACAGGGGTCATTAAAACAGCCATAATGTACAGGAACATGAGGCGCTCCTACTTTAGATTCGATGTCATTGCCACGGACAACTTCGGACGGGGTCTGAGTAGCAGTGCACAAGTGGTGGTGAGTGGAGAGAGAGAGAGAGAAAGAGAGATTGTAGACAGGCCCGGACCGACCATTGGGAAAACTGGTGGATTTCCCGTTGACCTGACCTGTTATCTGGTCTGGACGCTTATGATGAGTTCAACAGCACAGTACGACTTGTGAAAACACAAGGGTTTCCATCCAAACATTCACAAATAAAGACATATCGGCAGAAAAAATGAGAAATTAATCGTGTTTCCATCCACTTCAATTTAGTGTATGAACATCAGATGACAGTTCCGTGATCAGATGAAACGATCATTAAACGAGGGAGATGAAGAGATTTGAGTGAGGTTTTTCTTTTATCAGATTTTTTTTACAGAAATCTATATCAAAAACAAACTTTATATCAAAAAGTCTGATTTAATGTTTATTTGTTGGGGCTTGTTTCTGCCGTATACAAGTTGCTCTTAATGTTTTGACAGGAAAGAAAATATATCTTGTGTGGTCTCTGACTTTTGCGCAGTGCTGTACATATGCACTAAAATACTGCTTATGAAAACAGAGTGGTTCTAAAGTGTGAAGAGGAGAGAAAGAGAAGGAGAGTCCGTTAAGAGTCTGCGGTCCCAGGGACAGCGGCTCAATCCGGCACTCAATCCCACACTGTGCCGCGTGTGCAACCAGCCGAAACATTATTGTTCATTTAGAACCTCACGCTCTTTTTCGCATTTCGTAATTTTTTAATATTGTAAATTTTCCACCTCATCCCTCTGTAAAAAAAAATAATATTAATTGTTATATTTGGGTGTTTTGCGAATTTTGGGCCTTTTATGTGCATTTCCATAATTTGGAAAACACATAGCGGCTTTCAACAGTGACGTAGCATGTAAAAATACATACATAAAAATGATCCACTCTCACTCACTCTGTAAAGCTGGTGAGTGTGTGATTAGTGCAGCTTAAATAGACAAAGAAAAGATGATCCCTGGAGCTGCTGTCCCAGTCTGGCCCTGATTGTTGATTTATTTAAAAGAGCAGGTTTTATATGCAAAAGTGAGAAAACGATTGAAGAAATTAACGTTTGTTGATTTTCTAAATGATAATTCGTTCATTTATTTAAATGAGACATCATTTCCATAAATAAGGCATTTTTGCCACAGATTTATTAGCTGTTTAGTGTATTGGAAAAAACAAAACATAAAATATGATATACATTTTGTGCATGCTATTTTTAAAACTTCAATTGATTTAATAATCCAGCATTTAACTTATGTGATGTTGCATATACATAGGTTTTTTTTATTTTTTATTTTTTTATTAAGTACTTTTTAGTGGTAGTTTCATGGCAAGTCTGAATGTGTGCTGATAAAATAAAGCTTAAGGGCTGTAATTTTGAATGATGCAACCCCAGAACCTTTGCGGTAAGTATATGAGGGTAATGTATGTGCGAAAAAGCCAAGTGGATTTTATCTGTCTTATTTTCTCCTCAATATTATTTAAGGTATTTCATCATTTGAGTTCAGTTTTTCTACTAAATTTGTCATGGATATTTCACATTTCCAAAGATCATTCCTAGATGGCACAAGATGTTTTATTTCTGAACTGTTATGTCCAATGTTAGTGGTCATTTACAGTGGAATTTACAGGCAGTTCCTGCATCTCTCACCAGCTGATAAAATCAGTTCTTACTGACCTGGACTTTACCAGAACAGGGAACTGTCTATTCATCAATTCTTAGGGGCCTGTGTTTTAGCCAGTCAGGGAATCAAACCCTGGTTAACAGTTTTTACCGACCCGTGCTTTACCCGAGCGGGAAATCAAACTCTAATCATAATATCTTACTGATCTGTGCTTACCTTAACTGGAATTTGAACCTTTTGAATGCTAAGTATTCTGCATAGAAAAGAGCAGGTTTCCCACTACACCAGCTACACATCACAGTGTGTGCTTTTGCCCTCGGTCTTCCGAAAAACTGATGTTGTATCTTGATTTGAGAAGTAATAACTGAGTAAAGTGTATTTCCCTGTTCTAACACCCTGTAGTCTCACTGCAATTTCAGCCTATCCTGCCTGTACTTCACATTGTACCTGAAGAATTAGACATAACCTGTCAGAAGCAGAGAAGACATGAGTAAATTAGAAATATTGCCATCTAGAATGGTACCAGCAGAACTCCCACACTGTACACTCTATACGGTGGGAGTCATACATTATTGGTCACTAATGTTACAATCAGTTTAAATGTACCTTTAAAGGTATAACAGTGGTTATAAAGTCCAGTTGTTTTCCCTAAAGGTACTTTTCATTCTATTCTCCAGAAGGAGAGGTAAATATTTGTAATCTTTCATTATAGAACTGTGTAAAATAAAAGAACATTATATAAGTCATGGAGATAAAATAGGGCATATGAAACCAAAGCAATTTTAAAATTTGCAATTAATAAATAATATGGTACCATTACGTTCATTAAGTAAAGTTACAGAAATTACTGTGTACCACCACTGTGACATTTTCTTTATATTTTTAAGAATTTAGAAAATTTCGAAACGTTTTATAGCACTCAGGAAAACTGTTCAGCTTTTTCTTTTTTTTTTTCTGAGCTTACTTTCTGAGCTATATCACTTGAGGACATTGTTTAAACCACACAAATCAATCTCCATCCTGAACTCAGCGTCTGGTGCCAGTTCTCATGCCCATGATTTTAAATGAATGTGCATTTCTTAACTGGACACCGGCAGGCATATGGCTGATGCCAGCTGGAAAGTCCTGTGGGTGATTGTGGTCGGTCGATTAAACACTAAGGCATCCAGCAACCAGTTCTACTAACTGCTGCTTAATGAAGCAACAGCATGAAGACTGTGGGACTCAATACTAGACGAGAGGGTGCTGGCTTTATTTAAGCTGAATTAAAGCTTCAGATGCAGCACACACCCCAAAACAATTTCCTTTATGGGATGTCCCATCATCTAAATAAAAACCATTCCATGAACAGACACAAATGGAGAAAATAGTCAGTCAGCTTTCGGGATCATTTATACTTAAAGGGAGTAAAATAATATCCTCTCCAGCATTGACAGTTTCTACTAATGCCCCTAGGAGATTCTAGTAGTATGTAAGCACAACACTAACACTGAGTCACTGAGTATACACTGAGTATATACTGAGAATAGTATATGGAATTGGTTCCAGATGAAACACAAGCATCTGATGCTGTTCCATTCTTTATTTGAAGCATGTAAATGATATTTTAACATGTTGTTTACTTTATAGAAGATTTATAGTGACCCATTCAGTTGGGAGGACTGGCCTAGAGCTGCCTTGTTACACTATGAATGTGTCTTCATTGTAAATAAGCTCCTTTATTAGCTAAGTAGTCAGTCTAAGTAGACTGGACTGCATACGTCCAGCCTTAAAATATTATTGAGACACTGGTTAAATAGCAAAAAGGCCACCACTTTGATCCCTTCACTTCATGCAACCACCATTTGCTCCCCTCAGCTCTCACAATCACCTCAGAGTTTACTTCCCTCAGCTCAGAATCACCTCACATGTCATCACTTCACATTAGCTCTCACAGTCTCCTCAGAATTTAGTGCCATGCATTCTGCTCCTGCGTTTTTATCAAAATTTAAAGTAGATGATAATTTCTTGCTACTCTTAAAGCTTTTTTTTTTTTTTTTGAGGTAAACTTTCATATTAACACTGAGGGGGGAAAACAACATTAAACAATTTCAGTCTTCTTCATAATAGAAGTCTCAACGCTCTGCCTCAGAGCCTGAGGAGGCATTCAATATTCTCTTAAAATTAAAAAAATATAGAGATCTCAGAGAAGCATATTTAAGGTATAAGAATTGATGGAGCCCACTTGCTTGGAGCGCACATATTATTTTTACATAGACCATGACTAGGTTTTGAGACGGGCCATAAAACTACTATAGACACTCAGTGATGTATCTAGAACTTTCTGAAATTGTACAAAGATACTCTTTTCACTGATTGGCTGTAACTCATACAGATGTAACTGATTGATTGGTTGACACTGTCAGTCTCCAGTTTTGTTTGTGGTTAATTTGACAATTGAATCTTTAATGTCAGCTTGTGAAATCTTAATAAGGGATCTGTATCTACATAACCCAAGAACATTATCTTTACCTTGGCATTGTTAATTTGGGATTTCAATATTTTTAGTCCAAACCAAGGACTCAATAATCAAATGTGTTTTTTATTAAAATACATGCAGGGTTTCTTTTTTTATTACAAACATAACCATAATTATAGCAAATGTTTTTAGGTGTGTTCTCTTACTTCAGGGAATTTTACAGATTTGTATATTTTTTAAATTCCTACATGATTTTGTCAATTGTTCAAATTTGTTTGCTGTGCAGAGGTGTACTGTAGAGAATCTTAGAGACTAAATATTTTTATAGTGATGTATCAATATTGTGAAAAATAATATTAATACAGTGTTTTAATAATATGCTACGATCACAATCTCTTACATCTTTAAATATTACACACCAACCATAACATGACAAAAGAGCAAGAGAATTAAACAAGAAAAACTGAATTACTGTGATCCCATTTTAATATTTGAATAATGTAGAAATAAAAAAAATGGTGTTCCCCTTTAAATAAAGAAAGAAATAAAGAAAGAAAGAAAGAAAGAAAAAAAGAAAAAATGAAAAGAAGAAAATGTGTCCCCAGATTTCTGATGAAGTGAATATTGCTCTCTTGTGCAGTTAATTAAGCAATTCACCTTCTGTTTCCCTTCACAGGTGTCTGTGGTCAACCAATTGGACATGCAGGTGGTGGTGTCTAATGTCCCCCCCACATTGGTGGAGCAGAATAAGGAGCAGCTGATTGGGTAATGACCTTCTCACGCACCACCTCCAATTGCTCAGACAAAGATGAATGACTGGAGTTATTACTCTCTGCCTCAAATGAAGTCATTTCAGTCAGCCACAGGCAGATTGAAGCTGTAATATCGAAATAAAGGAGTGGGAGCGCTCCGGACCCTCAGGGTGTGTGGGTGTGGCGCAAATGTTTGCACTGGAGAACGAATCAGTGAGTCGTTTGATTCTATCAGGCCCCCTGCTGCGGGGCGTCCGCCTGAAGAAGAGTGCGAAAAAAAAAAAAGAGCGGCTGCCGGCTTCAAAGAGAACAGTCAGGGGGGAAACTGTCTGTTCTGCTAATGGCTACAGGCTAAGCACTCAGCACCCCCGCAATGTGATCGCTATGTTTTCAGTCTTGGCAGTTGCCTGGAAAGGGGCTGAGGGGAGGTGATTGGAAGAGTGCCAGGGAAATACAGCAAAAGGCACTGGACCAACATCAGGCTGTGAATTGCTGTGGAAGGGTGGGGGTTGGTGATATCTATTCATTTGGTATTAGTATCACAATATTATATCTTAAATAATTATCATAATTCAAAAATCTAACCATGTTTCCCATTATTTACATTGTTACATTTTTTGGCCACATTTGCATGTGTGTTTGTAGGCTTTTACTATGGCTATATTCAGGAATAAATTGGATCTATTGATATTTTTAAAAAATCATTTGGCATAGATTAGATATGTAAACACAGACTGCAATATAAAACAGGGTGGGCCATTTATATGGATACACTTTAATATAATGGGAATGGTTGGTGATATTATCTTCCTGTTTGTGGCACATTAGTATATGGGAGGGGGGAAACTTTTCACGATGAGTGGTGACCATGGTGGCCATTTTGGATCCAACTTTTTGGGAATTTCACAAGAAAAACACTGGTGTGCTTGGTTTTTAACGTCATCCTGTTAAATACTCAACCACAGGACCCTGGAGCTATGTGACGGCGACACTACCTGTTGCACCACCATACTGCCAGAAAGAGAGAAATGCAAGACATAGCCTAAATTCAATACAAGACCTCTTAATAGATAAATAGATAAAACTCCTTGTTGGCAAGGTGGGTCCACATTTTTGGCTTTGGTAGTGGGAATGTGTAACAGACAGAACAAGGCTCATGTTTTCTCTGCCCTGTTTGATTGATTAACTTATTAACTTGGGCCAGTTTGGCATGTCTCAGTCCCAGGATGCTTCTTCCATTTAGTCATGGCTGTGTTCCTCAGCTGGGTGCCAACTTGCTGTTGTCCCTGGAGGATATCTATTGATCTGGTCCTTATTCCATTACACCCCACACAAGCACAGTGCAACCTAGCCATGGCTGTAGTACATCTGAAGCTCCTTTCGCTCTCTGTACACACACACACACACACACCAAGACATTCATCCTGCCCAGCCATGTACATGAATCCTCCACAGCACAGTGGGTAATTGGATGAGAATAGCTGTCTGCTCTGAGATGACTGTAGGGCTGAAGCATAAATTGTTTTTGTAATCAAAATTGCAGTGTGAAAATATACAATCACAACAGCTGAAATGTAAATATATTCCAAAAGTTTTATTTGGGACAATTTAAAGTAGCAAAAGTTTTTAACCACGAAAATGTATGCAAACAGTTAAGCCTGTAACAATAGCCTTGTAAACAATAAACAATAATATTGTCGTGTTAAGACCATTTTTTGCCACTGATCTAATGGAGTAATAATGCATTTACACTCCTTTAAAGAGCAATGAACTTTTAGCAAAAATGTATGTATTAAGAATATTCATACATTTGAAATATAATATAAAAATGTTTACATATTCTAAATGAATAAATCAAAAATATAATAATACCAATGTTTTCCAACAAATTAACATGACAGCCTCAGGCTTGAGAGACCAGAGAACAGAACAGCACAACTAGCTAAAATATTGGTAAAATTCATTGTTTAATTACATGTTTAATTAATTGTGATATTGGTTTGTGGTCATATCGCCCAGCACTAAGCCCTAGCCCTGTGCTGATGTAGACTTACTCCAGAAGAAAAGGACTTTGAACATAGTGTCTCATTTACTTTGTGCCAGTCTTTTCTTGTAGCTACCTTCTTATGAATGAGTGTGTTAGCTAAGGTGCGCGTTTGACCTGGAGGATCAAGGTATATTTAGATGGTGTAATTGCTGCTCTGATTGCTGTCCTCTGCGATTGGGCTAATTAGCAGCTTTTCCTGTGCGTTCTGATGCTGCAAGCCCTAATCATTACCATCTATTCCATGGTAAGTGTCTTTTGAGTGTGGTGTTCAGAACTCGTTGTTTTGAAAGGTATGGATAAAAAGACCAGTGGCTGGTTGCATAAAAAAGTGAAATTTTACATTAAGATTTCCCTTAAATTCCTTTAAAGTTAAGTGTGTTGCAGAAAAAATAAGCAGTACCTAAGGTCTTTTTTAAGGGAAATTGTCATAACCTTAAATGTTCCCTTAAGTATTGAGTGTCCCTTAAGTAACCCCTTAAAAACTGTTAAGTGTTGCATAAAGTTCCTTAACTCTCAGTTCCCTTAGAATTATTTAAGGGATGCAAAACCTCACCTTAACACTCAGAAGATGGAGAATGTGGCTGCATTTTTTAAGGTTTTTGAAGATGATCGTGTACCTAGGAGAGTTTTTCTAGACAGAGAAAATCCTCAAGACCCTCTGAGTGAAGAACAGTTATTAACAAAGTACAGATTTAATGAATTTGTGAACAAACTTTGAATTTGGCTTGTCACATATTACTAACATAGTTGCAACATTAGCTTATGTACAGCTTAATAGCTATGAGGTTAAATTTGTAAAACAATCAATCTAATACTAACTTTAAAATACCGCCAGTTTAAAAAAATATATTTTGTCTGCCACATTAATAAAAATTCCACATTCAAAAAATGCTAATTTTATTTAGACTTTCACCTCAAATAAATGACCACTTCAAATACACCTTAAAACCATAGACTGCCAATATATAAACACCATATTACAAAAAATTTGCCTTAAAAAAACTGCTTTTTTTTTTTTGGATTCCTCATTAAATTAATGCACTTCAAATAATCCTTAAAACCTTAATTAGACTACTAATATATTTGGACTGCCAGATTAAAAAACTTTTTTAAAAAAGTTTTTTCCCTGCAGTTAGTGTTGGATTGAAGTTGATCTTTTAAATTCAATTTCTTTAATTTTTTTCTTTTATTGTATTTTTCCAGAGAACATACTTTTCCAGTTTGTTTTTTGTTTTCCCCATTATTTTCCTTTTTTGTCTTTTTTTTTTTTTTTAAATCTAAAGGTATTCAGTGTTTGTGTATTTGTTGCTAAGTTGTCGTCATGGAAACAGTGGAACTTTCCTGCAACAAAAACCTCAGTCACTGCAGTAAATCCGTTACGGTTCTCCCTTAGTTAAGTGAAACGTCTGAGGGGTTTTATGCAACACACTTAAGTAACTCCCTTGGCTAATGGATAACCTTCACTTAGGTTTTTCCTTTAAGTATAAACCTTAAGGTGTTTTATGTACCCGGGCACAGGTTTGTAACATTAACCAAGGAGATAAAAAAAATCACATTACTTTGGTTATCTTCTTAATGACATTGGCTTGACATCCTCCTTATCCACAGCCACATAAAACAGTATTTTTTTTCATATATTAAAAGAATGCAACTTAGCCAAAACAATTAGGTCTGAGTTTTATACCCTTGAGGTAAGACACTGCTAGATCCAGGAGTCAATGCTGATACATGAAAATACACAATAAATATACCAAACAACAATAATGTTGATGCTAGAGAAAGAATGTTTTAATAAGGAAAGAATTAGTGATTACTTAAAGACGGGAGAGAGAGAGAGAGAGAGAGAGAGAATGAATCCTTAGTCTGCTTTTGAAGACAGTGAGGACCTCTGGTGTTTGGAGTGCTAGTGGCAGTTCTTTCCACTGGCAGTAATCTACTATGGACTTTTGGGTTCTAATTTTGGGTTTAATTTCATTTTTTGTTTTGCACATCTCATCCATTTATTTTTAATATAACTGTTGTTTACTGCTTTGCACTGAAAATTTATAGAGCTTTGAGTCCACACTGCACCAACCATCAAATTGCAGCCAGTGTGAGTGGGCTATTAAAAAAAAGCATGTGTTCTGTATTTAAGTTTTCCTCAATCATAAAATACTCCATTAAAGCCTGTGTTTGTTGTGCCTCAGATGCTATAAATGTTGTCTGTACAGGAGACCTGTTAAAAACAAAGGGATTCTGGCGTGCATAGACGGTTAGACTTTTTCAACAGAGACCTACCCACTGTATAGAATAAGACTTAGCAAAACACATGTGAGAAGGTATTTCTCTGAATAGCAATAAAGCAAAAGCATGCGCTGACATGAAACAGATAAAGTTTTAATAAAAAAAACAAACAATGTTTCAATAGGGTCATATGACCAGCTCACAGGTGGCTAGGGTTAATATGTAGGAACCAAACAAAGATCATATGGATCTGCATTTAATTATCCACTGCACTCTGCACCAATGTCAGCTCATTGGTGTATTACTAAAATCCTCATCCAAATGGAGCCAGTGTCACACAGTACCAATAGGAACCATTTCCCAAATGTTCAAATTTCATGGTTTTTGTAACAAACCAAATTATTTCTTCTCGCTGCAATGCTATAAAACTGTTTTATCTTAGAAGTACATAGACTTAAAGTATAATTTAAATGCAAAATGTTGATGTAGCAATATAAGTAATTGAAACTATACTAGACAGTGCACTCAGGAGAACTATAATACAACAAACAGCCAACTAACAAATGCAAAGTAGAAAGCTAATATCATCTTAAAACAAGAGATAACGGAGCAGCCTGAGTGAGTTTATATATATATTACACTAAATGATCACTGGATTAAGAACACCCTGTGTTTGTATTACACTCAAAGTTAATTTTATCAGCGCCACTGACCAATACAGAAGCACTTTGTAGTTCTACAATTGCAGACTGTACTCCACCTGCTTCTGTTGTAGGTATGAGCAGGTATGATTTGTGTGGTGGATCGTTCTCAGCACTGCAGTGACACTGACATGGTGGTGATGTGTTAGTGTGTGTTGTGTTGCTGCAGAAGGTTTAGACATAGCAGTGCTGCTGGAGTTTTTAAACCCCTCACTATCACTGCTGGACTGAGAATTGTCCATCAACCAGAAATATCCAGCCAGAAGTGTCCTGTGGGTGGAATCCTGTGTCCACTGATGAAGGACTAGAGGACAATCAACACACTGTGCAGCAACCGATGATCTGTTGTCTCTGACTTTACCCCTACAAAGTGGACCAACAGAGTGGACAGTGAGCCGACACTGTGTTTAAAAACTCGAGCAGCACTGCTGTGTCTGATCCAATCGAAACCACCACCACATCAATGTCACTGCAGCACTGAAAGAGATCTAGCACCCAGGTCATACCTGCTCTGTGAAGCTCCCGACCATTGAAGAGCAGGGTGAAATGGAGATATGAAACAAACAGGTGGACTACACACTGTCATTCTAGAACTACAAAGTGATCCTGTATGGTCAGTGGAGCTGATAAAATGGTACAAGGTACCATTCCTAATCCAGTGATCGTTTAGTGTTTTTACTCAGGTATTAGTATATATGCAGGGAGATGTCAGTCAACTGTTCTCGCTCTCTCTTTCTGCAGGATTCTAGAGCGCTATGTGCAAGACCAGATTCCAGATGGCAAAGTGGTGGTGGAGTCCATCGGGCCGCGTCGATACGGAGATACTTACGAGCAAGAGGACTACACCAAATCTGACCTCATGGTGTACGCCATTGACCCCATGACCAACAGGGCTCTCTCCCGACAGGAGCTGTTCAAGTGAGCTCATTTCTTTTCTGCTCAGCTTTTGGCCTAACCTTCTCTTGACTTCTGTTTGGAACTGCAACCGGCTGGAGGTTGGCATTTACTTCCAGCATTGCAGAGGTTCTGCTTGCAGTTGTACCCTCTCGTGACAGCAGCCCCAGTTATGCCATTCAACCTTCTGACAAAGAGTGAAAGCTGAAAGCACTTCCCTGAAGACCTATCCCTATCCCCCAAACTTCGCAACCTTACCTAACTACATCCTTACTTCCAGAGGCACTGTTGCTATGGAGTTTTTCTTCTGTAAAACTGAGCTATGAAACTTAATAATAGGCTGCAAGATAGGGTTTTGACAAATTAAGATTTTGGTAGTTGACTACTTATGTCAGTAAAGCAATAAGTGGTTCAACTACAAATATATATATATATATATATATATATATATATATATATATATATATATTTACACACATATATATTTAACCCCACTGTCAGTAAAATGGTGTTGAACTATTGCCCTCTTCAGGTTACATCAGTGACTGACTCTGTGTGGGTCAACCCTAAAAATGTGAACAAAAAAGCTACAGAAATATTAATAATCTTTTATTGTCAGTATTATTGATGATGTTATATAATTATTCAGCTCTACTGCACATGTGAACAAAAGTCCCAGTGCTGGCACAAGTGCCATTTATCATAGCCTCCACACAATTGCTAAAATTGTGAATATGTACACAAACAACTTTGTGTACATTGTTGTTCCTGCCTACAGTGTATTTGTTGTCATGTTGAGGAGTGTGATTCCAGGCCTGGGATGTTTTCTCATGCAAAGGCTTTAAGACTTTTTAGTTAATCCATAACAAGAATGTTTCACTTGTGACAGTAATTAGCTGGCTCCCACATCCAACATTGCCATGGCTTACGCTGGCTTCGCAAAAATATGCTCAGTTAGCATTCACCAAATGACATGTAAACTCAACCTTCCCTTAGACCCACTGGCTGTGCCTTTCCATGATGTCAGTAACTACTAGTCAGGAACTATTTATGAGAGGAGACAAACATTTTTCTTGGGGAATAAAAACACAATGTTATTAATGAGCTAAGGTCACAAATGGTCTAAAAATTACAAAGTAATATTTGGTGAAGATGGTAAGTAAGTTTCAAATCAAGTTTTAAGAATGTGTTTTACATTAGAGTTTATTTTGTTAAAATAAATGATATTAGTATTTGTAAAATGTTCATGTCCCGCTCTGGGTGACTGTCTGTGAGGAGTGTTGTGTGTTCTCCCTGTGTCTGCGTGGGTTTCCTCCGGGTGACTGTCTGTGAGGAGTGTGGTGTGTTCTCCCTGTGTCTGCGTGGGTTTCCTCCGGGTGACTGTCTGTGAGGAGTGTGGTGTGTTCTCGCTGTGTCTGCGTGGGTTTCCTCCGGGTGACTGTCTGTGAGGAGTGTGGTGTTTTCTCCCTGTGTCTGCGTGGGTTTCCTCCGGGTGACTGTCTGTGAGGAGTGTGGTGTGTTCTCCCTGTGTCTGCGTGGGTTTCCTCCGGGTGACTGTCTGTGAGGAGTGTGGTGTGTTCTCCCTGTGTCTGCGTGGGTTTCCTCCGAGTGACTGTCTGTGAGGAGTGTGGTGTGTTCTCCGTGTGTCTGCATGGGTTTCCTCCTGGTGCTCCAGTTTCCTCCCACGGTCCAAAAACACACATTGGCAAGTAGATTGGTGACTCAAAAGTGTCCGTAGGTGTGAGTGTGTGAGTGAATGTGTGAGTGTGTGTCTCCCTGTGAAGGACTGGTGCCCCCTCCAGGGTGTCCCCTCCAGCCCTGAATTGGAGAAGCAGTTACAGATAATGAATGAATGAATATTTGTAAAAGTATGTTTTAATAACCTGTTTGGGTCCATTTAAAATGAAAAACTATATCGACATACTCACAATTAGTACATTGTAATTTAACAAATTAATATAGAAAAATTATGGCAGATTTTATTTTTCCAAATATTAAACTCAGCAAATTAAAATAAATGTATAATTAACTTAACAGAAAAATGGCTGTTAAATTTTGCTCACTGTAAAGGATTTATTTATTTATTTATTTATGTATATTATTTACAGCTGTAGTGGAGATCAGCAGAATTTGTTCTGTTCCTGCTCCACCAGGTTTCTGGATGGAAAATTACTGGACATCAACAAGGAGTTCCAGCCCTACCTGGGCCAAGGTGGACGCATCCTGGAGATTCGAACTCCCGACGTTGTCCAGAACGTGAAGAAAGCCGTCCAGTCTGTAGGCTATACAGAGGGAGCCCTACTGGCCTTGGCCATTATCATCATCATCTGCTGCATCCCTGCCATCCTCATTGTCATCGTCACCTACAAACAGTGAGTCCAGCCTGATCAAGAAACAAAAAATAGTTTCTAATGTTATTCATTATTAATATTAAAAACAATTCATATGCTTAATTAAGAAAAGGGATATACAATACTTCCTCTGAATACTGAGTCTGAAACTATGTACGTGTGCATAACTTTACAGTAAGCTTTAACAGTAAGTATTATAAACATTATAGTAAAAAATGTTTTATTTTGTGTTGTTAATGGAATTTATTAGATGTAGAATTCAAGAATATGTTATGAGCACAGCTTATAATGCATTATATTTAAATTAATATTTAAAGTAATTTTTATGGGGATAATTTTTAATAGACATGGTATACATAGAAAGTGATACCAAAAAGCGCAACTTAAATAGCTATAAAGATGTAACATTCCACTTTATATGTGGCTAGAAAAAAGATGTTAACTTGGACTTACTCAGCTGATTATTAAAGCTACAAATGTTTGTGAGGTTACAGCATTAATTAATCAATTTTTAAACATCATCAATATAGACAAGTAATGAGTTAGCCATTGTTTCAGTGAGTTCCTGTGCATGAAAACAGCTGGCAAATACTCAGAGCAGACCACTATTCACATACTTAAACCAAAGGCAGATAAAACAAATGAATTATAGGCTTGTAAGAATTATTTCAGTTAGTAATAAAAAGAGGACATGGTACCGGTAGTGTCTATTTGCTAGGCAGTATTACATTAGCAACTTTGGTTAAAGATGCTAAGTAAGAGTGTATCAAGCAAATGACAAGCATTTCACTTACTGAAATCTTCTCTAGGTTTGAATACATTTCTCAGTGACACCTTAAATACTTTAATGGCTTGAAAGTGATTTATTTTCTACCTATCCACTCAGTGAAATGATAGTGGCATGTAGCATAGATAGAAATATACCACTGCAGACGCAGCTTCAAGAAGATCCTTAATGCTAGGCATGTATAGACCTTTCTCTAAAATTCACCATGGTAACAGCATAGAGAGCCAGCCTGTCTTCTGTTTATTTAGTGTGAAAGCAGATTAATTACTGCCACAAACCAGAGAGTCTGGCTGTTGCTTCGTTCAACAAATGTGAATGGCAGGGGCAACAATCATAGAGAGCAGGAGAGGTTGGAACAGAAGAGATAAGAGTCCTCCTGTAAGAGTCATCTCTTTACGAGCAAGCGGTAATAAAGAATAACAGCAAGAAGGTGAAGAGAAGAAATTACTAGGGGCCTGCTTCAGCTAGGCCATTAAAAAAATAACAGTCATGCATTGTGCTTTAGAATGATCCACTGAAGTAGTGCATAGTCATTCTGAAGTCTTGTCATGTCCATATTAAGAAATCCTAAGCTTAGTTTCTGAAAGAACAGTGTTATTAAAAAACAGCTACTGTTGTGTCCTTGGGTAAAAAAAAAAAACACACAATAAAAATAAATTAAAAATCGTACTCTGTGTTCAACACTCAATGTCATTGCTTATAATGTCAATGCTTAGTGTTGGACCTGAATATTCGACTATTCTGATATTCGTTTGCTACGTAGGTAATAATTTTTTGCTAAATGTAGGCTATTGATAAAGACAATGCTCCACTTCACTCATTTTCAGGCTTGTCAACATAAAAGTCCTTACACAAATTAACCTAAAACAAGCTAACGCACTAAAACTCACAAAAAAAATATGTGGTGATGGTTCATTTTGTCAGCTTCATAGCTCGAATTAGACCACCTTCATGAAGGTCTGGTTACTTCATGAACTGTTGCCTTTAGTGAGCCCTCAGAGAATCTAGCAAGGAGATCCATGCTGTGAGCTACAGCGCTTTACTTTAGCCTGGGGATTTTGATGTTAAAGCTAGCATCTTATTTTCTGAACAAACCTTTTAAACAGAAAAAGTCAATATTTTGCTACATGCTAAACAAAATCACACGCACATGGTTGAAAGCATCGTCCAGTTTTGTAGTTAAGAGGTTTTGTCAATTTAGGCTATAGGTTGTGTAGATGGTATAGGCTTGCAATAACGTTATGGCTTGCTGTAATATAGAATTTTATAGTTTAGAATTATGAATAATATGTGATTTTTAAAAATATTTTTCTGTTTCTTTTCCCCCATGATGCATCTGCAGATTTAAAGAGTAAGTACCAGGCTGTGCATGAAAGTTTAAATGCATTATTGGTTTGTGTTTGTTTGTTATTTATTTATTTACATTATTATATTAAATACATTATAGACTCCATGCTGAATTGTATAATAATCATAAATAACCATAAATAATAGTCGGTCTGCTCTAAGATGATAAATAAGAAATGTGCTCATGAAACAGGTTCTTTAAGACTTGGCTGCAGTTTGTGTTATTTATTTATGAGTGCATATATAATTTATTGGCCCTTGCTGTGAAGATAAGCTGATGCCATAACTTTGTGCAACTTGTTGAATTCATCTAATAAAGGCGGCAGGCTGAGTGTGCCAAAACTGCCAGGATCCAAATGGCTCTCCCAGCTGGCAAACCCGGTGGTGTAGCAACCAGCAATCTGTATGAGGAACTTGGCGACGGCACCATGTAAGTTTCTGTGACATTAATGGGTACCCTGAGAACCAGTGATACTTCTGTTCTACAGCTATTTAACACCTGTTCTGTAATATTACACAGAACAATGCTGCTCAGCAACTTTAAAACAGGACATTATGCAGGTTTTATATTTACATTCACCATTAGTACTACATTAAGTAGGCAACATTACTGGATTGTGTTGACAAAAAGATAATTGTAGATACAGCACTGTTAAAATATCACTGTATTCTTTAATTATCATAAAGGAACACTGGGTAGAACTCGTGTGATGCTTCACCTGTAGTAGAGAATAGAGCCTCTGTCTTTGCTACTCCAGGCTCAGCATTGCAGACACTGTACTATGTATCTTTTGGAGGAGGGTAGGAACCCTCACCCTCCAGCCCCTTGATTTTAGGACAGTGCTGTAAAATTGAACACTGCAACTGTAGGGGGAGCCCTGGAGGAATAATTCCAAAGCTTACCAGTAGTGTTTAACATGAGGTAGTGAAGTGTTTTAAGCTCAGTTTACTGGAGGCCCACTATCAAACAGGAGCTGCAGTACACTACTTTAACACTTCGGCAATAATATTTTATATTCATGATGCCCTTTTTATTCAAAGAAAGCATAGCCTTGTTTTGAAAAACTAAAAGTCCAATTAAAATGTCAGTATTTAAGATTATGGTTAACTTAAAACACCCTAACATTCTGAAAGAAACTGCATGAAGTGAATGTCATTGCAAGGTAATTGAAATGCTAATAGCTGAAATGAAAATAGCTGTTATGAAGTGTAATTAATTTTGTTGATAAGCTGCTGAGTGGCTCTGCAGCAGGGTTGTATTTGCCTGTAATTAGGACTATTAATGAAAAGAAATGTCGAAAAGTTTTTGATGTTTTAATGTACCTTTAAGTAGGTTTATACCTTGAATGGATTTAGTTCTTTCATAACTGAATTTTATTAGTTTATATTCTGTTGCTCCATGTTGGCAGTGGGCAGAATTAAAAAGAAAAAATCAATAGACTTTCCGCAAGCTGGAGCAAAGTGTGTTTCTGTTACTGTACATACTGCAAAGATTGGTTGGAAAAAGTAGTGTTTTGGAAACATAACCATAGTTATAACCACTCTTTCCAGCAGACATATTTTGCTACACCACGAAGATGCCATCATTGCCATCAACATTATCCTCTGGCTGTTTCATATCTTTCTGAATAATATTCATCATTTTTGTTTCATGTTTTCTTTTTTTTGTGTCATTTCTTTCCTATCTTGGATATCAGACCTAAGTAAGTACACCTTATTGCTCTTAAGGGTAGCTGCTCAAAATATTGTGAGTGCCGCTTGTAGTGCTACTATATGGCTGGTAGTCCCTTTTTTTCTAAGCCTTCAGTCTTATTTTCTTTAATAAAAAGGGATAGAAATTATTCATTGACAACTTATTTTTCACAATGAAAACTAGATGAATCAAATAATTATTTGAAAATGAGAACATATGATGAAATATTTTGCAATATTCATCAACAAAATAAAACTAAAGTATAATATGAAAAACTAATAAATGACCCATCAATTCTGATTTGGAACCTATAAATATGAACGCACTCTGTCTGTATACTGTTGTAAGGGTAATAAAAGCAGCCTGGTAGGATAGTGAAGAGGAGTCAACTCCTAATGATTCTTTTCTTCAGGCATCTATGCTCTTGTCAGCTGTTGGACAATGATTCATAGAGTTGAAGCTCTTGGAGTTGACTCAGTCTCAGTTTGCAGCACACCAAAATGTATTTGAAGAAATAAAGTGACCATATTCCTTCTATAATTTTGGATAACATTTTTGAATATAACAGCTTTTAAGCTATTGTTTGTGTTAGTACTAAATGCTACCTCTCAAATAGTAAAACCTTTAAAATATACATTACTGAAATTAGGCTATTTTTAATTGAATGGACTAAAATAATTAATTAATAATAATTAAATGACTAATAAAAGGACTGGTGCCTCCTCCAGGGTGTATTCCCGCCTTGCGCCCAATGATTCCAAGTAGGCTCTGGACCCACCGCGACCCTGAATGATAATGAAAGACTGAATGAATGAATGGATGAATAAGTGACTAATATCAGACTAAAACTAACATATTTTTGTCACAAGACTACAACTAAAACTGCCCTATAATCAGCTGCCAAAATTAACACTGTAGGCCTAATTATGAGATTACACCCTCTTACAGTTAGATCCAATTCTGCTGTTTAGGACTTGGTGTATTAGCGATATCTGATACAGAAAACATTCAAACACTATGGATGCCTCCTTGATGTATCGCTGCACAATAGCTGCCATTCCTAGCTGCATAGCTGGTTTCCCCCACCCATGTACTCTACGTCCTTTCAAGCCTCTTCCTCTCCTCAACCAGCTAACTCTGTATTCTTGTGCCATTGTGGTGAGAACAGGAATAAAAGGTGTGTCCTGGAGGAGGGTGATCGGCAACGGCTCATCAGTTCATTTGCCTCACGTGCCATCGCAGCGCACAAGCATTCCACAGCTAACGGCATCCTGCTCAACAACCTCCCTCGCTCTGAGAGCAACATAACCTTCCTTTCTGACGAGAACCCCCTGACCACCACCAACCCACTGTACCGTGACGACTGCAATGTCAGCAGCCCAGAGAATGTGGGTAAGTCGCAGTGGCGCCGGGACCTGCTGGGCTTGCACTCACCTGGCATCAGGGGTCTGAAGAGTTTGCGCTTCCCATCCAGTCGATCTGGCCACTCGTGGACGTTGCCCTCCAGGCTGCGGAAGCGAGATGCCGGTGAGGGCCTACGCAGTCGGCAGGTGGTGATGGATCCTGTGCAGTGGGAACTTCAGCTTCTGAAAATGGAGCTAAAGGACAGCAAGGAGCATCTTGATGCTTTTGAGTGCTTGGTGGGTGATGGAGCGGAACCCAAGCTGACAGTCAAGGAGCAGGCACGGCAGTTTGAGCAACAGGCCCTGCAAGAGATGAGGCAGAAACAGGGCCGCGATTCCCGGGGATCCTTATCCTCAGACTTCTTTATTTCAGAGGCACCGCCATCTATTGCCATAGGAATAGGGAAGGATGGTGGCCCTCCAGCTATTATCATCACCCAGAGTGATGTTACGCCACCCCCAAGTCACAAGCCTACGCCGCCAGGCTTGCGCAAGTATGGCAGCCTGTCTGCATATATTGGGGAAGAGGCCTACAAGGTCAATGTGGAGATCATCCCAGATCCTCCTGATGTACCTGCACCTCCACCACCGACAACTTCTTCACCCCCAGCCTCTCCAACTCACACCTCTCCCCCACCTAGTCCACCTCCTCCATCTCTTCCTTCACCATCCTACCCCAAACCTCCACCCCCACCTCCTCTTCCTCCTCTCTCATCTCCTGCAGCTGCACATTCTCAGGCTGCCTGCCCGTTTGTCCTTCCTCCCTTACCCCCAGTGAGTTCTTTGCGGCCGGTGTCCTTACGTCCTGCACCACCACCCCTCCCAGCCGAGCCCGAAGCTCCCAAGAAAGAACTCAAGGGGATCCTTAAGAACATCCAGAACATAGCGGACATAGAGAAATCCGTTGCCAACATGTACAGTCAAATAGACAAAAAGCAGCGGCCACCAAAGGCACCACCAAAGCCACAGGTGACCGTGGAGTCGGAGACAGGAGAACCAGAGGTAGATGCTGCCCAAGACGAAGAGAAGTGCACCAAACCAAACATGGACTCCCTTGTGGAAGAGCTGGAGAAACGCTTTCCCTCTCAGTCCACCATTCTGTGACATCTTTTTCAGGCTCCTTGTACTCTGCTCTCTCTCTCTCTTTCTTTCTCTCTCTCTCTCTCTCTCTCTCTCTCTCTCGCTCTCATCTCACAGTGACTTATTTGATATCCTCACCACTGATGTAATGTTTTTACTCAATTTCTTTTTATCAGAATTTTCACATCACATGTCAAATTTAATTACCCTTGCTCAAGATGTCATTAATTTTTAAACATGGACCATATTTAACCAGTTCAGAGAGGCAACTCTGATATAGAGAGTAATTGTGATTCCAAGTAGAGTAGTCAGTGAGATTACTGCATGTGTATGAAAGCTGAATGAGTGAAGTGCAAACTTATTTGGTCCTTTTTATAACATAAAAATAAATGTCCAAAAGATGGAAGACATCTGATCTAACATTTCTTCTGAAATAAAGGGTGTTCCTAGACAGCATCCTGTTTGGAGCAGAAAAAGACTTTTGTAAAGGTCTTGAAACATTACACTGAGTATTTGATGGCAGCTACAAGAGCAGTAGTAAGTTGGTGTTGGGTGATTGATCTTGGACACCATTCTTAATTAATCCTAAACATATTTGATAGTGCTCTCTCAACAAGAACACCGTTCCCTTCTCCACAGCTCAATGCTTGGGTGTTTTATTTCCCTCTACCCAATGCCAGGCATTGGGAATTGGGACCTCAGATTCATTTATGGCTGTTCCTAATCTATTGGTGACGTTTTCTACAGGGTATTCTACTAAACACATCTTGGCAATGGGTGCACCTTAAATTAGCTCAGTTTACATGAATTAGGGATTTCTATGGGTTTATTTTATTATCTGTTGAACTTTTCTTATACCCATGCTTTTGAAAATTGAGATATACTTTAGTCTTGCTGCACTTGAATAAATGTCCTCCATAAAGCACTATGTACACTGCCTTCTCTCTTCTCAAACCCTCCTCCATTCTGTTTCTCTCCCTCACATTCTCTTTTGTGTTAGCACAGCCTGTACAGGTTTGCAGCTTCATGCATTATGTAAAGGCCTTCAAAACAAAGTCATATGGCTCACATACAGGCCGGAAAACCTTCCTACTCTCCACTTTGATGCTAAGAAATGGCTGGAGCTGTAATTCAGGAGCTGAACTTGTCTGAATGTCAAATACCTGGAATGCTCCATGATTCAGCACACCTTAGCTGTTACAGACACTAATTGACTTGACGGCTCTGAATATGGGTGGTTTTTTATTACAATCAATCAATCACGGATGTGCATCTGGACGCATAACCCCATTTCGTCTTTTAAACAGTGACGCAGGGCATTTCTTTCAGCAGTCGACTCCTAAATCTTGACTTTAATTAGCACTCCATTAATCCTGAATCATCGCAGATGATTATCGTAGGCTTCTGTCAGTACCTTGCCGTCATCTGTCCATTGTCACAGACATGCACTGAAGGATGTTCTGGATGGTGTCAAACAAAGAAGAGACAGTTTAACAGAATATATTCTCCAGTGCTTCATACTCTGAGGCTAATGAGGAAAAGCAGTAGCAGAAACCTTTGTGGCAATCAAAAACAAATCAACATGCTCTGCTATGACAATCAAACTAATGTAATGGTAACTTGATTCGGAATGTTCTTAGTCATCTGTTTTGTATGGATTGCACCACATATGGTCAACCAAGCTGAGGCTAGCTTTAGGGAGCTTTTCTGTACAATCTTGTAGTGCTTTACTATATCAGAGGGCAGCACAATATGCATGATCAGGCTTCTGTATTAAAAAGGCTGTGTAGCTGTTTTCATTTTGTTCTTACAGCACTACGCATGACCATCCACAGGGTTATTCTCCTTATTTGGATATTTAAAACCAGAAACCTATTGGTGAAATGATTGCCTGTGTGTTTGTACACATTTAGTTAGCCTCTCATAGCTACATTGCTGTGGGAATTTGATACCATGTGAGGTCAGGTACTGCTGCTGGATAATTAGTTCTTGATTACAAACCCCACTCCAGCGTATCCCAAAGGTATGGAATTGACCTCTTTCACTCTAGAGGTCACAGATGGATTTATAAAACTATGCTATACTTGGTATTAGACAAATGGCACTATTCCACTGCATGTTACCTATTCTATTTGATTCTGCCCCCGAAATGATGTAGATGTGGCATAGCAAAACACAGTTTCTAACAGGAGTTTTTCTGTGCACAAGTTCACACAGATTAGTATAGCTTTTTCATTCCTTGCTGTACCATCCAGCTTTCTCTGGAATCTTTCATCAGCCACCAATCTAAGAAACATTTGTATCTCTCTAAAATACCTAGGCGTAACTTCATAAGCTGCCTTTGTCAGTGGGATAAAAACAAGTCTGGCAAGTCATCGCTCTGCAAGGATTAAAAAGTACCTGGATTGATGTACCAGGTACAAAATTTGCCTAATGCGAAAGCATAAAAGCAGAGTAGAGCAGAGTTGAGTAGGTACCCTGAAATGGAAAAGCACCAACAGTCAACCTAGACTTGTGCAGCATTTCCAGTTCTGCCGACAATGCCTTTTATAGATATTATAGGGGCAAATGTTGCAGGGGTTAAACCTTTCAATAGCCAAATCTAGTAATCAGAAAGGACAATGGTAATTTGTCATTTGGACATAGTGTACATTATTTATGTGCCAAGAATGACCTCTTCCAGAATGGCCAAATGGGGCTTAGCAGAGGAAATTACCTTGTGTCATCTAATGGAGATCATACATTCCACTGACCATACAAAGGTGGGTGGACTAGGCAACAGACACCCACCCAAATGTGGCTACAGAGAGGACTCCCAGTGTGAAGTCCCCTGAAAGTCATGGATTATTGTTTAGCGATAAATCTTCATTTGAATTCCTCATTACTCCCCCATCAGAGAACAATTGCCGTAATTTGCACCCGATGATCAGTCGCCCGAACGGAATTCTAATTTGCCTTGCTTATGCGAAGTGGCCTTTCAGGCTGAGAGAGATGAGAGATGCTGCTTTCTGTTTCTTATTCCCTCTCTAGCCTGCGCTGTCCTCTTCTCCAGCCTTCAGCAGTTAGATGCATTTTCTTCCTCTTGAACAATGTTGCAGATCACATTCTCAAAAGGGTCATGGAGTCTGAGAACTTGGGAGGCACCACAGGAAGTGTAACTCTCTTCTTATACTCATAAAAGTAGATGTGATGTGTCCTTGCTTTGCTTTGCTCTTTCTCTGATCCAGCATGTGTCATTCTCTCACTCTCTATCTGCAGTGATGGTAATTCAAAGACCTTCGGGTTTAAAGCCTGCAGGCAGTACCCCCCAGAAAAAAGGAAAAAAAAACTGCTCTGTCAGAAGAGTAGCTGGAAACTCAAAAGTAGCCCTGAAATGGTTCAGAAAATACATGTTCATTAGGCCAAGTATACAGATGATAACAAATCCAAACTGACACTTGTGGGCCATGCAAATGTCATTCAAATGAGTTGCCAGAAATGTCTGTTTCACAGTTTACACAGTAGCTAAACCTTTAAGAAATTAATTCGACACACATGATGTACTTTTACTTTACATACTGTTGATATGCAAGCAGCCATCTTAGAATCTGAACTCAGGGTTGACTAAGCAAACCCCAATTGTCCATCTCGGAAATCTGACTTGTGGGGGTGCTCCATCTTAAATTCCCTATTTGGATCAGTTAAAATGGAACACAACATAAGCCACATTCAGTCCCAATAGACAAAAACATTACACTAATACATGATGAGTAAACAAAATTAAATAGTGGTTCCAAAGCCTGCAGTTTCTATAAGAGGAGGTGTGTTGCGACTTCACCATCTTACATTCCGGGGAGAGCTGTGTTAGGGGAAAACAATCCAGGTTCCAAGTGCCAAAAAGAAGGCAGAGCCAAACTGGGTAGTGTGGGTATTATGCAGTGGAAAAAGCTCCATGTGTGAACTTCTCAACCCAGCTTTCATATGATGGAAATAAGTTACTGAATTATTGAATAGAAATAAATATGAATAATAAGTCATTTTTATTAGTGCCAATATGATGACGATAATGTCATTAATCTCAATTGACTACACAGTATAATGTGATTAATTACAATTAATTCAATTGAATAGTTTAACAGGCCTTTAAACAGAGATTGTCTACATTCAAAATTTTGCACCTGAGTACACTGAAGCAAGCATGGTGGCACAACAGGTCGCTGCCACACACCTCTGTTTCTTAGGGTCCTGGGTACGATCTGCATCTCCGGTCAGTCTCTGGGGAGTTTTGGGTACTCTCTCTCTGCCTGTGTAGGAATGCCACCATGTTCATGCTGTGTTCCTGCCTTGCACTCAGTGCTCACGGGTGCCCACTTTGACCCTGATCACGATGAAGCAGTTATGGAAAATCAATAAGTGATTTTGGAGCAATTTCCTTGCAGTTCTAGCAGCCGAGCGTACATTTAATCTCTTTTCACCTGCTACTATGTCTTTTTCTGTTTTGCCTTTCGTCTCTTCCACAAGCATCTGTTTTGTCCTGCATTTTCACACATAAACACACACTGGCATCTCTCTGATTAAAAGGGGTTTGAAGTCATGACAGAATCATTCCATTATTCTATCTCTAAGCATCGTCCTCATCCCCAGCACATAAAGTAGCAATGTTTCGTAACTTCTCAAGCTCATGAATTTAAATCTGCACAAGGTTGGAGACCACTTCAGAGATAAGCTTTGTGTTTTAGCGACTGAATGTTGAAATGGTTTTCAGGCATTACATTGAAGTGCTTTATCCTGATAAGCTGACTGATATACTGTTATCTCCTCACAGGAGAGGATATGGACATCAAGAGGTATGTACTTTAAATCCTTTGAATTATATTACGCTGAAATTATCTTCCATCTTTGGAATTTTTTGGACCGTTTTCCTCAGTCGATGGACTGATATGGAAGGCTGATATTTACTTTGCCAGCCACTGGATTTGTTTATTTTTTTCTGTTTTAAACTGCTGACACTTTGTTAGTCTGTCTGTCTGTTGCAATGCAGATATTAAATTACTTTTTGTTAGCCATAGGGTTGTTTTTGGAAATAGCATTTGAATTAACCGTATGAGAGAGGCTCCCAAAACTCCAGGCTGTGGGTGGTTCTGGACCATGAATTGAGAGAACCTGAGCCATGCTGTTCAGTGAGCAATGTGGGGGAGATAAGAGGAGGGGAGTTGCTGGATGTTGTTGTTATTATGTTCTTTTAATAGCAGTTTTTAAATAGGCATTTTTAAAGTTAAAGTTGAGGTAAACCAAAAATACACTGAACGTTCAGTGAATTAGGAACACCTACCTCGTATCTACACTCATTGTTCATTTTATCAGCTCCACTGACCATAAAGGCTCTTTGTAGTTCTGCGATTACAGACTGTAGTCCACATGTTTCTCTGCATACGTTATTATCCCTATTTCACCCTGTTCTTCAATCCGCTCATACCAGCACAACACATCAGTGTGACTGCAGCGCTGAGAGTGATCCTCTGCCTAAATCATATCTGCTCTGTGGTGGTCCTGAGTGAAACTTGGATAATAAAGTACGCAGAGAAACAGATGGTCTACAGTCTGTAATCACAGAGCTACAAAGAGACAGTGGAGCTGATAAAATCGACAATGAGTGTAGATAAGAGGTAGGGGCTTCAGACATATATACCAGGGTAAAAAAAAATAATATAATTATAATATTTACACACAGATTGCACACACTCTTCTGTGATAATGGATGTGGCCTTTATAGTAGACATATGCTGCATAAAGCAACAAATACAAGTTCAGTTCTCTTTATCAATATTTTAATATATACCTTATCAATATTTTATCGATTGTTGTTGCTATATAATAATGTGTAAAATGGTTTTGTGGGGTATGATGATAGGATTGCCTCCTTAGGCATCACTGTAAACCCCTTGCTCTCCCACCGGTCCAGGAAAACCCCTGTAAATAAATAAATAAATAAATAAATAAAGGTTGTGATCCACTGCCTTAATGTATATCTAATGTACAGTTCTATGTAGACATCTCATTTAGCAGTCTTTGGTTGAACAATTTTCCTTCGTACTTCTACATTTGTGTCTGACCTTTTCTTTGTCATTTTCTCCTTGCTCATGTTGTGTAATATTTTCTTCTCTCCCCTTTATTTCTGGTCTGATTCTCTTCCGGCTCAACTGTAGCAGCAGCAGTTGCTTCGGCCCTCTCTCTTGAGACCAGAGGTACTTCTTTCTTTCTTTCTTTCTCTCTTTCTCTCTCTCTCTCCTGCATTATATTACTGTAAAAGGATACTAAGTGTATGTCTCATAAAGCTGGATACATTTGTTTACAAAATCAGAAGCATTGTAGTATAGAAGCAGATATAAAAGTGAGCTTGAACATAGTGGCTCGTTCCTGGTATCGTATACCGTTGTATTTAAAAATGTGGACGTATCTTAAAATGAGGGCGGTATTTATGACGTGTGTGTGGTGTGTCAAATTTCTCGTTTGTGTCTTTAAAAGACGGCTAAAATTCATGTTCATGTGCATTTAAGAGAGCCACAGGGAGGGGGCGCTGTGGGAGCTCAATGACTGCTGATGTCACGGTCTGAAAACGGGAGAAGAAAAACACAAGTCCAGTAGCCCACTGCTGTTGTAAATTTAGCGCTGAGTTTGGGTTAAAACAGAGAGAAAGAAAGCTGTGAACAGGCAAAATTCTCAGAAATTCACTCGACTTTGTGCTCACAGGTATAAGGCATTATCCTCTAAATATTTGTGGTTTGAGCCTCAGTTTGCTGAAAAATCTGCTGTGGTGTGCTAAACCACCAGTGCCTGTTAGTGCCAGCTGTGCTTCTACACAGTGTACACCGTCTTATTTCGCTTATTTTTTAACTTAAGTGTTCCTTCAGCACCAGTTGCTGAAATTTGCTCTCTCTCAGAAACGAGTTTTTATCGTCAACACGTGTGTCATTGTGCACTGTTGGGCTGTGTTTAGCTAAATTCACTCGACTTAGTATGGATAAGGCTCACTGCAGCCCGACAGAGCACCCCCTCCCCACAGTAATACGGTAAACCGCGATAATATTTTGAGAGGTATGAAAAATGTGGATACCGCGCGTCCCTATAATGAAGGCTATTGTTTAACTGTAATAAATATTTGTAGCCATTTAAATACTGTCTCTGTTATTAAATTAATAAATCATATGAATCAATTTCACACAGGTGACAGCGTATTCATCTGACATACGTTACTGTATTTTTTACTCCAAAATTTCAATACGGTGTTAAAATCATATATTTTCTGTTTATGCTCAATAATCTAATGAATTGATGTATTGATCCACTTTTTTTTTAATTTTGCACTTCAAGTTATAATTTTACAATATATTACTGATTTAAAGGAACACAAGGTAGTATATTTCCCTTAAAATTACAGCTTCAAAATTATTGTGATGCTTCACTACTTTGCTATTTTGGGCTCAGCACTGCAGAAAGAGCACTATGTATTATGTATGTTTCAGGGGAGGGTAGGGAACCACCCCCTCCCTCCCAGCTGATTTCAGCACAGTGCTGTAAAAGTGCATTACATTCTACAGTTGTAAAGTGAGCCCATGAGTAAAAATCATACCTAGTGTTCCTTTAAAACAAATTGTGATCAAATCTTCAGTTGGTACAGATTTCTGTGTTTATGTGAATTGGTCAATTTATTGTACATTTAGTATCTTTTCCTCTGCAAAGAACTCTCATTAATTCTTCTTGCTCTGAACACAGGAACTGTCTATGGAGTCTGGCATCGACCCCGGCCAGGACTATTATACACAGGATTACTATAATTATGAACATGGGTGAGTGTGTTCTCAGTATGCTTGGGCTGTACCACCATCCACACAAATTTGTCGTTGGACCCCACACCCTGCCCCATGCAAACACTCGTTTGTACAGCTTTTAACCCCCTAGCAGAGGAAATCGAATTAAAATGCTCCTCGACTGGTACTTGAAGTGCATGATCTGGCATTATTCTTAAGCCCATTCCATCTACTTCATTTCACCCGGGAATTACGGGTGCCGTCTTTTTACGTCCAACTCATCGGGCTGCCGCTGGCATCTTCTCCTACTATAATGGCCAAGCTAATTATTCACTGAGCCGTGTGCCGTGAGAATTGTCCATATGGCGTCTCACTGAAGAAGAGAAAGAATGGAAATGCAGGCAAAATCATTTGCTGTGAATTAAGGGCAGAGTCTTTTTTCCCTTCTCTGACTTAATGAAAGCCTAAGATGTGAAGATATTGAATTTTAAATGCTATTATCTCAAGCATCAGTTTTTTTTTTTTGTGAATTTATGTTTTGGTCTGCAATTTTTTCACACTACACTTTACACATTTACTGCAAAGCCCAAAATAATGTGATATTCATACAGAAAGCAAGGGCTTGTATATTTTGTCCAACCTGTGTTTAAACAATGTACCTTGAACTTCTCAGAAATATATGTTTTTAATTTGAAGGCTACAGCCCACTCCAAAATGTTGGGAAATTTTTAAATAATAATAATCATAGTAATTGGTGACTCGCTTTATTTTCTTTTTTGTAATGCGCTCTGCATTTTCAGGAGGCAGATGTGTTCTGAAGACAGGCCAGTCTCCAGTACACAGAACTCCAGAGCACTCTCTGGTTACTCAGTAATTCTCTTGCAACACATGCACAATTTGGCTTGTGCAGACATGAAAGTTACTCTATGCTATGAGCAATAAGACCCCCACATGCTGTGACTACTGCTGGCTTTTAAACTTTGCAGAGGTATCATTCTGAATGATCCTTTTCTTCTTTTACTCTTGAAACCTTCTGACAGTCCATTATAGATAATCTTGAGCCCAAAGATGTTTCAGGTTGTTGGCATAAGGTTTCTGTGCACGTTAAAATATTGAATATTGAGATGAACAATGTTTAATGGCCAAAATTTGTCAAAGGATTCCCAAGCCATTGGGGTGATATCCATTAAAGCATTATCTTGATTGAATGCCACAGGCATTCACAGGTTTGCTTTTCATCTTTGCCGTCTACGCAAACGTCTGTGAATTCCCTGGCCTTTTTACAATAAACATTACCATTCTAAAAAAAAAAAAAAAAAAGACAATGAAAGGAGAACAACTACAGTTGTAATCTCTCATTGAGGATTGTTGTTCTTGAACTGCTGATGGTTTTTTATTTATTAATTTTTTTTGTCAAAGAGAATATTCAACCATGGCATGATTTCATTACTTTTTAAGATATATTTTTAAAAACGTTTCACAGTTTTCGCTCTCTCTTTGATTGCTTTTTCAGAGTGTGTTGATCTTTGTGCTGTTTTTGCTAAAATACGTCTCAAAATGGATATAAATCTGTAGATTTGTTTTCATACTACCTTGACTTACTGAGGTTTATACTGAGTGTATTCCACAAGGCAGGATTTCTCAGTTTAGCCACATAGCATAAACCCAAATTCAAAATGCTTCAGGGAAGATAGTTTAGCAACAATCCTCAACTTTGGCCTTAAAGGAACACTAGGTAATATTTGGGTTCTTTGTTCCTGGGGCTCCCCCTAGTGTAATTATATTTTACAACACTGCACTGAAATCAATGGAGAGGGTTGTTTCCTATCCTCTGAAAGTTACATAGTGCTGTTTCTGCAGTGGTAACCTTGCAGTACTGAGTAGCAAAGACACGCCTGTTACAGGTAACTGAAGCATCAAAATGATTTTGAAATTGTAATTTTAAGGTCAAAATATTACCTAGCATCCATTAAGTTGTCTGGCTAACTGATTAATCCTGCTTTGTGGAATACCCCCCGCCCCCCTCTTGTCCTTCACATTATCACTGGAAAAACTACCTTCTCTCTGGAGACTGAATTTATAGTGCCCCTTGTGGCTGCTACAATAAACAATAACCCCTCTCTGTTTCTCCAATGACGTGATGGCCTTTCCACTAATCTGAACTGAATTTGAGCGTAGACAGCCTGATCCTTCCCAGGGGGACACAAAGCTCTTAATCAAAGCCTGTTGTGGCCATGCTTACCCAGTGTTACAGGGGCATTGTGAGTGCTTGTTTGCCCCAAGAACCACAGACATCCTGCGGGGCAAGAGTTAAGTGAGGGGGAAAAATATACAGGCTTTTCAAACTAAATAGAGATTATCACCAACCAAAATAATTACCTGCATCTGGAGATGTGGTTCTCACTGAGGCTTTAACTGTTTACTGCCTGCAAATTAACAACATGAATGTCAAGAGCTGCAGTGTTTACAGGGTACTAAAAATACAAAATGATTATCTTTCTGCACATGCCAGCAGCTATGTTTGACACTGCAAATATGTTTGTGTACAAGAGCCTATAATATGTATAATAATTCCTCCAATTATGTCTTTCAGGTATGAATTGCCTCAGTATGGCAGTCGCAGGAAGCTCATTTCTCCAGCTGGGACATATGATGAGTATGGTGAGGTGATCGTGGAGGATGATGGCAGCTATTATTACAGTCCTCACGAGCCAGAAGGAGAGGTATCTCTTTTATTTATTTATTTTTTTAATCCATTTCATGCCAATGTTGAAAACTAGGGTAGCCATACTCACTGGCCATTTTATTAGTTTATACCTACCTTATATATTATGTCCATTTTGTATTTCGAATACTGATTGTAGCCCATCTTTTTCTCTGTATAATTTAATAGGTCCCCCACAGGACCCACTTATTTGGGACATTCAGATCATTCTCAGCACTGCAGTCACATGGCAGTGTTGTTATAGATAGATAGATAGATAGATAGATAGATAGATAATTTTTATAGAGATTCATGAAGATCCATTTACAGTAACTAGACATGTTAAAATATCAAAATGAATATTGAAGAGGACATATTATGCAAAACTCACTTTCTATGTGCTTTTTCATTTCCACTTGCGTCTCTACTGTGAAAAAAAAAACATCCATCCATTTCCTGTGAGTCAGTTGAAAGATTTTATTGTCAAGAATCATATGCTTCTATTAACCACTTGGATGGCTCCCTTGACGTCAGAATAAGGAAATCTGCATAGCACCACACCTTGTCTGCCAACCCGGACAAGAGCCCCACCAATTACATTAGTTGAAGATCCACCATTTTGTTCTGCTGGTTTTACAAGCATCGTGCATGAGATGCCGAGGGCCATGGCTAGAGTGAACAGAAAACTTTTTAATCAAAGAGCCAGCTCACAGTTTTTCTGTCTTTCTGAGGGCCAGACTGCAGCCAGAGAAGAAAACATCTAGTAAAAAGCGAGACCCGATGTGGACATGCAGCCCCGTGTTCACCCCGCTTTGTCTCCTTACAGCCACAGCCTCTCACATGTTAGGGAGAAGCAGTAAAGCCAATCCTGTATGGGCTCGAGAAGCAGGACATTGACTAGACACCAACAATTCAGTGTCAATTAAGTAGTCACTGGATTGGTATGAAGACATGTCCATTTCATCTCTACACAAATCTATGCCCTTGGCCAGACTTTGCTGGTGTAATTAAAGGGGCCAGTCAAATGAAAGCCACAGGCCATAGTTTGAAGACCCCAGCTATATAGCCTGATTTAAGTGGAACTAAAGAGATATGGCGATGGTAACAACAAATAAGCTTATTTAAAAAGTTGACTAACCATTCAGAAACCTTACTGTGTTCATGAAGTTGTTTGTGCAGGTGGCTCCTCTTTTTGAGTCGGACTCAGTGTCGAATATATAGGGTTGGATAGTGCCCCTATTTTCTGTCATTTTCACGTGTAGTAAATGCTCAGCGTAAACATGGGGTGGGTGGTGCATAGCCAGCAACAGTTTATTTCTTAAAGTGACAGAGCCCTTAAACGGCTCATTCTGAAAGGGAGTGAAACTGGCAACGTGAGGTTTCTTTATGTGAGAGTGATTTTGTGGAAAGAACTTTGAAATATGTCCCCTATAAAAATATGAGTACCTTTGAGTATCAGAGTCCAATCAGCATCAGGTTTTGTTCCCCACTTCTGCCACTTTCTGAGCGATTTCAAGATGGTGTAAAATCACCCCAGACTGCTCACAACTCTTAGGTTAAGACTTTTTTTTTTTTTGAAGCTGCAGAGCCTTCAGTTCATTCTCTATGGGTTCTGGGAGGGTTTGTCCCACACACTTTTGTTATAGGCCCTCTGAGTCTTGTTCCAAATGCCCCCCTGCTCTGTTCCCTACATTCTTCACCATGTAGTGTAATGATTAATTTCAGGCACACTCCTGTAGGGATAATTGGAACAGCTAGTGGTCTGGTCAGTACAGTACTCTTTATTCTGGATCTCCAGCACCTAATATAAAATGTTATTTGAATACTGAATCAAATTATTGTGGGACTGAAAATTTTACTCAATTTTATATGATTAACGGAAAGGCTGGTCATTATTTCTTTAAGATATTTGTGAGGGGGACTAAATGACAGTTTGTTTTTTTGTGACCAGTCGATTGTTCATTCATTGTACAGGGAAAAAACTTTATTTAAAAGAAAAAGACCTTTATTATGAACTTGTTGTTATAACTATCCACAAATACTGTACTGTATGTAGATAAAGAGAAGGATTTATGTGGTTAGTGGTTACTAGTCGTATTGCTACATGAGGTAACAAGAAAAAAGTAAAACTCTTCACTGATACATGACAGTGTAAATTTTTACTGGTACAATGCAATGTGCCTACCCCCTGAGTTATTTTTTTATGAGGCACCACTGGTCACAGATATATATATATATTATTATACATTCCAGAGCATACAGCCTCTAAAGCTTTATTGGGATTGGATTAACATTTTCCAGGATGGTTGTAATGAAAATGCGTACACTTCTCCTCAATGATAAAAATCATGCATTCAGACTGAATAAAAAAAAATACAAAAATACCTTTGTAGAATTTTATTTCAATTGCCCTAACACTTCTGACACTTGATTTAAGATGATAATTGAAGACAGGTAGTTGGAATGAATCTTCGCCTAGATTTCTGTACTTGTAGAACAAGAGTGCACATTAATAATAAGTAGATCTTATTAAATAGTCACATTTTAATTAAAAGAAAACATACTGGAGGTTCTTTTTTAATGATGCCTATGTTTGACTCTGACTTAATAGTTTATTTAGCATTATTCATTAACTGCATTATTATTAAAATTTTATTCAAAATGTGCTTCATTTTCTAAAATGGAGTAGAGTTTTAGTCACTAATTAGAAGCTAAAATAGCGCTAAATAAATTTTCAAGGAATCAATTTGCATTCTGTGTTCGATTTATTTATTTAATTGGTTTATTTTATAATTTAATTGGTTTTAATATATGTACCAATGACTAAATTATTAGAATATGAAACAATATATTTTAGACTCCTTAAACTCTATTAATTACAATTGAGTTAACTCCATAATCTATAGGAATAAAAATGCATATTATCCACTAGAGGTAGCACCGTGGCACAACAGTTAGTGTCACTAACATATAGCTGTTGTCTGTGTTTCCTATTAGTGTTCCAAATTACCCTCACAATCTAGCAACACATGGCGGTAGGTGGGATTGGCTGTGTGAAACTGTACATATGTGTGAGAGTGTGAGTAACTGTTTATGTGTGTGTGTGATGCTGTACAATAGACTGTTGCCCTGCCCTGTAGGCTTTGGACCCACCTCAACCGTAATCATGAAAGAATGCAAATTATGCACTAATAAAATGTGATGGAATGTTTGCATTACAAGGCCTTAACCATGTTATTTTATGTTTTATTAATACAACTATTAATCAGTTTTCCTATAACAGTCCTCAAAGTGTATACAAATAAAGTTTGTATACAATAGAGTAAAGTTAAATAAAGTGTCTAATCTGGACTTAAGTGGAAAAGGTAACACAACTTTAATAAACTCTGTGTGACGTCAAAAAAATACGGTTGTTTGTGGTGGATAAAATTTAGTAAAGTGGCCAGTAAGTGGTTATTTATTATTTGAATTAATATTTTTAAGTGTGTGAAATTAAATTACAAATTTTTGAACTGATATGCAATTACTCCTTGTACACAAACTGATAGCAGTATGGACTATAACAGGTTGCCAAACATGGTAGAAGGCCAGCCCCTCCTCATAAACAGGCCCTTACAGATCAAACCCTCAGGCCACAGCTGTCTCCGCCAACGCCAGCAGAGGGCACTCCATCCCCTCGCAGCTCAAAGGCTGTGACAAAGCTCAAAGCAGTGATGAAACTCAACAAACTACTTGCCACGGGCAAGGCCTCTGGTCCACCAGCACCTCGCCACACGCCATGGAAGAAAGCCAGAATATTTCCAATGAATACAGAGAAGCTTGAGGGTGTAGACCCCCCGAAACCTACTAAAGGCCACCGCTCTGATAGCTCCGACAGTGGTATGGACATTGAAGGCAGCTACTTCCAGTACAAAGAAGGAAAGACCTCAGCGAAGGCACATCTGGGAAAGATCCTCAGCCACATGAACATCTCTAAAAAGCCACAGAGGCGCAGAAATTCTCAAAGCAGCACAAGTGACAGCTCAAGTGAAGGGAAGGCCTCGGTTTCCCAGGCAACTAGCGATTCTTGGCAAAGGGAATCACAGAGTTTCCCCAGCGAGTCTCAGGAGACTGGGCGCAAGGGAGAGTTTTTCAAAGACGCTGCTATTCGGGAAACCTACTCCAAAAAAAATGGTGCCATTGCAACAGCAACAACGCGTAGTTATTCAAACACACAACAAGAAGTGGCATATATGAGTAGTTTTGATTCAGATGAAGAACCAGGAGAGTCTGGGGTCTCTGATGGAGGGAGTCACTCAAAGGCTGAGGAAGAGGACTCTGAAGGTGAGTCACAAATAGATAAGCAGTCAGATACAGACCAAGGTTCTGAGACAGAAACTGAGATTGAGTCTGAGACAGCTGAGATGGACAAAGACTTTGAAGCCACACAAGAGGCAGGAGAAAACTCATCAATGGGGAGCGTGGAGTCACATGATTCTGGTACAGAGTCACCTCCCTCAGATGGACCCTCTTTATCCATTGCCCACAGGACTGTCACAAATAGTCCTCGCAAAGACAGTAGGGCGATCTTAGAAGATACCACCCAAGAAAAGAGTAGTGAAGAGAAAGAGTCAGGTGAGGTAGTGTCAGAGGAGCAATGTGAGCCTTCTGGTGTAAAACACCCATCAGGTTTCAAGAGGAATCAAAGCCATAGCAAGAGAAGTATTTATGTGTCAGAAAAAACAAAGAGCGTTAACCTCTCACCTATAGATGAAGATGAAGAAGACGATGAAGGTACATTGGCGAAAACGTCAGGGAGTAGTAACCATTTTCAGGACTCATCAGAAGAGCAAGCAAGTCCAGAAGAGTACGAGGAGGAAGACACTGCTGAATCCGACTGAGTTAGGAGAATGCTACAACATCCTAAATGAGCATCAAGCCACCTCAGTAAGCGGGACTGTCTCCTTTAATTGTAGTTTGGACTTCATTCTGCTGGCTTGTTGGCACACTCTGAGTGTACTGCTGTGATGTTTCCTTGAGTGTTTACACTGAATTTCAGACCTTCCTAATTGCATGCTTTCTTCTCAGGAGGCCTTTTCTGTATTTCACTGTTACATCCACCCAACAGAGGTTTGTTCTTTAACCTGTTAAGGGGAAAAAACGCCTTTTTTCTGTATTTAGTTTCTTAATTTTCTGAACCATGTTGTGTATAATTTGTTAAAATTGCAATCTAACAATATCATAAATGCATTTTTAGATGCAAACTGCTTTATTGAAAAGAAAACATGGATTGACAATTTTTTTAAGTTCTTACAGATCAGTACTGTGCTCTGAATTAGAAACTGTCAGGCATATTTAACAATAAATCTTTAATATAGTGCATCTTTAATACAGTGATAGAAAAAACAGCAGCAAGCTTGGATTTTAGAGACTTAAACATTTTACTCTGAAGTATTGACAGACACATTCCATAACCCCTCTGGGAGGAGATTTAAGCTCAGAATGAATCGTCGGCAAGAAAATCAATTCAATACAGTTTAAAAGGAAAGATATTGTTTGCCAGCAGTGCTCTCACAATAAGTGTATTTATCTGCAAAGCATCTGTTGGTTGAGAAAAAGACCTCTCGCCCTGTCACTGAGCAGAGGGACTGAGAGAGAACCACCACGACCCTGAACTGGATAAGCGCTTAGAGACAGACAATGAATGATCTCAATCTAAATGATCAGAATGCATTTGTAACAAAGGATTCTAAAATATGTCTTATTTTAACCAAGTGTTTTTTCCAAAAAAAATGTCCCTTTTACAAATATTAATATTCAATTTCTTATAAACAACATAAAAACCAGCAAATGAAGTTTACATTTCGAAATGCAATTCTGAAACAATTTGTTGAGGACCAAAGTTATAACCTTGTTCAAAACTAAACAGGGACCTTGTTGATTAGAAATAAATTGTTAATTTGTTAAATTGTTAAATTTTAATAAACAATGAATTACAATGAATAAATAAATAAATGCCACTTAAACTAATAACAAATCAAATACTGCTGCCAAAATTAACACTGGCATTGAATTTTCAATGCAAACCAGTTATTGTTTACTTTTTGGGAACTTGCAAACAAACCAGCAGCTACAGGTCAACGTTAATTGTTGCTCTCTCCTTCTTCACTGAATTTCTTCAGTGTTTTAAGGTGGAAGTAGCTTGCCGATATTTACCCCACAGTGTTTGGCTCACTTTGCCCCATAGCCATCATTGTGGACAGAATTTGCTACTCTCTTGAAAAGAAAGGTGCTTCTAAGGGTTCTTTGAGCAATGCCATAGAAGAACCACTTTTTCTTCCATAAAGAACCATGCTTGTTTAAGAAATGTGTGATGAACCTTTTAATTGTTTAAAACCCCATTCTTAAGGTTCTTTATCCATTTAAAAGTATTAGACAAAGTGGTTCTTCTATGGCATCGTTCCAAGAACCTTTTGTAGCACCTTCGTTTTTAAGAACATAACTTACCAATTCAGGCTAATATTTAGTTAAAAAGTGTTTTTATAAATTGGCAAAAATTATCAAAATGCATTATAAATATTTTTTATAACTGGATAAATTTGGTTTGATGTAGCAAGCATAAAATCTGATTTTACTGCTGTTCTGAAAAGTCTACATATGATTTGCCAAGTGGACACTATCATTGATTGGTTTTTGGGAATATACCGTGTATGAAAAGTGCTGGTTTCTCACCTGTTCACTCAGAGCTGTAAAAATGCATAGAATATTTGATAGATTACAACTTATAATTATAACAGTATTCATTTTCAATATTATGGTCAAAAACACAGTGTAAATTTCCAAGAAATGTATAGTGATTTGCCTTCTTTTGTGTGTATTCATCTGATGTGTGCAGTGCTGTGCAGCTGTTAGAGATCATTTATTTAATTTCCAGTGAAATGACCATTGACAAATTCACAAACATTTGAAATAATTATTAAAAGCCAGGATAGAAATCCCATAATAAAGGCAAAGATAATACAGTGAAGCACATGTTCCTGATGACTGGAAATTACATAATAGAATGGACTCTACTATCAGCCTCAAATTATAGTGAGGTCAGGGATTCCCACACCTGTGTGCATGTTTTCCATCAGATTATTGCCTTTTAATTGTATGTGTCTTTATTACAGTACACCAGAAAGAAGAGAATCAAGCTGGTGGTGGATCGCGAGTACGAGACCAGTTCAACAGGAGACGACAGCGCCCCAGAAGTTCACCGGAACCGGCTTTCCAATGTAAACACGAACGTTAACTGCCACAGTAACATCAACGGGAGCATCTATCTTGCTCAGAATGGCTCCATCATCCGGACACGTAGGGCAACCCACACCAACAACATCAAATTCAGCTCCCCTGTCCGGCTTGGGAAGCACTTCAAGAAACTGGACAAACTGGCTGTGACTCAAGAGGAAAGAGTTCCTCTCAACAGCCCTGTGGCCATGCCTGCTACTGGTGGTGAACCAGGCATTACGACTCGGCCCTCCAGCGGGTCCCTGGCCTCCGGCACTGAGAGCATAGCCTCTAAATCCAACACGGCAAAAGGAGAATGTGAAAGAACGCAGAATGTGGACGAGCAAGAGTCCACTGTAGACAATGAGGAGGTCAGGGACCCACTAGGCTCACAAAGTGACCGCACACAGTCGGACGAAGAAGAACTGTGGATGGGGCCTTGGAATAAACTGCACATACCAATGACAAAGCTGTGACTTGCCTTGATTATACAAAACCACACATCTTCATTTCTGTTGTCTTAATAAAGAAGTCAAAGGAAAACTCATTTTGCCACATTACAATGGAACTGCACTTTTATTCAGTATTACGTCTGCTTTTCTTGGCCTTCTGAAAAATCACCAGTGAGCTTGCTCCTTGACTGTCCAGCTCGTTAGCAACCTGCACCTTGGTGTCCTTGGTCCTCTCACTGTCACCTTTCATGTTTTTGGAAAGTTGCCGAAACACTGTATACAGGAATATTTATTTTGTTTTGCAAAGAAGTTTCTATCACAAAATCAAACATATTTGCGGAGGTTTTATGTTTTTTGAAAACATTTACCAACGAAGATGCATAGGTTTATTCAGGGGTGGACTAGGTACCTACTCAGTGCCACATTCAAGACAATGTAAGAGTTAGGAGTGCTATAGACTTTTTTTATATATATATACACACTGACCTGGGAATACTCACATGTCTAATTTTTGCATTTTGCCTTTTTTTTTGTCAACAAAGCACTTGAAAGCACTTGTCTATTTCTTGGGGTCGAGAGAACGGAACAGGCACATCAATAAACATTCCTGGTCAAGATGTGATGCCGTTATTTGCCTTTGTTTATTGTGCTCTTTCTGCTCATTTCAGAACTGAATCGATGCATTGTTTATCAGGGGGATATGTCTTTAAGCTTGCTTGTCTCCTTAAAACACACATGAAGTTATGACTAGACATAAATTGATCACCAGTTTCATGGTAAACCACAGTAAAATTCCTGAGGATTAGAATTATTCTACCAATGTAAATCACTGCAATTACTGCTTTAGGTTACAGCATCAAAGTCACACCTAAACATCCTGATTTTACTCCCCAAGAACCCTTGAAACCAGGAGAGGTGAAATCAGGACAGGGAGGTTATAATCCTTACCCTTCTCCAAAAGCTACATAGTGCAGCTTCTGCAGTGCTGAGCCCAGAGTGGCAACAACACAGGCTGTGTTCTCACTATTACAGGTCAGTGGAGCATCACACTGATTTTGAAGCTGTAACTTTAAGGTAAAAATATTGTTTGGTGTTCTTTTAAGCCACCTTAAATGGTTTAACCGTACATTCAAATGCCTTTTCCTTTGTGCTCTAGGAGATATTTGAAATAAAGATGCCTCTTAAAGGGGACTTTTAATTTTGTCTGCAGCAAATATTTCCACAAAAACAACAAAACTTACGTTTATAAATGTATAATTACTGATTACCTGTTAAACAAAATACTATAAACAATTGCTATCTTAATCACATGACTTTTACAGCTTAACATGAAGCAAACAAAGACTGCAGTTTACTGTTTGTTTAACTCTACGTTTGTTTAAACTTTATTCAAATGTGTGAACATAGTGCTGCTAATAATATGTTCCATAGAAAACTTACTTGAAATGAGTTTAGTTTGTGTATCGGTTCTTTTTGAACTCTTAAGCACGTTTTTTAATACTGATAACCGTGATAATTTTGGTCACTATAATTGTGATATTAAATTTTCATATCATTTCATGTCTAGTTTTGACCAACCTTCATCTCCACCCTGACAAAGAACCTGAGGCAGATTTATCAGACATTATTCTGTAATAATGTACAGTGGGCGAATTCAGCTCTTTAAACCTTAGGCATCAGTATGTTTATGAGACAATATGAGGCAATTTTTTCATATCTGTTTGCAATATAATGGATGCTTGCCATAGCACTTTCCTGCATTTGATTCTTACAGAGAAGATCCTACAGTCATAGCTAGTAAGAGCTTTCCCTAGCTTAAAGCTTACTCTTTAAGCTTAAAGCTTTGTATTTTTGCACAGATACACATCTCTGAGTATCATTTTCAAAGGCCCTTGCAAGTATCAGCAAAGTAGAAATGGCCTGAAGCAATGAGAGTGTGCCCAGCTGAATATTCCCTTTAAATTGCTTGAAGCCCCCTTTCTCTACATTTTCTATGACCTCTACCACTGAGCATCTCTCTGGTGCTTGGTTCAATTTGTTTCATCAGGTTTTGGAAATCTGCAGCATCCTAACCCTGTGTAGAGGCTCATACATCTGTGAGAGGTTCAAACATCTGGAAGGAGGCTGAAATGGGTAATATTTTGTGTGAAGGTATATATTATTTTTTCTTTTGATGTACTCCACAATAATATTTAAAGGGGACATCTACGATTGTGGGGAAACACTGTTCTCTCTGTTTTGTTTATGTTGAGAAGCTCTGCGTCTTTTGAGGTAGAATGGTAAAAAAAAAAAACTGTTCTTACATGGCTGAATTTTAACTTGTCTAAGATTTTATTCCCTACTTGAATTACCACAGAAACACATTTGTAATGGCAATTGTAATTTGGAATTGTTTTTTGAAGCACTTGGTATATATATCAACTTACAGACAATGGGGTCTTTAACAAATTAGACTGGTTTTGAGCACGCAAAACAGACTGGAGATCTAGCACATGGTGAGGAAGCTTCCTCAGACTTTTATAAAAAGTGTATCTGGATTAAAATCGTGAACATTGCCTTTAATGCATTTAAAATTTAATTGCGTATGTAATTTGTACTCAGCATGTCCATATTTAAAGTGCACATTTTTATAATAAAGATTTATTTTTTAAAGGTAATTTTAGCTTTACCAAGTATAATAGCACTTTCAGCAACTAGTCTGGATTTCTAGGCTTTGGTTATAGCTGGATACACTTTCTGTACCACTGAAAGTCAAGGAGAAGTCGTAGCCTGAAGAATAAACTTAAAGAGACTAGCCCTTAAAATGGAAATGAGAGTGTTCAGTCATGACACATTTTTATTAACAAGGGATGTCACCAATGGCATCTGTAATGCCATTACAGCAGTAGCCCTGCACAGACTACTGCAGTTTCATTGAAAGTACAGCAACTGCGCAGTGCCTGAACCAAGACCTCATTAAAATTGTTGTTTATTGTGTTTTATGTTCTTGTATTTGTGTAAATTTGAAGGTGAATGCAATAATGAGAATCTCCCACCGCTCTATAGCTTCTCACTGAGCTTAAAAGCGGTTGAATGTGGCAATAATTTAACCTTTTAAATATCTAAATCATATTTTTATTTTAAAAACAAAGCTATGTTACAATATTGTCATATATGTCTTTACATGGTCTGATGATATTACTTCATTTTTAAGGAGGTCTGGCTTGAAGAAACAGCTCATCTATGCTTTAACATGGAATAGCACTGTTAACACTGTTCTTACCACTAGGTGGCACCTCTTCCTTTCTGACTGCTGGCAGGGATTGAGGAATTGTCTTATAAGGTGACCACTGAAGGTCTTTTGAAGAACTTTGAGGAGACGAGAGCAATTTCCCTGGTACTCTACCTGTTTTTTAAAAAGGCCGATTAGTTCAAAGTCATTTGAGAGTTCTTTCATGTGAAATGGTTAGTTGTAAAACCCCCGATTTTTAAGGTGGTTGTGATATGAACCATGGGTCGCCATGTTTACAACACAATTATAGTAATTTTATTTCGTCTCCACAACCACCAGTGAACCTGCACTGCACATGTCCTCTGAGCTGTGTATGGAATGTTAATAATGGAAAGATATTTGCTGTAGGGGATCTTTTACCTTAAATGAACTTCTGCACCATGATTCTTTTAAAATATATTTAAGGCTGAAATGTTATAGCCATTTCAAGACATAACATTCTTTAAGAGCTTTAAGATACATTAAACACGTTTCTCTAAAACAATTAAACCAGTTTCAGTGACCATTTAAGTGTAGGCTGCGATTAATTCTCCATTTGGTGCATTGCCAAATTTGGTACATCTCTAAGGTGGTTGTTGCATTGTTGGAGGGCCTCATTGTTTACATATATTTATGTCATTACATACATATATTTATAGTTTAATGCATTCATCATGACATATACAAGAGCATCAAATAATACATTTTTAAAGGAATGCTCAATTATGAGCTGCTCATGTATTTTTGTTTTTTTAATATATGAATATTGAAATATATGTTTAAATATATTCTTCTTTGCTTAAGCATGTGTTATGAAGTCTTTATGTAGGCAGCCTTCAGGTAAAGAATATATTCAAATGTATGACAGTGCTCTTGAAGTTGTAACTTGAGGGTTTATTACATTCTCTTAATACAATCAATAAAAAATATATCAAATTATACGGAGGGTACAACCACAACGAGTGAGAGTGTATGAATTGGCAGCTAGTGGGAGTCTCAGTTTTGAAAAGATTACGTGAGTACCCACCCTGATTTTTTGAACTTTTGATCTTCAGATGTCAAAGTCATTGAAATATTTAAAGCAAACACGTCAAAAGTAAACAATTAAGTCATAATTACAAGCCGCCCGCTACAGTGATTACAGGTAACCGAGCATCATGGCTGTTTAAAATTCTATAATTAGTCGACAGATCAGAGAGGGAGGTGATTCAAAGTCATGCACATCCTGCAGCTATTATACAGATATAGGGTGTGTATGCATGGTTTTATAAAGAGACTCACACACACACACATTTACCTGTGTTTTTCTGGCTGACATCCCAGAAATCTCCTGTCTCAGCCTCAGGTGAATCATAGGTTTGCGGTCATGTCTTTAACTCATCTAAAGCCACTGCTTATAGAAACGGTGTTAGAAAGTCAGCTCAAACAGTCAAGTCACAAAGAAGACAGAGATGAAGAAAGCCTCGTTTATGATAATTGCTGAAAAACATCAGTGTGAATAAAATGCTCTGCTTGCTACTGTATTAGCCCAGTGGGATATTTTGGTACTTTTGGCAGTTATAGTTAGATTTACAATGGGTTTAACAAGAAAGTATTTATTTATAGTGTTTCTTTCTACTCTTTTCATTGTGATATGTCAATGCTAACAAATCATTAGCTTTAGTTTTTAAAAATGTTTTAATTTTTCTTTTATATTTATTTAATTTATTTATTGAATATATTTCACAATTGTAATTAAAAAAAAAACTTATTATAAAATTCAGAAGATGTTTCCTCACCATTTGCTAACTTTCCAGTCTGTTTGCGTTCTCAAAACTGGTCTGATGTGTTTACGAAGCTCCAGTGTCTGTATATAAGTGGGGAAAAAAATTGGTCTGGTATGCTAGTTTTTCTCACTCTCACTCTCTTTCTTTCCAAGTATTTGGAGTATTTTTAGACAATGGAGAAGACACCAATCTTTGAAAAGGATGAACCAAAATGAGGATATTGTTCTTGACTGTTCCATAAGTGGGTAATGTAAACTTATTTTTGCTGTTTCAGATCACTTAAGGTGATTCCCAAACTCAGGAGATGATTAATTGTATTTCCGAAAGAGCAACTTGAGTACCAAATGAGTTTCTTTGTTCATTCAAACGGTGAATAAAAACGTACAGACACAGTTCATCTTCAGCCACGTACAAACCGTCTTTTTTTTTTTTCCTCAAACAAACCGGTCCACCTTAAAAATTGTTTAACTTTGGAACGTAAACAACCAGAGAACTCTATTTGCCCACAATCATAGACATTCCTTTTAATGCTATTAATGTTATATGACAGTTAATTTAGGGTTATTTTAATGCTTTGAGGGCAGCACACTGGGGACAGATCTAGGGTCCTGGTTTTAATCTACATCTCATCTGTAAGGTGTTTCTTCTAAACATTTATTTTTCTCCAGGGGCTCCAGATATGCATGTTGGTGGATGGACTAGCTGTGTGAACATGTCCTCAGGTGTGACTGTGTGTGAGTGATCCCACAACATAGGGTCAGCTATAATATGTGGAACATTGCTAAAAGGGTTGCAGCTGACATCACAGTACAGTTGCTGCCATATTGGGGACCTACTAATTACTCACAACTCATATAAAAAGTGATATTTACATTGTTTTATTATTTCAGTCAACACTTGAAGTCTTTATTTAGATGTGAGTTATTCATACACATCATATATAATTTTTTTTATAGCCCTAACCCTAAACTTACATTTACAGGAAAATAATCTGACCCTGATGTGATGTGCACTATGTAGGAAGTATAGAATTACACAGCAAATTCACCAGTGTTAAATCAACACCATTAGTGTAAAAATGTAAACTTGTCAACACTCTCAGTGTTAATTTAACACTAATTGTGTTGATTTAACACTGGTGAATTAGATGTGTATTTTGGGACCTGGTCTGAGTTCTTCTAATGACTGACAAAGATGAACTTTGTTTACAAATGTGATGCGGATGAATGGGTCAGGGATCCATACTTATATTACTCAAATTCAGACAGAAGAGCAGAGAAAAGTAATATGCCAACTGTTTTCCTTTATATCTTATGATGATAATGTCAATATGTCTAACTGAATTTAGCTGTTGTTTCTTTTTTTTTTTTTTTCCCTTCTGTCCTCATTTTACTACACAATGGAATCATTTAACCCCCCTGACACAAATAGGAGGTGGGCTACTATGCTATGTTGTAAAACTCTTGCTAAGAGGGAGAGGAGCTGAGATAAATGTATATTTTCCTATTCGTTTACATTAGGGCTACTCTCTAAAACCACACAATCGGTCCCCAATGTGGCACCCAGGCTAAAAACATTTCATCACAGCTATTCATGAATACATTCTGGAAATGTGTAATGACTGTGATTTTAGTGGTTTTGGGGGAACATGTTACTCGCTGATGCTTTGCCAGGCTTTAATAGTGCTGGTACACAGAAGCCCATTTCACAATGAACAATTGAGATGAACAATGAACTCCATGGAAACTCTAGAAAAACTCCAGTGTATCAGGTCCGGAAGTGTCCTGGACTGGTCCTTTCTCACGTGCAGCACACAGTGGGAGGTTTTCTGTGTCAAATGTCTTCTTGAAGTGGGACATGTTCCATGTGCTTTAGGTTTTGGGCAGCAGTGTGTGCAGGAAATGGCACTAGCGGGATAAAGTTTGAAACAAATTTTGTGGGTTTACATTTACACATACACCTCTACTGGGTAAATTTTGGGACATTTCTGGATTACAGTGCATATGTGAAAAGGGCTTTAGATTGTAGTCCATCAGTAACACTGCAGAATTGTTAACTCCCTTTACCCTGTCCATGAATGGTCAGGACCACCCCAGAGCAGATATAATTTGGGCAATAATTCATTCTCAGTGCTGTGATGACACTGCCATCATAACTGCCAAAATGACACATCATAACAACCGCCAAAAGTTAAGACTGATTGACAACATTGTGTTGCTATTAGTGGTGAAAAATATTAACATACATTTCTTTAAACACTAATTAATATTTACCAAATTACGCCACAATTTCCTCCCATTTTTCGCTTGTTTTACAGAGTCTAGTGACTATTTTAGCGGTTGTTTTAGAAGATGTAAACACAGTGTTGCTACTGTTGTGTTCAGTCTGTATATTAAATTATTTTATGCTAAAATATACTTTAAGTAACTAATTTTTGCTCTCTATCTCTTGCCACACACAAACACAAATCTGCTCCTGCGAAGTGCACTATTTTTTCTTGTGCCTGCTGAAATCATGCATTTATCTCTTATAAAGTTGCTGAAGTTGGTATATGGATTTGTTTTGTTGTCAAATATACATATTCTAATCCAAATACCATTTAAAGACTACTCTGAACCATTATAAGAAAGTAAAAATGGCGGTATCCTCAAACCAGTTTGTCATGCATATCACTCTAAACATTTGGTTTATTTTTAATTTAAAAGAAATTGAAATTAACATTTGATTAAAGCATGATTAACCACAGAATCTTGATTAAATATATAATACATTGTGAAAGGGCAGAAATTAGAATACCGTTTAATTTTTAAGATAATTTCATAATATTTTGCCACTAAATTAAAATATTATTATGAAATTAACTGGAGCACCATGCATAATGGAAAGCATGACTTTGAGTGTTATTAAAACCCATCAACATTAGGCTATGGAGCTGTGTTTTCTGGAGCTCCATCCACTAATTGGCAGTGAGAGTTGTATTTTTAACATTAGTACTCTACCTGCTCATGGGTTGAATGTGCTAAGTTTTCCTAGTACAGTAGAAGCTTTTACTACAACAAAGGGGGAAAGAAACGTGACTGATATTGCCATACTTCATTACAGAAAAAATGTTAAATGAAACGGTGTCAACAAACTTGTGTCCAAAGTGTGCAACTGGCTGCAAAGGTTTGAAAAAAATCTCAGATCTGATTTTGTCTGAAAATGTCACCCATTTGCTTTTGTTCAAAGTATATATTTTTCATAAAACCTCAAACCTTTGAAATAGAGAAGCTTCATGTTAAAGATGTGCAAATAGCATCTATCCACTTGGGCTCTTGTGGTGTGTATTTTAGGAACCATATTTTGGCGAGAGTTCTCAGACTGTACAGCATGCTGTAATTTCTATCCATACAGCACAGCGTTTGAAAGATGTTCGTGATCCTCTGAAGACAAGAAAAACAAACATAAAATGGACATAAGCATGTGTAGGGATGTCGTAGACATGCACACAGGGTAAATAAGGCAGATGACATCCCGCACAAATGTTTTATTATTTCTGAAAGGCAGTGCCTATGGGAAAATATAAGATGGGCAGTCTGGCCCTTATAATGAGGGGTTGCACCAGTCTCGGCTCCAGAGTAGAGCAGACGTTTCTTAGACGTTTTTGAAGATATGTCTTGGCTGTAACCAGTAATATGACATGTCACAGAAATACAGAAATGGCCAGTGTGAGCCCTCATTTGCTGCAAAGCCTGCATTTTGTACCTGCATGCCTGAAGCTTCCTTTCCGAGTCACTTGGTTAAACAGAAGGACTTGGCGTTCTTCAGAAAACCTCCATAAGGCCTCCTGTATGTTTATTATTAAGCTTTAGAACCACATCAACCATTTTTGTTGCTTGTACATTATGGTTCATCACATTTCTCAAGATTTAAACTCAATGTTTTTAACTATATGGTGAACTGTGTTTTGAAGTTCAATAGAGCGTATTAAATAATAAATGCTTAATAAAGCATTATGACATATATCAGCTATTGAACTTCAAAACAAATCAGGAACTGCACTTTTAATTGGATTGACTGGATGGAATGACTATTTTCAGTTGTCTCCAAAATATACTCCTACTCCCACCTGCTAGCTATGTCTCCCATCATATGGTGCGACAAGTTTAAATTTAGATTAAAGTGGATTTTACTGTCATTTCAACCTTATTCACTGTGTACATTACACAGTGAAACAAAGCTGCGTTTCTCCATGACCAAGATTCTACAGAAAACGAAAGCTAACTAAAATGCATGGGTGCAATTATGTGCAATAGCAAGACAATCATACCAACCCAGAGCTCTCTTGAACGTACAGACTATTTACTTAATCCTCCCTGTCCTACCCATCATTCAGGATGATGCCAGCCAAACCTGGGTGACTGTCCTATTTGTATATCTGTAGCATTTAAGGTGGAACAGAAAATTCAAGTGTCAACTGAACCCTCGGGCTAGAGGTACACTTTGAATTGCCTACATTCATCAAATAATGTTATCAGTATTGAACAAGCTGTCATTACTTCAGCATGTTAAAATATTTTATCTGAGTGCAGTGTGACTGTGCAGTGCAGTCTTCTGTGACATACGCCATTGTTTTTAATTCAGTCAGAATTGGCGCTATGTATCTAGCTGTGGCTAACTAGCTCTCCAAATATTTCCCACTCATCCCTACTAACATTTTAACTCATTATTTTGACTGATTGTGTTACGGTAAACCATAAAGTTAGTTTGTATAGGTATTAAAGGGAAATCTATGATGGTGGGGAAAAGCTGTTCTCTGGTTTGTTTATGTTTAGAAGCTCCACATTTTTTTTAAGGTGGAACGGTATGTTTGCAAGTTTATATCACGTTGTTTATACGTGGCTGAAGTTAAATTTGGATATAAGTTTTTATTCACAGTTTGAATTACCACAGAAACTCATTTGGTGCTTGAGCTGTTTATTTTGTTATGGTGCTTTAGGTTGTAATTGCTTTCATGCAGTTAACACTCTTCAAGTTAGAATCTATTCCATCAACAGCAGAAATAGGTCAATATTATCCACCTATGGAGCAAGAATAGTGCAATAACCCTATCTCGGTTCATGCTTTTCAACATTCCTCCAAAATACCGTTTTTCTGCCATGAACAGAGGGAGAAGGCCTAGCATACCGCACGCTTTGGTTTTTTTTACCCGTTTACAGACGATAGGTTACTATTGGACAAATGGTCTGGAGAGCAGCAAATGGTGAGGAAATATCCTCAGTATATTATTGTATTCTTTTTTTCATTAAATTAAAATCATGAATGTCACCTTTAAGAGAAAGAGTTCTCCCAGTTACAGAAGGCAGTGTCATCACCCGAGATTAAATTTAAGCTCTCCTGATGATAGGACCAATGCTTCATACTTGGGAGACCCTACAATCGTTAGTTTAACCAAGTAACTATACTTATACTTGTATATGGGATATAGGATTTTATCACCAATGATATCTACAACATCTAAAACCTAGGAGACAAGCACCAGTTTTAATTTCCACTTATAGGTAGAAGCTTTTATGCTAACTATGTTTATAAACTGCTGTGAATGCTTTAAATCCACAAACTACTGGTTGTTCTCCCCAGTAAATCAATCACTGACTAAAATACAGACACCAATGATATCTACAACATCTAAAACCTAGGAGACAAGCACCAGTTTTAATTTCCACTTATAGGTAGAAGCTTTTATGCTAACTATGTTTATAAACTGCTGTGAATGCTTTAAATCCACAAGCTACCGGTTGTTCTCTCCAGTAAATCAATCACTGACTAAAATACAGACACGTTTGTGGCTGTTTGAAAGTGTGTTGGCCATTAATGCAGTAATTTATGGCACCAGCAGGGTCTATCGTTAAAGCAAAATGAAACGAGAGGAGAACTAGCTCTCTGGTTCCAGTGCCTGCAGGACTGAGGTTAACGGCAGTGTTTTCTTTTTATTTTATTTATTTATTTATTTTTTAAAACAGGAATTTGACTGTAAACCGCCCTCTCAGAGCCCAAACAAATCCCCTCTGTGCTCACCAGGCTTTGCTACCTCTCCTGTGTTTTCTCCCTTTCACCAAAAGCTGAATTTATTCCTGAGCTGAGCCTGAGCTACCACTGCTTCCCAATTTTCAGAATATTAACCAAACAGACAAGGTGCTAACAGATGAAGCGTAATGACTCAAAAACCTCTGAGGATTCTATGCAGCTCTACAAATGAAGCTTATGTGCTTCAGCACACCTGACAGTTTTTGGACCCCTAAACTATTTAAACTTCTGGTTTATTACAGTTTTACTATAAATTATGCAGAGGTAATGTGAAAATAATATGTAAAATAATATATCAGCAGAGAGCTGAAGTATGAGTCCACACAGTTCTTTTCATAGTTTGCCCCATGAACACGTCATTTGCTACCTGAGAACCTCCAGGAGAGGCAAGAAGTGCTCTGTGTAAAATCTTTAACGAGGAGTGAGCAAGAGATCAGAGACTCAGCCCTGAACTGTTGCATCCCAGTTTCATGCTCAAAACCAATTCTAAATAGTGTGAGTATGTAGTATGTCAAAGTTGGATATACTAAAAAAAATCGAAAGCTTTAATCCACACACGTTATTGGCCCATTATAAAAGGGAAATGGAAAGAGAGGAGCTTCTCATGTCTAGCTCTGTCCCAAATACTCCCCTGCTCCCTGCATAGTGCGTTTCACAAGTTATAAAGCTACTGCTACTACCCACAGACTGTGGGTAAAATGGCACATTAGGCTTATATAGAGTTCAGTTGGTTTTATTATCTAACATAAAATGCACTATTTCAGTACAGAAACCATTATTTTATGACCTTCACTGTGCACTACACAATGTGGATGGAAATATTTCAGTTTGAATCATTGAAAAAAGGGCAGACAGCTTCGAAGCTGCATCTTGGTATGGCATGGGTGCAGTTGCAACAGATCATCACATCCTGTGAGTAAGAAACAGTGCCAAGCTCACGTGTTTAAGGTTAGTACATAGTATATACCCTGTAGTAATAATGTGTATTATTTGGAGCTTAAAGATAGATTAGGCAATTTATTTTGGATGCATATGTTTGTTCTAAATGCTATTTACATAAATTCTGATAATAAAATAAAAGCAAAATCTATATGTGCATGTAACTGCATGACTGTTAAAAAAGAAAAAAATTGTCCCGCCATTCCATTTGGATATATCATTGTGGAGTCCTTTGCACACATGAATTTGCACAAGAATAGCAGAAAAAGTTCCACTGATAATCACAAAAGCTCACAGTGCTAAACAATAAAAGAATATTGAATATTTAAAGAAAATTTAAAAAAATATATGCTGTTATTGACACAGGCAGTACAGGTTTGTGTTTTGGTGGAGTCACTTTGGGGGTTAAAGTGTAGGGATGGTATTTTTCTCCAGTTGTAATTGGTCTCTACAAAAAGTACCTAATCCAACTTTAACTGGCATCTGACAGCATCCAAAATCTGCTTTGTTATGAGTTTACAAATATGAGCAAATAAACAAATTGTGACCATATGCACATGAATATATAACCACCTTGTCCCCTAACAATGTGTGGACTACGTATAAATCCCACAGCACTGGGTTGGGGAGAAGTGGAACTGCATTCTCTGGAGTGGTGGAGCTCCATCCAGTACCTTTGGTATGAGTTGGAATGGTGTTTATGACCCAGAATCTAATTCTCCAATGTCAGTACCTGACCTCACTCATGTCTGTGGCCGAACGTCATCCATTTCTCACAGAAATGTTCTCTATATAAATCTTTGCTGAAGCAAAGGTCCATGTTAAAATCCTCATTGCATAGAAGCTGAATTTGAAAAATCTCAGATTTCAAGCAGAAATATCCTGTTTTTAATCAATGCAGGTCTATTTATCTGGTCATTTGGAAAAAAAAAAAACATTGGTTTTGACTTGAGTTGTCTCAAGATCTGTGTGCCAAGGCAATGTGGTATTCCTAACAACGGCAGTTAAACCCAGAATGGTCAGTCTGTGGTGGACCAAGGGCACAAATATGGGGCATTTTCTTTAGACTTAAGCCTGATGTTTTCCTGATCATCGCTCCAAAGAGCCTGGCGCCGTGAGGCTTTTTAAATGACTTTGGTTAAGTGGCCGTTTCTGAGGTCTGAACTAAAGTTTTAGTGTTTGGGACTTAAATGACTGATCTTTTTTTTTTTCCAAAACAGGAGAAATGTCTTGCCCAAGAAACTCCAGACTGCTTAAGATTTGAAGCTTTGAGAACATTCAGAGATCTTTTGCAAAATCAGCCCCATTTGCTATTATTTCATGGTCAGCATGATCAGATGTGGATGATGACTTAATCTGTGCTCAGGCGGAAAATGTGACATTAGATATTTGATTGTTAAGTGGAAAAGAACAGCAGAAACTCTAAAAACAAACCTCAGAACCAACAACAGTCATTTGCAGATGCAGGATATTTGCTGTCAGGACACAACCCTGTATCTCTAAAAAAAAAAGGAACTTAAGTTATTTTACATGTCGTCGTTCTGAAGAATTTACTTTGCTTGGTTTGTCATGAAACTATGACAAACTCTAAAGGTTTTTTTTAAAGAAAGAAACAAACAATAAAACAACAAAAACGGAGATGCAAATTTCTGTTCCAGCAGTGATGATCTCAAGCCTGGGACCTATTTCCAGCACTTCGTTATGATTAATAACTTTGTTTGGCTTTAGTAAACTTTACAAACTGGATTTGCTTTATTTAATTATCATTCTTATTTTATTATAATTTCTGAGTGACACGTGCTAAATGGGTGCTTTTAAGTATACTATAAAGCCCTAATTGGCTTATTTGGTGATTTGTCTTTACATTGAATTTAACTATTTTTTTTACTTCAAAGGTTGAAACAATCTGACACAATCTGTAGCCGAACTGAAGGCCTCGTCAGTTTCTAATGGATGGGGTCAATTAAAGAGAAAACATTAGTCCAGGACACTTGGAGATTGTAAAGTTGATACTGTACTGCCTTCACAGAGACTGAATGTAATAGTCTGTCCAGTCATTAGAAGTATAAAATGTAGCATGTTTTTAACACACTACTTGGGGCACATAGGTGTGCTATCAGAAAGTGCCATTATCAAACATGTTTTTCTCATTTTTGCCAAGTTTATTTGACAACTGGAAGACCTGTTCCTACAGCCATGGCTTGCCACTGTTCAAGTGTTTCCATTATTCTGCTGCAGCTAGCATTTCTTAAACTATCTTTTTGAATACACACATATTTACTTCTGGTACCACAAAGATTTGTAATTAAAAAGCAGCTTTCTGAATTCTATATAGTGAACTGTATGGAATGTTTTCAGGTTGTGAAATATGGTGGTCAGTGAGAGCTAATGACACTCAGACAGATCAAGCAGCAGTGAATCCCATCCATCAGCTCACTGATGGGCAAAACAATTGTGGCCTGTGCTGGTTATCTTCAGTCCTGCTTTGATCTCACTCTTATGCTAATGAAGCCATCTTATACTCCTGCAGAACCACTGTCAAAGCAGTACATGTTAAACCTCCAGAGAGTGTTCTCCCACCCTTCACAAACTACTCAACAGGATGGTTTGTGAAAACCTTTAAGATATTAGCTCAGCCTGTTGTATGCAGAGTTTCTTACAGTGATCAAAGACATCAAAATAAAGTGGCAGCCCTAAAGAGCAGTGACAACACTAATGCTGTAGAGATAAGCCACTTGAATACAAGTAAAGGCATGAACAAAGTGAAGTATTCAAAGACGAGTAAATCACTACTAATTACTTATGTATGCTACAGGTCCAGTCTTTACTGGATAATTCCCATTAGCCACACTGTAAAACTTAGTTAGCAGAACTTATTTACATGCAAACATATATAAGGCAGCCAGTTACCTTAATAATTTTGTAGTTCATAAATTAAGTCGGAAATATGCATACACGTTTACTTTAAGTATCTTAAACTAACCTTTATTTAGTTTAAACCATTTTAGGATTAACATAGGGCTATAGCTTGTTTAAAAACAATGCATCCCTAGGCATGTTTTTCCTAGCTTTTTGCAGAAATATTAACTAATATACCTTGTTTGTTCATAATTATATAGTGGCTTCTTCACTAAATAGAAATTAAGTTAATCAAATAATAATTGAGGTAATCAAAACAGTTAAGTCTTACTCTAATTCTGTTGGTGGTTTATCTGATGCATTAGGCCTCCTGTCCATCTCCTGAAGCATTAATTTAACTAGACTTTATACAATGAGACATCAATTAAATAATAATAATAACAATAGGATTTTCTGCAAGTGGACTGGTTTTTATTATAAAATCATGGGAACGTGAGTTAGCCAACCAGTTTATCACATTTCCAGAGTAGAAACTCTGTGATAATGGTAAAATTAAATAAAATGGTGTTAATTTAATTCAATATACTATTATCTATCTATCTATCTATCTATCTATCTATATATATATATATATTATGAAATAATAGAGGTACTCTTCTGTCCTTGAGCATATCGACAGAGATTAAGTATTGTAATGAAAAGCTATGTTTTATTACACTTCACCTTTATGTAACACAGCACAGAGCATGGCGCCAGCGGTGTAGGAACCCCTTTGATTTCCAACCTTTCTCAGGTTAATTATAAAGGAGAAGTCCATTAGCCATAATAATGCTGTTTATCTTCTTCTTTACCTCATGCTCCTCCATTTCTGTTTCCCTCATCGTTATTATCAGAGTGTTTTGCTGGTTGTGTCACAGCTGAGTGTGTAATGAAACTGTTCTGGAGCTTGACGAGGTTAACGGATGACTGGGTGGTGTCAGGTATGGGTGTTTAACTGTTATTACCTTACAATTTTCCTCTTACTTTTACCTGGTGGTCACCCATCACTGACAGAGGCTAGGAGTCTTTTATCTGAAGGGTGGAGATGAAGTGCTATGAATTGTAGTTGATTTTGCAAAGATTGCTGTGGATATAATTGAATATATTCATAGGTTAACACTGCTAGCACTTCTTAGAATGTTCATTAACTTGGTTTTAACAGCTGACTTTGTAATGCCAGTCATATGTAATTTTTTATTCAGATAATTGTAACTAAAGCACAACACTTACATTGTTACATTTTGTCAACACTTTGGAGAACACACTTCATCAGTTTCATTGTTAAATGTAAATGTACACAGGAAAAGATGTAAAATATCCTAGTCCATTTGAGCTCTACATAGGGCCTAGCCCACTCTCTTGTCCCACCTTGTCTCACTTAGCCCACCAATCACAGCATCGCTAGCTCTTTTCAGGGGGCATTAGATTTTTCTGAACTAAGCCCACACCACCTCCAGAAGACTCAACAGTGAGGTCTGTCATCCCAAACTCACCCCTCAAGCTCGCTTTACAGATCTATCATGCACTGATATGTAGATCCACATTTTGTCTCCCTGGAGACTAAGGCTGTACCTCGCCCCACTGGCATCATTTATGTTTGCGCAGTGCCACCAGTTGCAGGTGGACTCTACTCTGCACCCCCAAAATATACACACACACGCCACACCTGTATACCATTGAAAACTGTAAGTTCACACTGGCATATGTGGTGACTAAACCATACCGAGCTCCACTAGCACCATTAAAGCATGTAAAAATGATTTATTGGGATGTTGGTACATAAAATAACAGTTACCAAATTGTTTACAGTAAATGCATACTTCAGGAAAGTCTTTAAATATTAACTAAACATTGTGCACATTATGTATATAAATATACATTATGTATGCAAAATATTTATACATGTTACCCTATTATACTGTGGTGGCGCCGGGTGCGGGAGGAGCTGAGTAGCACACAGAGGAGCCTCCCAGCATGCTTGGCAGCTGACCTTTTGGTTAGTATTTGGTGGTATTGGAGTGTTATTCACCATCTAGAGTTTGGGGTGGAGGTTGGATAAGAGTCTCCACCAGTTCTGCCATACACCAAACCGAAATTGCTGCTTGCACACTTGTTCCTTTCTGCCCAGTGCCCTTGTAAGAGCTCTAAATATACGTAGGTTACATAGGTTGATTGTAGCAAAAATTGCAATTGTCTTGTTTCCCTGCCTCCAGTGATGTCATAATTTAACTTTGTGCATTAATCATGACTGAATATTTACCTAATTACCTAATGAACTGGAAGTAAGAATATACCGTGGGAAACTTTCAAGGTCCAACCTTCTGAGCAGGAGATCTGTGAAATTAAACCTAAATTTTAAATGTAGATTTGTAAAACCTAAAACATTTGGATTATATTTATTTATAATAATAACAATGTAACTCCAGCTCATGCCAGAAATATATAATTGATACATGCTCTGTGTGCACAATTGAATATCTGTTCCAGTGGGACATGGTGTACATTAAAGTAGGTGAATTCACTTAATATGAGTTTCCAGAAGTAGAGTGTATGCATCTATTAATAATAAATCATGACATATGTGTGAAGAAATCACTTTTTAGCTGCTCTGTGTTCTCTAGTATTTATAGTGTGTGTTGTCATTCCACTTTGACCCCTCTAATTACGTACATCACAGAACGTTATCCACAAGCACAAGCATAAATAACAGTTTCCCATGGTAGCGCAAACATGGTGTGTTATTCAAGGCTTCCTCTTGGTATTTGTATTGTATTTGTAGTGGAGCTTCAAAAAGTCTCTAATAGATCTGTAATTACATGCTACGTCATTTATTTTGTCAACCAAAGCTCAGCCATTAGGTCCTGCCCCAGAGATACAGTCAACTATGTAGTCATGCTTCATGACTCGTTTGTCTTTAAAGAATTCTACTGGCTTTCCATCTCTTAACAGACACACACTATGTGGCCGGTGGAGGCACAGATAGGATGTTTGTGCTGATGCTGTAAGCACAGCTGTGTTTGGTCTACTGTTCCTCCAGTTATGTGAGCAGCTCTGGGAGACATGACTTAAGGTGGGTTTAGACTGTGTGATAATGGTAAAGAAGATGTCTCAGACAGAAGAAGTGAAAAAATGTTTCAATGGTCAATGAAACCCCTAGTCTTTGACTGAATAATGTGACTTACTCAGTGGTGGTAGATCCAGTGCCTCTGTGATCAAAGGCAAACTATGTACAAGTCATGAACCTTTCAGAAATTTTGGTTCAGAATCTCTCCATGTAGAACTGCTGAAATGTCTACAACCAACTCGTTCAAAGAGGCTTGGAACATCATGAGTTTTATCTCCAGAAAACACTTTACTGTAGAGTTATTACTTACTTACACATATGGTTTCTATTCTGATTGATCACTGGTTCAGGAACACCTACTATATTGGCGTACTTTGCAATTCTACAATTACAGACTGTAGTCCACCTACTCCTCTGCATACATTCTTATCCCCATTTGACCCTGCTCTTCAATGGCCAGGACCACCACAGAGCAGGTATGATTTGAGTGGTAGATCATTCTTAGTGCTGCAGTGACACAGCGCAGTATGAATGGATCAGACACAGCAGTGCTTCTGAAGTTTTTAAAGCCCTCAGTTTCACTGCTAAGACTAGTCCACCCAACAAAAATATCCAGTCAACAGCTGTGTGTCATCGACACTACCTGTGTCAATTAAACTGTTGACACTTTGGTAAACAATCAAAGTTTCAGACTGTATAAAACTATATATATATCACTAACTCATAACTAATGTTATGTGTTTGAAATATGAAAAAGTAAGTAATGCCCAGTACATTCAGTATGTTTCCAGGTACCTGTTTACTATTTAGTGTGGTGCCAGCCCCCTCAGAGTGTTTCTTTTAAATGGTGTGATTCTTCTAGTGATTACAGTTTAGTTTTAACGCGCCAGGAAAATCACAGATTAATTGCATGCGTTTCTGCGCATCACACGTGAGTCTACTCAGACAATCAGATCTGTGCATTATGATGAGAGCTGTGATTTGAATAAGGGACACACAGGGCAATAAAATTAACCCTAGCTCTTTTGGGATACTTTCGGGACGACAGTGTTAGGTGAGGTAAAACCAGAAACATTAAAAATAAGGGAACAATCTCATAATGCTGAACATGGATAATGTTTATGGATAAAGTACCATCCTTCAGCATAAAGAACCAATCAGCTTGATGTTAATGTATAAAGTCCTAGCTGCTTCTGTGAAAAGTAAAAGTAAAGCCTTAGCGATTGTAGTGGGATCATGAGTAGCATGTGATTGTGACTCAGTAGTGAATGCAGCATGGGGATTGGAAGGTGCATGACATGTATAAAGCCACAGGTGCATGGATCACTCCCTTGTTTTAGTTGGTGGTGGCATTTGGTTCACACCAGTGCATGGGGAAGCGTACAGCATGGTTAAAGTTAAATGTAGTTCTAGTTGTAGCAGAGGCAAGAGCTTATGGGGTCTTTATCCCACCATGTTGAGTATTGTTGGTTTGCCATTTTTATCATGTATATGCTGTTGTCACATGCTAATAGGAACTATTTTTTAAATAAGTACTATAGGTTGAGAGAAGTGATCAACGGCAGGTAGTAGGATATTTAATGTTGATGGGGTGCTGGTAGAGATTTTATTTCAAGCCAGATTCTTGGGGTTAATTTAAAAGTGTTCTCTTGCAGATTACCCGCTGTTGTTTTGCTGCGGGTGTTGTGTGCCGCTGTCAGGCTGCTTGTGGTAGCAACTGTTGTATGACTTTCTGCTGCTTGTGAGTGCACCTTTCTGTTTCAGCATGGTCCACATGGTTTTACTGCACTCCGGTTCTCAGCCCTGCAGCGATGCACTGATGGACTGTGTGCTGCTAGTGGTCTCACTGTGTTGCCGGAGTTTCGGCAATTAATTTGTTTATTTTGTCTTTTACTATTTACTTTTTTGTATTTATTTATTCTTTTGATTGGTTAGTATGAGTGTGCTATGATGGAATTGTATGTTCACTGGATTATACGTTACTAATCCGATGCAGGTTGTTTTCCTCTGTGCAGGTGTGCATTTTTTTCCTCTGTTTTTTTTTTTTTTTTTTTTTTTTTTTGTGGACCAGATGGAAAGGTGTATGGACCTCCTTAAGTGGCGATCGGTGTACTTTTCTTTTTATCCTCTAGAGCAGTTGAGCCCACTGCATTGTGAGGTAAGAAACTCCAGCCGTTTCTCCCCACACTTGTCTCCACATTATTACAAGTGTCTGCTCATCATTATGTTGACTCCTCAGAAATGCTGCTTTCTGGCTCAAACTGAAAAGTCCATTATGTTCCAGAGCGAAGGTCCACTACCACTGTACCCACTGAGTCCTATATTTCTGAGGTGTAGTTTTGAGAATTTTCATACCAACAACGGCACTGTGAAAGACAGGTGATTTTTGTCAGTCAAAGCAAAATATTTCTGTTCAAAGTCAGACTCCCTGGTTTCTGCTGACATACCAGCACATGTAGAATGTACTCAGTGGGCGGGCCATATCTCCAGCAGCCAATGGTTGACTAAATGCCGCTGTCCAGTCAAAAACGGCCAGAGCTCAGAAGCGAGAAGCTTTTCGAAGTCAAAGCGAGACTGTGGAACTCAAAAGCAAGAAGGTTTGGGAAATGATAGTGACACAGAAAAGCGTAACTGAGAATGAGCGCAGTGCAAATAAAATAAAAACGAGTAAATACAGAAATATTCTCTTAATAGTGAAGTTTTTAAAACTCTCAATATTTCTAACGGTCCTCTCCTTTTTGAAAATTGATTTCTCGGTTATGGCTTTAGGTTTTGTCTAAATGTCTTGGTTATGGATTGTGTTTTTTGGTTCTCATCTCTTTTGGCCCTAATTTGACACCATAAAAATGCACATTAGAAACCTCTGAATTTGTAATAATAACTGCCATTTTAACTTGAAGGGATACAAGTCTGTATACAGTCTAGATTTGTGGAAATGAATCACATAGCTTTCCATTGTTTCTGCTTTTGATATTGAAACAATTGAAAACAAAGACAGTAACAAAAGATGCTACAGAGGAAAAAACAAAACAATGATTTGCGTTAAGCTGACAGGCCACACTCAGGACCCTGCCATTTATGTCAATAATTGGGCGCACTGCATATTTTATGGGCCCTGTAATGCACAACAAATTCCAAACATTTTAAACATAGTTTTGGGAGCAGTCAGTGGGGCTCATGGTCTGAGACTCCAGGAAAACGTGTAAATTGAAGTTTTGCTCCATAGCTGAGTCACTTCCTCTTCTGAAGACATGCAGAGATAACAAGCACATCCTGAGCTCCATTTATTCACTCAGATATGAGGCAAGCTCAATTTTAACCCTACAGTGATAGCTGTTTTTTAATATTTCACTTTAATGTTTTATTAATTAGGCAGTTAATTATTTGATTTTTTATTTCATTAATTTGTCTCTTACTCTTTAATACAATTTCTTGTGTATTTTTATAGAAATACTGTATTTTATCTGTGCATTATATCTTTTCTCTACCGCAAATACAAGCTGCAGAATGTATGATATAAAAATGTTTTTCTTAAAAACTGGAGGGGAACAGAATCATGGATATTTGTTGTTGCTCCCTTGTTACATGTAGTCAGTGCACTGCTCCTCCAAAGAGCATATGTTCAGATCTCCCTATAGACCCATTATGTCAGTTACTTAAGACGATGCACATTTCTTCAATACAAAATTGACAGAGGAGCATGTAATTCAGCAGGATAGTTTGTACAGAGCTGTTCTGTCAAACAAGGCTGCGGATACCAGTCCCTAAGAATTTCAACATAGCATTATCTTACTGTCATGACGGCCAATTACATGACCAGTAATGGGAACATCTATGATTGTGGGGAAATGACTGTTTTTTGTATGTGGCTGAACTTTAACTAAAAGGAACATTAAATTGAACATGTTTCAGAAATAATAATTAGACAGTTTGAGCACACTGAATCTACAACCAGCTTTAATGTCAGAGCTTATGAAACACAGTAAATAAAAAGAACATTAAATATTGGCCCACACTCAGGTCGCATGCCTCTGGCCATGAAAACAACAACTACAAGGTTACCTCCTGCAATAACGGTCTTGTTCAATGGATTCACACAACTCCATTCTTCAGTCACTGCAGGCCAATGACAAATACAGCTAATTACATTTAAGTAGATCAAACCTGATGCTTGAAAGCACATGTTTCACAAGTACATGTCTACCTAACTTTACAGAGTGCTATATTCTTAAAGGGAAAGGAACCTTTAAAAAATATATATTAAAGGTGATGTTCATAATTCTAATAAAATGTTTTCTCTTTTTTTTTTAGGGTTAAAAAAAATTGTACTGGTCCTAGGCTTTCTCTCACTATGCTCACAGCAGAAAAAAAAACACATTTTGGAGGATTTAGAAAAACAAAGTGCTCTCCGAACATATTGAAAAGCTTGAACAGGGATGAGGATATTTCTCAATTCCTGCTCCATAGGTTGGTGATATTGACTTGATTTTGCTGTATTTGGAACTGACTTCAAATTCAGGAGACCGCTAACTTCATGAAAGTAAACACAAACAGACAGTGCCACAAAACTTATCAACTCTAGTCATAAATGAGTTTCTGTTGTAGTTCAAACAGTAAATAAGATTGACATGCCTGTAGTAGAACACACACTTTCAATTCTGTTTCACTAGTGAACAGACCACACAAATGCCACATTGAATAATTGATCCCAAAAACATCTCAGATTTTGTACATGTAAGGAGAAAAAGGAGCAGTCCAATTATTCATAACATTTCATATCTTAACAACAGCAGTGTAACCTATCTCTGGATTAACTTTACACAGAAGGATGGCAATAGATAATACTGCAAATTCTAACTGTTCATAGCTTTTTGTAAACATGAAGCCAATTTTCTTCATCCCTTAAAGAAACACAAGGTTAGATTTGTTATTTTTACTCCTGGGCTACCCCTGCAGATTGTAATTTGTTTTACATTAGTCTCCTAAAATCAAGGGGGAACGGGTGGGGTGGTTTTCTATCCTCCTCCAAAAGTTACATAGTGAAGTTTCTGCAGTGCTGAGCCTGAAGTAGCAATGACAGAGGCTCTATTGTCCCTAGTTCAGGTCAGTGAAGTATCACAATATTAATACTGCCTATTGTTCCTTTAAATCATTGCTTGTACTGTTTTTTAAGAATATCATTGTAACTGAATTAAGAAGATGCGTTCAATTGTTTAAGAATATATACCTCATTTAAACTTCACTACCAATTAATATCCAAACAGTCCTTTTTTTGTGAAAATGTACTGATGAGTTTTATGCTTTGAATAATGTAATGATCTCAGAAAGCTCTATTCCTCTTTGCAGTTTGAGCAGGAACTTTGATAAAATTCTGCTGTGTGTCTGAGATATTATAGTGGATAATGCATTTCTTTTGAGCACCATAAATAGAAGTCCATTTCACCATAGGCTCCTGAAGTCTCCTACTGTATAAAGCCAGGCTTACAGAGGCCTGGATATTTGCTGGGTTTGATGGATGTCCTGTGTGCATGGAAGCACTCACAGGCTCAGGAGTAGAGCGGAAGGATTGGAGACAGCCTTCCTCTAACTGTCGCCACCATGATCCAGCAATGATGAACAAGCCTTTGCAGTCCCATCTGTCTGGAGCTTTTATCGGCCGTCCTCTGGTTCTTATCATAGTCAAGTAAGTTCAGTTGCTTGCCCTGAGACTACTATCTGGTAGGTTTGCTTGGAATTATGTTAGTTAGCTTAATTTGAGAAGGTTTGAAGATGACATAGTGCTTTAAAAATCTAATAACAGCTTACAATTCGTTACATTTAAAAACAAGTTAACATCCAAAATTATAAATTATAATATGTTATAAATTTGTTCACTGGTATTTAGTTTTATTTATTTATTATGGGGTATATTTTATTTTCATTTAATTTTTTTGCATTGTATTGCATTGCAGAAGGCACATGCAAACCAAGAGTGAGTCGACACCTGTTCAGCCCTGTTGCTCAGACAACTCTGAACCACACTCTGAAATCATTTTACAGGCAGCAGAAAGAGCACACCGCAGTATCTGCCGCTAAGAAAACTTTGATTGTAAAGAAGGGTTGAATCCTAAAATTAATTTCTTTAAGCCCCATCATACAGAGCATTTTCCTGTTTATATTTTCTTGTGAATTTTCTGTTTTCAAAACAAAAATTACAAGTAATTTATCAATCTAAAACATTGCTAGTTAGTTTTTAATTCTTTGACAAAATATGTTTTACACTTTTTGATGAAAAGTGCAAAATATTTTGTAGTGCATGTGTAAAAATGATCATCTACTTTTGTTATGAAAAATAGGACGTCAACAAATATTTTTCATCATAGTTTTTTCCTTAACTAAATTAACACTGATCACACGATTATTAATCAACAAAATGATTTTTCCGTTATTACAAGCGTGTGTGTGTGCATAGATATTTTTGAGATCTGGGCCTCAAACTGTGAGAAGCTGATCATAAATAACACTGGGATAGTGTAATTTTTGTTAGAAGAAGAAACATTTCTCAGCCAATGGATGTCTCCAGTGCTTGGTTGCATTTACACCCTCATTTTTACCTCTGCACCTGAAAAAAATTGAGTGAATAAGTGTACACAAGCTTTTACCTAAAAAGTCTCTTTCTTGAAAGAGAATAAATGACGCATTTGTGTTGGCCTGTGTCTCCACTAATAAAGCAGTAATTCAGTTTAGCCTTTGATGTATCATCAATTATCCAGGCTTTGCTTATTCTGGAGCCATCCTTGGATGGGCTGCATAGCCTTGTAATAAGAGAAATTGCACGGATGGCCTGAGGAGTCGCGACACCACTGAGGAGACGCTCCTGCTGTCACTCTATAGCTCAACTGCAGCATCCAACCTTGTTATTACCCTCCATACACACACACACACAGGGAGAAGTCATGGCGTTCTGCTCAGAGGAATGAATGTCAACCACATGCTGCTGTTGCGCAACTGTTTTTGTTTTGAATGACTCTTCCGTTCCTTAAGTCTTCCATCTACTTACTGTAACTGACTTGTGTGTACTTGTAAAGAACAGTGCATTTTTAGATAATGTTTTTTAGTGATAGTTTAGATAAACACCTATGATATTTTTCCTTTTATCTCAGACATCAGCCAGGACATGATTGTGGTCCAAAAATTGCTTCTTTAATTTTTCATGGGATCCCAAAAGCTCACCAAAATATGTATATATAAAGTGAAAAGTAGCAGTCCATATATTTGTAACGTTAGAGTTCATATTGAGAGTAGCATAAGCTATGGCGGGATTAGCTTGTAGATATATCTACTGTATAAGGCTGCAGTGGCTGCACAATTATCCCACATTCATATTAAATTGTGTTCTGTTTTGTTAAGACCAAACAATTGAAGAAATGAAAGAGCTCTGTAAATTTTTTGCAGGAGAATTTTACACAGAATGAAGGTAAAAAATATTTTAAATGTCACTTTCAACCTTTTGGATTTTAGGACTGGGTTTAAGCTTTTAGTTAGATTTCTCATCCTCAAATTTCTCATTATACCCTAAACAAACACGGGATAATGAAGACTTTCTGCAGTTACACTGACATAGTGCTGGTGTGATGTTTGTTGTGCTGATACGAGTGGATCAGACCCAGCAGTGCTGTTTGAGTTTTTGAACCACTGCTGGACTGAGAATCACCAACCAAAAATGTCCAGCGTCCTGTGTCCACTGATAAAGGACTACAGAACGACAAACACAACTGTGAGCTACTGTCTCTGACTTTATATCTACAAGGTGGCCCAACGAGTTAGGTGTGTCTAACAGAGTGGACAGTGAGTGGACACATTGTTTTAAAACACAAAAAGCCCTGCTATATCTGATCCACTTGCACCAGCACCTCCTCAGTGTCACTGCAGCGTTGAGAATGATCCACCACCCAAATAAAACCTGCTCTGTGCTGGTCATGTCTCAGTTCTGACCATTGAAGAGCAGGGTGAAATGGGGATAAGGAAGTATGAAGATAAACAGGTGGACTACTGTCTGTAATTGTAGAACTACAAAGTGCTCCTGTATGTAAAATGGACAATGAGTGTAGACACAAGGTAGGTGTTCCTAATCCACTGATCATTCAGTGTATTTCGAACATATTTTATGAAGGCAAACAAAATTTTGTATGCTATGTATGAATCCTGGGAATGACCTTTCAATAAAATGTGTATAAATTCACATTGGTACCAAGCTGAGGATCCACTCAGAGGGAGTAACACTAATTAAACTGTCAAGACCATTCCCTAGATATATCGTATGTAGCATCAAGAGGAAATTAAATTCAGACAACAGATGCTTTTTTTATTATCTATTTTTGCTCTTATAAAAGAAGGCTGTCATTAGAGTTTATTACAGTGAAACCATAAAAGAATTGCCTTTGGGTTTTTTTAGCAACCTTTCAGAGGATAGTAATTTGAAGAACAATTCTGCTATTTTCAACCTAATTCCTATCCTAGAACGAGCAGTAACAACAAGAAACAAACACAAAAAGATTTATTACAGAGGCCAGTCGACCTGTGCTGGGGATCTCAAATTCACATTTAGAGAGAAACACTCCTTTGCAAAGCACAAAAAATAGTCCCACCTCCTCTGAACCCATTCAAAAACTATCCCAAACATTCAGGTGAAATTCCTAGAAGGGTGATAAGATTGTTTGGAGCTTCTCTGACTGGGGCACGGAGACGACATTTGAAGGAAGAGAAGAGTAAATTACAGGCCAGAAACAGCGTAATGAGGCTCAGGGAGTCTAGTTGACCCTAGGTTGTGTAAGGCCATAGAGAGAGAGAGAGAGAGTAAAATTGAGACGGTAAAATAGAAAAAACATAAAAAGGTGAATTACAGAAATCAAGAAATGAGTATAAGAAATAAATATATATAGAGAGAGGGGCAGGTGTGTGGCTTGGCCTTACTGTGATTAATTGCACCATTGATCTAGAGTCAGCTCTCTAATGACAGGCCTGTACCCTATTGCTGTCAGCATTGAGCACTCTTTGCTCTGGTGCCAGCAGGTCTGCCACCACACTCAGCCTGGCTCCAGCTCCACTTATAACCCCAACACGTCACTCTCTCTCTCTCTCTCTCTCTCTCTCTCTCTCTCTCACACACACACACACACACACACACACACACACACCATGGAGTATTTCTGTTACTTAATATTCTATAAACACTCTACTATATTTATTATTTATTTTATATAAGATTATAAAACAATCTGTTTTAAGTATTTTAACAGTATATTTAATGTCTAAATGTACTGAGGGAAAGTTCTTAAACCATAGTTTCATTTTTCAGTGAAACCCAGACAATCTGCCAACTTTGTTGAAAATGTTTGGTTTAGTCAGAACACCATGACTTTTTTGTACATACATATCATATATCATCTATCATATACAGTTTTTGTACTTACGTACTTTTCCGTGTATCGTTACTTTATGGAAGTATTTCATTGTTCAGCAAATTTTTACTCCACTACATTATAAAAAATCTATTTCTTATTATAAGGAATACCATTCCTTTTGGTTTATGTGTGAGCAAATCTCCCTGCTCCCTGTCTCATCCTCAGTGAGAGTCAGTTGGAGATTTATTAAACACAATACTTAATATGAGGTCAAAACCCAAAAATTGGTACAGAGAGATAAACAGGTTCAAAAGTCAAGGAACGAGTATCAGGCAAAAAGTCAGAAAAACAAAACCGTAGCCTGTTTAAGAAACAGGTGTCTCAGAATTACAGTAATAACTCAAACTATACTCTGCAACAATGTAGACAACACAGAGAGCTTAAAGGAACTAATATTTTTACCTTAAAATTACAGATTCAAAATAATTTTGATGTTTTACTGACCTGTAATAGGGAGAATGGAGCCTCTGGCGTTGCTACTCTCAGCTCAGCACTGCAGAAACTGCACTATGTAACTTTTGGAGGAAGGTAAGAAACCACTTCTTTCCCCTCCCTACCAGTCAGTGCAATGTCAGTACGGTGCTGTAGACGTCATATGCCATTGTGAAAGTTTATACTTTTGTGCTGGCCTCTGCAATTACACCTCAAAACCACTAGGGCTGAATTTCTACAACCCTATGTAGTAATGTAGTGGTATTGGTTTTACAAATCTTTAAAGTGCACTATTTAGGAAGTGTAGTGTAGAAGGTTAATATTTCGGGACTTACACACTTGAGCAACTGGAACCGTGTTCGTCTGACTACAGACCAGTCACAGTCATTGTGGTCTGCGTAGACGTGACAAGTTACATTTCTGTAGAGGTGTGCATCAGGCCGAAACAGAAGCATTAATCAGGCTTAATACTCAGGAGACAGCGACCTCTGTTGGTTTGGAGGGGCAGCACCTTGTATATGTAATGTAATGAAATATGTATATGTGTATGTAATAGTTGATATAACATCATTCATTGTATTTAATCTTTGGCCATTTCTGCTGTGATCATTAGTGTCAGACTAATTAATGACTTTCTATTGAAAGACTGGTGAACCAAGAGTGACTCTAGCATCTTTTCACTTACAATGTATTAAGCATGAGTCTTGTTACAAAAATTATAATAGGACATTAGAGCAATAATACATCAAGGTACTTTTACTCAAGTGGAGATCTACAACAAGGACTTTTATTTTACTGCAGGAATATTTTACCTTGAGTATCTGTACTTTAACTCAAGTACATGGTTTGGATACGTTGTCCACCACTGGCTAAATTTGAATCAATAAATGAAATTAGCATCTCTTCTTGTTTTGTACTGTGTTATTTGTTCCATTCAATTTTGTTTGATTGTCTGATTTGGTTGTTTTTTACATGTTCATCCCATTGTCAACAGCATCTTTGAGTTATTGAAAATTGATTTATGAATGCAATATATTGTTATTATTGTTATTATTATTATTATAAAAACACTGTAAGAAAACATTCCATAACATTAAAACGTAGTCAAAGGACCAGCACATTTTCCATAAAAACAATCGAACATTTCTGTCAGTAGAACAACCCTACTAAAATAAATAAAAAATAAATAAAAAAAAAAACAGCAATGTCCAAATGTTTGTCTAACTTTAATATGCATTTTGAATACAGATGTTCAGTTGCGCAAGTATATCTCGAACAATAACTTTTGGACTTTTAGGCCCTCTAGGTTGGCTTTATAACCCATGGCCATTTCTGGCGTACATTCAGCATAGTAACCTTAAGCTCATTTGCAGTTCTTGAGCATCCCAAGTGCATTTCATGCTTTTCTGAGGATTATTAGAGAGAGAGAGAGAGAGAGAGAGAGAGAGAGAGAGAGAGAGAGATAGAAGCAAGCAGGATTAAAGAGAAGCCACACCTTACTAAAGAGGCGGACATTTTTGCCACCGCTAATCCCTTTGACATTTCATTAATGCTTGCTCCACACACTGTAATCCCCTCGTTTATCTCGCTGCTTTTATGATCCAGGAGCTAGTGGGCTACAAATTAGTCCAGGGCTTCAACTCGGAAGCAGGACGCAAATATATCTGGCTTTCGTTCCTTAAGCTTCTGTGTCTCAGAGGCCAAGAGAGACATCTGATATCAATTAGCATTAGCGCTGTGGTCAGCGTGTCGGGAACTCTGCTCCGGCAGCAGCTATTATCTGTCTTTTAAGTATTACAGATTGGCTGGCATGCTTTCTTTGTTATCAGGCACAGGAAAAACTTTTGAGTGAATCCAGTTATCTTCTTAAGTGCCCAAGAGGAACTATTTGGCACTATTTAAGAATTCCCTGACCTTTTTTAACCCCATAAAAAAGTTAATTCTGCATGTGGTAACACACCTCAGTTCCTACATACAATGTATGTCCAAAACATTTGTGAGCAACCTGCTCATCTTTTTCTTTTGATATATTAATATGCAGTCTGTTTACTCTTTGTTTTAGTAACAGATCCTGCTCATTAGGTGCTGGAATATTCTGAGAATTTCAAAGTAAGAACTTTCATGAGGTCAGGTACAGATGTCGGATGAGTAATTCTGGATCACAAAACTGCAACCCAACTCATCCCAAAGGTATTGATGCTTCATCACTAGAGAGAACACAGTTCCACTATTCCATAGTCAAGTACAGAGGAGCTTCATACTCTTCTAAGACATGCTTAACATTAAGCTGGGAGAACTTATGCTCATGTACAGCTGCTCCAGGGCATTCAATTTATTGTTTATGGTATCAGGTAGCCTAACCTGCAAGTTTGATAGATGTAGCAAATGTAGTTAAATAAATTAGGACTTTGAATTGCAATGGCAACTGAATTAGAAAGAGGGTCTGGATACATTTGTCCATGTAGCATCATAATGTTCATGTTAGTCACATAGGAGTAACCATAATGTATAATAATTACTGAATAATAGCATGTCAAATATAACCTCTACCTCAGACTGGTCTCAAGGAGAAATTGTACATATTTTACTAAAAGACCATTCTCAGGATTTGTAAATTGTGTAAGAATTATAATTAGCATGCATAGATGCACTGTTAATAATACTATTAATATGACAGGCAACCAATTGTCAACTTAAGATTAAGCGGCAAACAATTAACTACAACAATGTTTTGAATAGACTAAATGCTAGCATTAACACCTAACCCTAATCCTAACTCTAACCCTAAGTTTAGACCTAATAGCATAACCGAAAACTAGACTGTAAACTCCAAAAATATAGAAATGCAGTTTTTTGTGTTTATGTAATGCTCTTATGTAAGAAAAACTCTTGCTGTATCTAACATGGCTCCGTTTTCACTTTTACTTATATAACAAAACATAGTGCACTATTTTAGTAAACTTAATTCAGGAGGGTAGTGAATGATTTCTGACACTGAATTATGTTGGTTTTTACCAAACAATGCAGTGTATTATGGGTAGCCGCTATCCACTAGGGTACATGGGATGTACCCTACTTTTTTTGCAGTGCAGTGTGGGATTCTTTGAGTGCACTGAAAATTGTCCACTATGTTTTCAGACGCTATTACAAAATGGTAGAACTACAAAAACCCCAAAAGGTGAATATGGGGAACAGATTCAGATGCATGTTTGTGTAGCCCTTCTTTGGGTACAGAATAGACAGTCTGAGTGTATTTAGTAAAACAGCATCACCAGTGCTTAAGGGTTCAATTAGAGAACATGCGATAACTAGGAATTATGATGAAGCCACCTAAATATACAAATGAAAATGTTTTAGTACACAGCAAACACAGCAGTACTTTACACTAACAGTGTTAAAGTTAACTCTAATAGTAGTTAACACTGGTGAATTTGCTGTGTATGGTCTAAGAAATGATACCTGTTTTAGCCAACTGTACCAATGTATTGTAAATGTTGAAACATTAGACATTAAACATTTTTTCTTATTATTAACAAGGGTGGTGCAACTTTTTAGAGTTTATTTTAATTTGACAGAATTTAGAAGTTTTATGACTGTAGTTCTTGGCTGGTGAGTGGAGGCCATTTGAAAGGCTTGATTATGGGAACGTTTGGGGATAGTTATCCTGCTCAGATTCCCCAGGACTCTCTCAGCTCCTTTCAGCAGCTACTGCTGTCATTAAATAAAATGACAATTTTACGAATATAGTGGAAAGCCTGCCAATGCAAAGTATTGAGTTCAGAATCTGCACTTTTACACAGCTTAGTCAGCAGCTTCTAGGGGAAAACTACTTACGATTTATTGCTCATAAACCTATACTTTAAGTTACTGTGACATGTTTAGAAAATATGTCTCTTTATAGCATGTACCCACCTCACTCTGTGGTTTGAAGAGAGACATTTGGTAATAAAAGTTTAAATTGCTGCACTCCTATGTAATATTTTATACTTTTTTCATTATGCAACCTGCACATTGGGGTGGCACGCTGGTGCAGCTGGTAGCGTCGCACTCATACAGCTCTAGGGACCTGGAGGTTGTGGGTTCAAGTCCCACTCCTGGTGTCTGCGTGGGTTTCCTCCGGGTGACTGTCTGTGAGGAGTGTGGTGTGTTCTCCCTGTGTTTGCGTGGGTTTCCTCCGGGTGACTGTCTGTGAGGAGTGTGGTGTGTTCTCTCTGTGTCTGCGTGGGTTTCCTCCAGGTGACTGTCTGTGAGGAGTGTGGTGTGTTCTCTCTGTGTCTGCGTGGGTTTCCTCCGGGTGACTGTCTGTGAGGAGTGTGGTGTGTTCTCCCTGTGTCTGCGTGGGTTTCCTCCGGGTGACTGTTTGTGAGGAGTGTGGTGTGTTCTCCCTGTGTCTGCGTGGGTTTCCTCCAGGTGACTGTCTGTGAGGAGTGTGGTGTGTTCTCCCTGTGATCCCGCCTTGCGCCCAATGATTCCGGGTAGGCTTCAGACCCATATCCGCCCTGAACTGGATAAGCGGTTACAGACAATAAATGAATGAGTATGTGCAGGTTGCATTAGGAATAGACTAATATAATCAAAATTGTTTTGTTACTTTGAAATGCATTCAATTTAAATAATGTGTAGCCTTTTCATGTAAAACTTTCTTTCATCATTGCATGTTCTGCATCCATTTCAGGGTTGGGTTCAGAGCCTATGCAGAATCATTAGGTACAAGGCATGAACACAACCTGGGTTTCAGTCCATTAAAGGGTACCATACTCTCATATATTTGCTCACACACTCACACCAATGAACACTTTAGCACATCCCATCAATTTAGATTGTCATTTAACCAGGAAACCTTTACAAACACAGTCTACAACAGACAAGCAATTTCAAGAAAAGTAAGGCCTCGTCATTTTGTAATAATTAATTTACAGATAATAGCATTCTTGATATTTCCTTGCTTTCCTATATATTCTTGAGTGTTTTGTTTGTTTATAGAGAAAATGTAATGAAAAAACATTAAAGGCAGAATTGGGTTTAGGCACCTTTACTTGATAAAGAAGAAATTATATCTAAGTGTTATTATATTTAACAGACACTGGTTGCACTCTGTGACACAATTTTATGGTGAATAGCCAAGTAGGGACTTATCAAACAGCATAGAACATAATGAGTGTACAGACAGTGCCCATGAAGCAGGGATGTGTTAATGTTTTTAAGAAAAAAGCCCTATTTACATGCCCCTAGTTTATTATAATGTATACATTTCATTATGACACCTTCATCACCTCATGTAGCAAATAAGAATGGAGCTCATATGAAATCAGATCCTCCGTCACTTTTATATGAGGTAAAATACTGGGCAAAACAGCTTGGTGAGGAGAAACAGCAGCTTAGTGATACCAGGCAATTTCTGAAAATGTAAATATGAAAAATATGGTACTCAGCCTTCAGTTTTCATACTGGTTTTATTCAGCATGCTGGGACTCAAGTTTGTGATCTGAAACTCTTTGTTTTCCATTGCTGTAGAGAACCTTCTTTGGGAGAAACACTGGCTTATTGTGACCATAGTCTTCATCAGCTTGGCCATGTGTTCTCCACACACTAACACACACACACACCCCTGACCACAATGTTGGAACAGGGCTGTGATTTTATTGCACTGGGATCTGGGAGCTGTGGTTTCAGTCCTGTTCCACCACCCTCTTGAAATTGTTGAAAGCTCTTGATTGCCCTCTAATTGGCCCTTAAGCATTGTGTTGTCCTAGTCCAGTGGTGTGTATACTGGACAGCTGATGAAGTGATGATGGGGCTGCAGGATTATGACTGCTTCTGTGGAGAGTGGGTAAAGTGTGGTGAGCTGGTGATGGAAACTTTAAGAGGTTTAAAGCTCCTCATAAATCCTGTTCATAACAACCTGTGACAACTACATCAAGAGTTTAAGAAGCTTGTAATGCTGCCAAATGCGTACATTTGCTCTTGAATAATCTCAGAAATAAGATAGTAGCACTGTCATTAATGCTCTGGTTGAAAGCTGTGTTTAATGTCTTTTTTGGGGGCTGGGTTAATTTATACTGCCTTATACTGCAATAGCAACACTTGTCTTTAAAGAAGCAATCTGTAGTACTGACACCAAGTGTTTAAAATGGGAACTGCAGTACAGTTCCAAACAGTGGAGAGTGTTTTCTGCGTCCTTCCACTTCTCCCCAGACCTGATCCTCGACTGAGTTTTCCAGTTTGAGGAAACTGAACCTACACGATCGAGCACAAGATGATTTTAGGACTTTGGACCATAATAGCTATAAAATGTGCCGTAATCAACCTATTTACACAGAAATGTGTTCATCATTTTACTAAAACATCAACCTATGGTAGGAAAAGTAGGAAAAAATGTGAATTAGTAGCCACCATTTTCTTTACATGTACAAGCATTTACGTTTGAAATCCATTAAAAAATTTTGACCACACAAAGTGTCTAATCTATTTTCCATTCCAGTATAAATGTAATTTTAGGATCTCTGCTTCTTATTCAAAATTTAAGCTGAATTTTTGCAAAATTAATAGCTGAAGATAGCTAGCTTTGAAAGTATTTTTTGAAGCAACTGTTTATCCATGTAAAACATACAAAACAGTTGTGTATCATGGCACAAAAACAAACATCTGCCTACTTAAAAGAAAAGGCAAAAACTGAAAGATTCACAGGTTTTTTTTACAAGCCTTTACTGTCTAAAAGCCTATTCACATAGAGTAAAATATTTTCACATGAAAAACGGATGTAATATTTTTTTTAATGTAGTGGAACCTTTACACCAGGTCAGATGAGATTTTGTCTCAGCACTCTGAAATTATGGGGAAACACTGGAAGAGGAATAAGAAATTGATTCACTAAGTAGGAGAGATGATTTAAGTACTGCACATAAACAACACATATTGGATTAACCCCAGTCTACAGAACAACACGGAGAGTCCAGCAGTGTTTCTGTAGGTCACTGGGGAGGAGTTGAGGCTCTGTTTCTGCATGTTACTCCTCTCATTAACAATGATTTTAAAAAGTGTTCACTTGTTTACTGATCTGTGTTGCTTGTTGTTTAAGCTATGAACAACATGAGCTGTTCAGCCACCAACTTCCTGCTCATTTGTTGGGTTTGCAGCCATGACAACGGTGCTCCGATTAGTCAGCCTGAATTTAATGCATCTGTAAAATGCAAAAAAAAAAAGCTGGTTCTAATTAAAAACCTGACTCAGCGTCGCAGTCTGTTAGTTTCAGACTCAATGTAAAAGACACTGTTAAAATACATGTGCTTCTTCTCAAAATTTGACATGCATTTTTTATCATCTGTAAATATTGTACTCTGTGTGAATAGGCCTTAGGTCCACCCTAAATGTTTAGACTACACAAGGCTGGTGTTATTATTGTTTTCTCTTCAAACACAAGTGTCATTTTATGAGATTTGTGCTTCTTATTTTAAAATTTTGTATCAAAACATTTAGTTCCACCTTAAATGGGTCAGTTTTTGAGTCTTATTGGTCTTTTTGGCCAGCTTCTTTCTTGAACAATCCACTCCATTTTAATTAGACGGCTATGCAAAGCTAAAGATAGCGCTTGGTTATATAAACAAAACTCATGTTGAAACAATGCTTATATAGTCTTTTATCAGTTTAAAACACACAGCCAAGTGTACATCATATCAGTACACAAAACAGTAATTTGCCAAATTAATTTCCTCGTTTCACTTTAAATAGGCAAATACGCAAGGCTTGTCAAACAAACAAATTGGCTTTGGACTGTAATGTGATTGGAGAGAGGGTAGAATCTCAATCCGAAACTCCATTAGAGCTCCGCTCCATACTGGGCACTTCTCAAAGGGAATATACTGGCTCCAGCACTGCTCCCAGAGACACCAGTGCTTCAGTGTAGCCTGTTTTCTTAATCTCTGATGACACACCCTGGACATTTTATGACTGAGAATAATAAATATATTACAGATTTCTCCTTTAAACTAGTATTTATATGAGACTAGTACATGAATTCAGATAAGATTTTTATGCATTTTAATGCCTATATGCATTTAAACTGGGTCTTCAAAAGCATGTCCAGGTATTTACTCAGTCCATTTAATCAGTCCTTAGTTCTTAATCATGAGTCACAAGACACATGGACCAGGACTAAACTGAGACTCAGTAACCTCAAAGACTTCTAAACTGAGTACTAAATTGTTAAATATGAGGTACTATGATGCATATCATTCATTATCTGTAACCGCTTATACATTTCAGGGTCATGGTGGGTCCTGTCCTGGAATTATTAGGTGCAAGGCAGGAATAGACCCTGGGGGGTGGGGGGTGACAATTCACTCACACCTACGCAGTAGCCAATCCACATACCAGTTTGTGTTTTTGTATCATGGGACACGGGGTGAACACATCAAACTCCTCACAGACAGTCATCTGGAGCGGGAATTGAACCCACAACCTCCAGGTCCCTTGAGCTGTGTGACTGCAACACTACCTGCTGTATAGCTAACATTTTTTTAAAAATGTAGCCATTTTTCCATACAATCTCATATATATCACAGTGTATGCTGCCTTGATAATCTTATAGCACATCAGAGAGGGGAGCCAAAAAAAAAGAACCTGACAAGAACAAAAGTGTGCAACTTTGCTTTGCTCAAGTGTTACATTTACCTGCTCTAGGCCAAAACCCCCCTAGAATCTGACAGCTGTTTTATGTAGATACTTTAAGCATTGCCCTATCCCTCTGTGCATTTGATAGCAACAATGCATTTTAAAAATGTTGCACACATGCAGTAAGTGGCAGCAGATTTAACCAAGTGTTTACAGCACTTGCAGTTTATGAAGTTAAGGGAGTTTTTCTGTGCAGTGTGTTTCCCCTGTGTAGAGAGTACCTTGAATGGGTTAAAATTAATGGGTGAGCCAAGTGGAAGTGCTATTTATTCAGTATTATTGGGGGGAAAAATCAATGATGGGAGGATTAAGCTGTGATTAACCAAGAAACTTTGACACTGTAACAACCAGAGTGAGCTATAGTCTCCAAAGTTCTAAATCTGCCAATTTACCCAGGTATAAAGCCTATGATCAAACAATTCCGATCAGTCTTCCCAGACTGCCGAATGTGCCTCAAGCTGCTTTTTTCTCTGTCTGGAATCCACATCATCAGTCGCCTTTAACCTTCTCTTGTCTCTGAGAAGATCCCCTTTTAAATTCCGCTCTTTGTAAACAACCTTGTTTGGATGGGAAACACCTGTGCTTGGAGAGGAGATTAGACTGGTTTGAGAGGGCTGTTTTTGTCTGATAACTAACGCTCTGCAGCCTCCACTCAACATGTCAACACCACACCTAACCTGACGCCTGCTGCTAATAAGAGGAGGTGGAAGTGGCAGACTGAGGGAAGTTAATGAGTATTTGATAAAAAGTCACAATAATAATAATAAGAATAATTGCCTAGCTAAATTGTGATCACTTGAGATCCCCAACACAGCTGCCAATCAATTACACTTATAATATAACACTTGCCTGGTATTTTTTTTTACACATAGGCTTAGGACCGTTTACATTTCCAGCATTTGGTGGAGGCTGCTAGTCATGCAACTTCAACGCTAATCTTATTATATTTGTAGTCCAGATGATTTGCCCAAGCTAGAAACGGCTGAGGAGATCAGATGTTCACCAAACTTACCCTCTTTAAATGCATTGTTCACCGCCTATCTGTCTACTATGTGATAGTAACACTCTCTAAATTTGGTAGAGCACTAATCACGTGAAAGTAAACAGAGACCGAAAGTGCTACAAAACTAAACTTGAGTTACAATTTCTGTTCATTCAAACAGTGAATAATAAAGTCAAACTTTAAAAAGGACATATTACAATTATCTTGTCAGTATATTTACATATATTTACACATTAATTTATGTGTCTGGAGTTCCTAACAACCGATGCACTGTGAAATAAGACCATCCAGTCTTTTTATATCGGGCTGTCTAGATCAGAAAGCAAGGAATAAAATTAAACATTCTAAAAGGATACTGATAGGCAGTTGTTTTTGTTGTTGTTGTGACATACATATTCAACGTAAAGCAGGAACAAACCACAAGCTCATATCAGTATCATATCAGTTCTCTCTCCACATTCATATCATCACATTTTTGACATGTGAAGCAAAACATGTGTAATCTCATGCAGATAATGAACCAGGGAAACAGAGCAGCAAAATGTCTGCCAACACTAACAAATGTAACAGATGATGGATTTGCCACAGATACTGTGTTTCCAGACTTCACAACAGCTTTATAAGAAATAAAAATAGTATAATACATGAGTATATAGTAAAATAAATAATTTACTACAATTCTAATGTTATATGTAGGACAAGGTTTCAATGCATATAGCAATTCCTATGGATCATTCCATGAAACAGTTACATTGTAGAATTACTTCTCATATAAATAAATAAAATATTTAATGTACAGACTAGACCACTATATTAGACCCAAAGACGTATTTGAAATACACTGGTAACATCAGTAAGTTTGTACATGATAAATCATAAATGGTGTCAAGATAGTGAATAATAATTGGTGTTCATATTTTTAAACATTTGTTTAATTAATAATATTAATAATTTAATTAATAATAGAGAAAAAAGTGATTAACAACTTTATGATTTTAAATATTTGAAGTAAGTAATGAACTACATCATGTTTTTATTGAAAAGGGCATTTAGATGCAAAATGCTTTTTTGTTATGGGATTATTTTGGTACATTTCCAGTCAGTTCCAACCACAAAGTATGACTGGCTGAAAAGGGTTCTCTCATATGTGATGGCTTGTTTTGTTTTGGGGTTTTTTTAAGCACTGTCTCTTTTTACACTGCAACACTTCAGCTCAGTGTTACTTATTTTCAGATCAATTATTTTAGCAAAACATTAACAAAACAGTTTAAGCATATTTCAGCTGCAGCCCATTTGGTGAGACTCTGAAGAACAGTTGATGTCATTTAACAAGTTTTTGAGCTGGATCTGTATTGGTGAAAGGACTGCAAATGAGGCTAAAACTGAGTAAATTCTTGGTAGATTCTTAGTACATCCTTAGGTAGCAGAAACGTTGTGGTGCCTCCATTCCATATTAAATTGTTAAACTGTTTCATTCTATTGCTGACAAAATGCCATAATGTAACACCATTTAAGGTGGAAAGTCAAATTTTAATGCAGAGCAAAATTCAGCATTTTCTCATAAAACTGGAGTTAGCTTTGTAGAAAGTGCATTGGCATCCAACAGTCTGTGCACTGAGGAGTGTGCTGCAAGTACTTTTTACCTTAGTTACATATTAAAATATTTTTGCTTTATAATCATGGGTCTTTTTTCTTTTTATTTAGTTTCTTTTTATTTTGTGTACAACAGCTACAGAACACTGGATGTTATGCATTTGTCCAACTAGCATGATCTCTGTGATGTTATAACACAGTCTCTCTCAAAGTCTATCTTCTATTACTTAAGTAGCATATCAGAGACTTTAAAGGAAATCCACGCTGCAAGGGAAGCCTTTGATTTGAGGACTCATGGCTTTTTATTTTATGATATTGTGAATGCCTCTGTGTGAAAATGTGAGGTTCTCACCACTGTAAAACTATATATGGGCCATGAGGTGAGATCACCTCTGGCCCTACAACTGTCAGCTTTCAGCTCTGGGGTTGGAGGGGATATGTTTTGACCCCCTCACCCTTTGGCAGAGGAAGTGCCTGAAGTGGCTCAGGTATCGCTGAATGATCCGACCTGAGTTCCTCTCTGCACGAGTGAGCACCTTGAACATAAGCACAGGGTCTGGGCTCTGGGGGCGAGGGAAGCTGGGGGGAGTTGGGGAGGCCGGGTGGCTTGAGGATGGCCCTTTGAAGTGTTGTAATGTACACCCACCCCTCCTTCTTCCTCTTTACCTTATTTATGGTATTTGTTTCAAGCGCAGTTAAGAAAAAAAAACTCTCCCACTGTCCCCCCTCCCTTCTACCACCAACACTGAAACTACAGCATTCATATTTACACTGATATTTACTGCAAATGACAGTCTATTTGTAGACTATATGTGTATTATACAGATAACACATGGTAACACACCAGATCTCCAGAAATGAATAAATAAACACTGTCCACCAATAGCACTCTTTCACTTGATGTTCTTAAACTCTGGAAAAACAGCTATAGAAATAGTGCTATTTCCTGTTAGTGATAACATTACACAAGCACAGAATATTTCAAAACAATTTGAGGCTTATAATTATATTTAGTACATGTCATACGGATCCTGGGAATTGTCTTTTAGTAAAATCTCTATAAATAAATAAATAATGAAAATAATTTTAAAACTCACCTTGATACTTGTCTTGTCCTAGGACAATAGTTTGGGCAATGCCTGTATGTTTTGCTGACTTTCTAAGTGAAAATAAGTGAACATACCCTATGCAGATTTTAATTACTTAATAACTTACGGTTGCAACATACCATCACAGTGAAGAAGACCTTATAATATCATTTGGGTATAATCTGAGAACACCATCAGCCTTTTATATTGTGTGGAGTTAGACCAGATTTGCTTGGTATAAATGTATTTATGTCAACTTTTGTCTGGAAGAATTCCGTTTTTTTCTGCTGCTGAGCTACCAAATTGAGGACAAACATTTTAGTGACAATCAAAAATAAACTGTTTAATTCTCATATATATGTGCCATATTAGATTCCATGTCTGCAACATGGCCATGAAGGAAATGTGACTCTGAAAATCTTGTTGATGTCCCCCTGTCCATCCTGACCCTTTGAGGCCTTTTTCTGAGTGACTTGTTTGTCATTACCATCAGGCGCCGATGTGCTAAATGTTGTTTGCCTTTAGATAGCAGCCAGGCTTCTCTTTTTGAAGTGTCTCAATCCGCCTCAAGGCAGCCTGTGGGCCTTGTTGGCAGATGGAGATAAAACCCAGTAGACATTGGTGGGGGGGATCTGTTGTGACCCTTCCCAAATCCCCCATCCACTCCTTGCCCTCTCCACTAACACATATTCTTTCAACTAAACACTTGTGCAAATGAGCAAACACACTGATAGTAATGTGTGGCTAATGGCTCGAATCAAGGCTGCCATTGTTTTCGGGCCAGTTCCTCACACCGTCCCAAAGCCAATTGAATCCAACACATTTACACCTGACTAAGATCAAAGATGCCTGGGCTTTTCTGTTTTTTCCACTGGGGATGCAATCACTTAGGCAAATGAGCCTCTGCGCAAACTCTCTTTTGTGTGAGCTAAGTCGGGCTTTTGTGTAGGACAAATGGGGGTGTTATGGGTTTTGATGAAGGAAGGGGGCTGCTATCAAAGGGAAGCGGCCGGGCCCTATTAAGTCCCGGCAAACTGTACGAGGCAACAAAGGAGACAATTGAGAGAGCGGCTAAATTGGCTTTTGGGGAAGAAAACGAATGGGACATAATTACCTTTGAGAATGGGCATCAGTGGATTGAGTGATCTTGCGGAATGACATTGTCCCTTTTTTCTCAGATGTGCCTCGGCACACATTTGGGACGTTATCTGCTTTCAACTCTGCTTGACCCAAGGCAGAGAGAGAGAGAAATAGAGGAAGAGAGTGGCAGCATGCAGCATCACACTTTGACAAATGTCAGGCCTTTTTTGAGAAGAGTTGCTGCATTAAAATAACGAGGAAGCAGCAGATAAAAATCATGACAGTTTTCAGAAAGCTTTTCCAGCAGAATGAATAGATGATAGATGAAGAACATCACTTTATACCTGATAAGAAGCATTCACTCCATGTGTTTGTGCGTGTGAAGCAAGAGGCTGACTGATGCTCATATGATTAAACACAGCACATTGGTGATGATAGAAAGGCCACTGCTGGGTGCCACATGTCCTGACCCATCACTGCCCACAGCTGCATCATTGTTGCCTTGTTGGTCTATTTTTCCACCCCTCAAAAGTTCAGTCATAGATGTTGGCTGTACTTTTTGTTTCTCAAGTTCCATCTAATGCCACATATAAAGACGTTGCCTTGGCTCTGGGGTGGCCATTCCTTAGTTCTGAGTAAGGGCTCCTTGATAGTCTCTCCCTTATCTAATAATGAGAATGTTATTCCTAATGCTGAATGATGGTTAGACATAATCTACTATTATTAGAATGTGAGTAAGTTAGGCCATTTAATTTGTTCATCTATGATACTGTGACTGTCCTTACATTTTTGAAATCTCTACATCCTTTCTGTCTCAAAGTCTATAAATGTTTTCCCAGAGGGGAAGGGTGGTCTTAATTAAATATGCCTATTATTTTTATACAGTATGCCTGTAATTTTATACAGTACTCTTTATGACGACAATAGTGGTGGTGTTCTAGGTTTTGTCAAAATGATCACAACGTAGTACTGTGGTTTAGCATGTTTTTGTGTAACATCAAAATATAAACATTCTCCTGCTCCTTTGTCATTTTTATGGTAAATTGCATAGTATTAAAAATGGCAATTGCCATTCTATTTAAAAAAAAATTGTTATTACACTACATTTACAGTATCTAACATAAGTGTCACATATTAAAAAAAACAAAACTTACACAGATATTATTCACACAATATTATCCACTGCAAAAGATACCAACTGATACACATGCTTTCTTTAATGGAGCTCAAACAAATACATTCATACATTGTAACCGTTTATCCAGTTCAGGGTCATGCTGGGTCTGAAACCTACCCTGAATCACTGGGCGCAAGGCAGGAACACACCATGGATGGGGTGCCAGTCCTTTGCAGAGCGACACAAACTCACACTGTCACTCACAGAGGTTTTTTTTTTTTTTTTTGGTTTGCTTGTTTGTTTGTTTAATAAGTTGACAATGGTCATTTTTAATACTATCCAACAATTACCATAAAATGACAATATAACAGGAGGCATATTACATGACTTACACATTATAAAATAAACACATTATAACTTATATGTACACATCATATAAACACAGGACTAAATGGAGCACCACTGATATTCATAACAGTTGAATGCAGACAATTTTACAATAGTTGTAAAAAGTATATTTATGATTCATAGTTATTTTCACTAAAAGCGAGCAACTATCCACTGGTAGCACTGTTATTGTAGTTTCATACAACTTCTACATTATATAAACCAAGAAGTATTTAAGAAAGAGGACTGTAAAATCTTTTAATTAAAATCTTTTACGTCTTTTAAATCTGTAAAATCTTTTTAATTTAATTTATTAGGTTATTAGGAAAATAAAATCCTGCTTCTTGTGACATTTTGGAGCGCAGGCATATGAGAAAGGTTAGAGATACAGTTATAAATTGTCACACTGGCTAAAGGTGATTCTTCATGCAGTGGACACAGAACAAAACAACCTGTAGATCCAGGAAGTGTAAATAAAATTTTGGATACATTTGGACATATCTCCAGTCCTGGGATAGGCCTTTTAGTCAAATGTGTATGTATTATTCTTGGATGGATGATATCCCTAGGGTTCTGGTTCTATATGTATTCCACGTAATGAAATGATTTTAATTATTTTATTAATTAATTCATTTATTTATTTTTTGCCATTATGAAAAGTCTTGCTTGTCTTTGAGCAGGAAGATTATCTTATAACATCTCTTCAGGCATATCTCCTGAACAATACAATTCCATTTCCAAAAATCCTATTTCTGTTCTGATACTACCTCTATATCCTGGGTTAAACCAGATATATTCTGCCATAGTCTCAGGGGATACTGCTTTCGTCATACTGTGTGTACCCAGTCTGGCGAGTTCCTGAACCCTAAATGAAAATGTAGTATTTGTAGAAAATCATGGTGTTTTTTCTGGACCCAGGGAACTTGGAAATGTTTGAGTTTTATGGAGTTCAGCAAGGCACAAAGTTAGTGGTCAGCATAGCGGCCGAGCTATTTCAAAGTGGCCTGGTTATTTAAAACTTGTTCAAACAAATAGAGTTACAAATATGACATTTATGGACAGCAAGACGTATGAGGTTTGGTTTTTGCAGTGTGTATAAATTAATGATGTTGTGTCACAACCAAACTTTTGGCATCATTTGAGTCTTTTAGTTACTGTTGAATTATAAGCTACTGTGCACATGCTGTGCATTGGGATTGCATCTCAAAAACAAATAACAAATTAGAATCTTTTCCACCAGTGTAAACATGAGAATCATCAGTCATCTATCAATGCTCTTCTTTAGCACTAGGCTTTGGTCCAAAGTCAGTATTTTCCAGTGTGAGGTAGCCATTATTTTACTTAAAGAAAAACACAACAACCTCACGAGTCTTTTTATAGGTTGTAATTCTATCCAGACATATGAGAAATTGTCAATAAAAAATGATGTCTGGCTTTCCACCAGACGTTCAAACCCACATCTAGATAGTCATCAAGCTATTGTGAATATTGTTGATGTAGCAACCATAAATCACTTAACTTTGAACGTTTGAAACCAGAATGTTCCAACTGCACTTAATAAGATGTAAAATCTCCTAACAGTCCATTAGAGCTTCGCATAGGATCCAGCTCCCTCTCTACTTACCAACAAACATATTGGCAGCTCTTCTCAGGGATCTTCTTCCCTGTTTTGCTAATTAACACTCATGAAACCTCCAGAAGGCTCAACAAAGCTTATTTTACAGCTCTATCTTACTCTTATATGTAGATCCACATCTGACTCCCTGGTGACTAATGCTGTACCAAACCCCACAGGCACCGTTAATGCATGTGCACTGCCACCAGTTCCATGTTAACTTGTATCTAAAACACCAAACATCTCAGCCATTCTAGCTTTATACTGCATTTCCCCAACATGTATGTGCTCTTTTCATGCATAACCACTGACCTGCTCCATAGGTTTCTTCTAAGAACTCTGTCAAACCCAGAGCTGGCCCTGAAAAATGTGGGGCCCTAGGCAAGATTTGGCTGGTGTCCCCAGAATAGGATATGCAGGGATGGAGTTCAAGTATTTCAAAAGTGCATCTGAAGAGAACAGAGGAGTACATGATTTGCCAAAATCTGTTCTCAAGTAAAATTTTTCTCAAGTAAAAACTTTAAAATAATAATTCATTGAACTGTAGCAACAGTAGTCATTTAAAATACTACTTAATTATAATAAAATCTAGCAAAAATAAACACAAAAAAATGAATTGCTTCATTTGATTTCATTTGAAATTCAAAACAAAACTGCAAAATCACAATCATTCAGGCAGCATATAATAAAATAAACAGAATGTAAAATAAAATACTACAGTAGGTTTAATTTAAACACAGTCCTAAACTTAAATATTATGCTCTGGATATTATGGTATATAATAAATATTTGGATTTTCTGCCATCACAGCTTTTTAAATAAATGCCAAACACAGTGTGTTTACTCTTTTTAAATGAAAAAGGGAATTATGCAACTTTTATTTACAGTAGTATAAATACCTTACACATTTATAAAGAGTTTAATTTCAGTAAAACTTGTTGCTGTTCTGGAGGGAGCATACTCGCACAATTTTAAGGTGCAACTGGAACCCAACAGGCCACTTGTGTCTTCATTATTACATTGTGGGTGGCACAGTGGCGCAGCAGGTAGTGTCGCAGTCACACAGCTCCAGGGACCTGGAGGTTTTGGGTTTGAGTCCTGCTCCATGTGACTGTCTGTGAGGAGTGTGGTGTGTTCTCTCTGTGCCTGCGTGGGTTTCCTCCGGGTGACTGTCTGTGAGGAGTGTGGTGTGTTCTCTCTGTGCCTGCGTGGGTTTCTTCCGGGTGACTGTCTGTGAGGAGTGTGGTGTGTTCTCCCTGTGTATGTGTGGGTTTCCTCCAGGTGCTTAGGTTTCCTCCCATGGTCCAAAAACACACATTGGTAGGTAGATTGGTGACTCAAATGTGTCCATAGGTGTGAGTGAGTGTGTTGCCCTGTGAAGGACTGGCGCCCCCTACATGATGTGTTCCTGCCTTGCGCCTAATGATTTTGGGTAGGCTCTGGACATACCACATTCCAACCCAACTGATAAGCAGTTTCAGACATTGAATGAATGAATTATTGCATTGTTTAGTTTTCCTTTCCACCTTAAGTAACACAGAAATGTGTTTACAGTTTCTGCTCCTTTTAAGGTGGAATTGAAAATTGGAATGAGCAGCAGGTATATTCATTCCAACATCACCTCCTTCTTTTTGTCATCTTTCTTCTTCTCTTTTTTCCTTCATGGGGCACCAGAAGGTTTCTGTTTTATTGGCATAGTCACTGTGTTCTTTGTTAATATGGTGTTCAGCAGATACACTTCACTGCATGAACAGAGAGAAGGGGGGCATGATGTTCCAAGTGATGGCACACATGCAATGGCATCACCCAAAACATATTAGGGCTCATATATTACCTATGAACTTATGAATTTGTGAGTTTGTTGTAATATTTATGACAAAAAAATCTAAAATACCCCCCAGCATTTGCTTAGCCTGCCTAATGGACCTTAGGTTTTGGCTTCTAAGGCCAAACTGCACAATCAAAGATATGGCAGACTTAGCTACAAATCCCCTAACACTTGTTTCTTCTGGTTGTATATGTGTCTACCACCCACATTCTCTCAGATGTCTGCGTACTTGTAATTATGTAATGTGTCATTAAATCACATGCGACGAGCAAAAATTCAGTGCCACCTGGAGAGTGAGACTCATCTTAACAAAATGCAGGCTGCCAAAAAAGAGACACAAGATGGAGCCGAGAAGCAAAAGACAATTACTTCGCTGTTGCAGAAAACAATCGAGAGTACAGAGGCTCTTCATTTGGAAACTGTGGAACTCGTTGAGGCATTTGCCAGTGCAAACATACCATTGGATATTATGGTATATTGGATATTGGATAGATTGGATAGTCCTACAAATCTGTAATGCAACGTCTCATGCCTTCAGTACATGTCACATGCAAAGCACGCATTAGTTCTCTGGTTAGCAAGCTATGGAAAGCACAATAATCTAGAGTCAGTAGTTGGTAAGCTATGTCAGAATAGCCTTGAAGCATTGCCCTAGCTGAAAACTATGCTATCTGCAACCCATCACACAAAAGACTGGACATAGAGTAGGACAACATGCACTGGTGCCTGAACCAGTGATTACATGGTGGAACTCGTGTTTCCAAGCTGTACAGTACTATGCAACTCATCTTTAATGAGTTTAAGTTTAAGTTTGTGGAGCAAAAGCTTGCACTGACACCCCAAACACAGGTATTGACTGAACTATTAAACCTCCTTTGCAATCCTTGCCTAAACAATGAGGTCCAGTTCATTTTCAAAAATGCTACCAAGCTAATGGACTTGATAATTTGGTTTGAATCCCAGCATGTTTTGATTCACAAAGCATTGAACATGTCATGGATTTGCAAACTTAACTTTGTTAAATGCAAGTGCCCATTTATAGTTTTTTGACCCTGCACATGTTCTGCTTTTGACGGTGGATGTAAACTCTCCTGACAAAAACTGTAGGTTCGAGTTTCCAATTTACAAACATCGCACAAGAGGCAGATACAACACTTTGAGTGTTGTGTTTCTGGAAGTCGTATGAGTCAAGTCATGTTATGCATTAGCTTTTGTTCTTTGTGCGAATGCTATATGTGTTTTTTAATGCTGTAAATGCAGCAATGTTCCTGAAAAGTCAGTGAAATTTCTGATTTTTGAAAAATGAGGTTGGTGAAACTCAGCATATTTTCTGTGAATTTAGGAGAGCCTTTGTGATAATGTACAAACAATGTTATAATGTTATAATCACAGAGATTATATGTTAGTGGAGTAACTTAACCTTAACTTTAAATACCAAACAGAATAGAGTTAAATTATTATAATTTAATAAGCATCTTAAGCAAATTATTATATATATATATATATACATATATATATATATATATATATATATATATATACTTGTAGGAGTAGAAATCTCCACAGAATAACGTCCTTTATCTTAACTAGAATTAGTTCATAGATTTTTTAAATGTATGCAACTTTTAAATATACATTAAATTTGTTATGTACACAGTTTCATAGTTATATACATAATGTACTTTTTATTTTATGTTCTATATCAGCAGGCTTTTTTTTTTTTTTACAGTAAGTTGATCACAAACTACAATACAATATTATATGTATATTACCCAGAATATCACTCCAGGTGTTTGAAAGATTGATATTATTTATATTAATTTATAAATAATACCTCTTAAGAAATACATATATAAACCTAAGGGCTCCATTCTGTAACAAAAGCCCATCCTTGTTCTGACATCATTAACTAACCATTTCTTGTCCTTATCTTGGGCTCCATACTGTCACTCCACTTAAAAGCCTTTGAGTAAACAGTGGCTAAAGTTGGTGTGTTGCTCTCTACCTCTCTATTTGAATGTGCTCAGACTTCAGTCTGGCCTTCAGAGCCTGTCGTGCCTTCCACAGCTCATCTCTGTGACGCCTGTCATCATTACCGTCTCTTCTTCCTGTCTGTAATTTTGCAGCATGGCTTCTAGTTAGCTAGCAAAGCTGCAGAGCAACGGTGCCGACTATTTCAGGTTCAGCATGCAAACCCAGGGCCATTCTGCAGTCTTCCCTGATGGACATATGTTTACAGACATTTACTCAAATGCGTACTCAAACATTTACATTTATTCAGAATCCAGATTATCGTCGATGACCAATAAAAAAAAATTGTATGTCTGTTTTCTGTCGATTTTTAGTTTGAGGCACTTTCATGATGAATGGATCAATAAAAATGCTTCAAAATGACTTGGAATAAAATATTTTTAATTGCCAATTTCACCAGCTATCTAGGTATCCCCAGTCATTAGTAAAAGCCTTTTATTGACTTTTCTTAGCACTATAAGAATGTGTTTTTTCTTAGTGTATTTTATGATAGAACCCATTGAGAAAAGAGTCATTATTGTAAGTGTGAACCATTGCTATCTACAGTCAAATGATTTGATTCCAAAATCCTGTTTGTCTGCATCATTGTGAAATAAGGTGTCGCCTGTTGAAGTACAGGGCTTTGCAAAACACTTCGGCTTAAAAAGAAGGACTCTAATTAGAAATCTCCGGTTTATCATCGTGTCAACGTTTGCACCCCCTTTGATGGCAACATCTAAGAGGAGCTGGTGTGATAGGTAACTTCTCACCAGCAATTACATCCAGGCTCTTAATTAAAGACACCTACACATACATCCCCATGGAAGCAGCCCTTACAGTGGATATCAATTTAAGATAGCGCCATATGCCCCTTCTGTCTGTCTTCCACCTGCATGAGGTTAATCAAAATTAAGTAATTAGAGGCTCAGTCGTCTCTTAAATAGAAACCACTTAAATGAAAGTTGAAACTGATGGAAAAACATCTGGAAACGCTAAAAGGTTTAGATAAGAAGAAAGGCTATTGGCCAACAGGTGGAGAGCCACATTGCTGCCTTCAAGACGATATGAAGAAAATACGCCTCATCTGGTTTCTTCTATCTTTATTAAGTCATGTGATGCCTCATCCAACATCTGTGTATCTAGATGTTTGAGCTACAGAAGAAAAAGAGAACATCAAGGGACAGGGGATTTTTTTTCTCCTCTAACATCCAATGCCATGTTGGATCCATTTCTTACCCTGTGACTCTTCTTTTCCAACATGAAAGACCCAAACTGCACCTCATCACTAATTCTTTTTGAAGGTAGGACACTGGATAAATTACATTGTAACTAGTGGATTCCAGAAGTGTGTAGAAATAATCACTGCAGTAAAAATAAATTGTCCCAGTTAAAAAGAAAGTACTTAAGCGCTGATTAAGATCAATTCTGTGCTGTGAAACTTCTTAGAACAAGTAGCAGCAGTCAGCACAGGAGCTGGAGTGAGCACCGTTCTGTTCTTCTGGTTTTGGAACATCCAAATCACAATCACAAAGCAGCACAGCAACACACCTCCATTAAATTAAGTACAGAAAAGGAACCGATTATATTAAATGTCCTATTAAATAAAATGCATTAAAGGGGCATATTCTGAAAAAGTAAATCCACTTTAGCTGTGGATTAATCAAATTAAATTAAATTCCATTTTATGTGTATAGTGCTTTTTACAACTGATGTCGCAAAGGAGCTTTACAGAATTAGTATTAGAATAAGAATTAGCACATTAATGTGCTGAGAGAACACCTAACATCCCGAAAAAAAGCAACAGTTTTCTGTTATCTATCTAAGTAAAAACATGGGGGGGACTAGTCCTTCTGATTTTGCTGTGTCTTATATAGATGACACTCCAATAAGAGAAGAGAATAAGATAGAACAAAGTGAAACTGACCATATATATATATATATATATATATCAGCATTTCTGCTCCTGGCCTCACATGCCTCACTGCTAGGCTCTGGAGTAAACATAGGCTCATTCACCCTTAAAGGCACTGAAACTGGTCGTTATGAACATGGCTATTTCGACAGAGTAAGAAATGTGTTGTGTTGTTTGATCCTTGTGGTATTTTGTCCAAAATATTTCACATGTATATTATTAAGTCTAAACTTGTGGACAATGGATATAATTCATTCGTTCATTCATTCATTCATTGTCTGTAACCGCTTATCCAGAGCCCACCCATAACCTCTGGGTGCAAGGCAGGATCACACCCTGGAGTGGGGAGGAGCTGTGTGACTGCGACACTACCTACTGCACCACCATGCCGCCCCTAATAATGGATATAATATGTTCATTAATTCTTTTTCTGTAACCCGGAATCACCGGGTGCAAGGTGGGAACACACCCTGAAAGGGGTGACTTTGCAGGGTGACACACACTCACACATTCACATATACTTTCAGGCAGTCAATCCATTTACCAACTTATGTTTTTTAGACCCTGGGAGGAAACCGAAGCCCCTAGAGGACACCCACATGGACATGGGGAGAACACATCAAACTCCTTGCACCAGGACCCAGGAGCTGTGTGGCAGTGACACATTATGTACCTGATTATGTTTCCTTCCTGTAGTTTCAGATTTGACTAAAAGACCATTCCCAATATTTGTATTATTGATACTTAATAAAGTCGGCCCTTTGTGGATGTACAGTGAAGGTTTGGGCCTGTCCCTTACTCTCGAAATTAGTTTAAAATTAAAAAGTTGTTTTCTTCTTGTGTAAAGTTATTTTAGAACAGTTTACAGTGCTGTTCTGTAGTTCTGTTTAAGGTGCATACAAGGGAGTTGGGAATGGCTTGAAAGACACAGCACCACCAGCGGACATGTTACAACAGGTGCACTGACACAAATTCTGAATTTTCTTTCCTACACTGTCAGAAAAATATACTGTAAAATGTTTTGCCACTCAAATTACAATCCGTGTAAGTATTTATTTAAAAGGTATAACATGGGTTTAAAGTCAAGTTGTGTTCCCTAAAGGGACATTACCTTCTCTTCTCCAGAAGGAGAGGTGAATATTTGTAACTGTTCATTATAGAACGTTGTTAAATTAATAATAAAATATAAGTCCTGGGCGTATGAAATCAAAACAATTAAAAAAATTACATACCACCGCAGTGACAGTTTTTCATAGAATGTGCAGACATTGCTTGTTACAGACTGCACTTTTGATACCTGATTTTTTGATACCTCAAGGGTGTTAAATGGGAGAGTCTCTCATTGCTGCAGAATCAACTTCTGCTCTTCTTATAAAGGGATTCATTAGATATAGGAATATTCCTGTGAGGTTTAAGGCATTCATTCATGAGAAAATTACTTTTACTGGTTCATTTACTGGTGTTTGGTTGATTAGTTCTGACTCACAACCACCAGTCAAAAGTTTTAGATGGAGCTCCATCCCTCTAAAGAACTCAGATCCACTACTCCACTAACTGGGCTTTATAGCCCTGCAGCCAAATGTTGTCACTGAGCATGTGCAGCTGCTCCAGAGCATCCTGTTTCATTGCGTTATACACAATAGGTGACCTAGAAACATTTATAAAAATAATATTCTTTGTATAATGATTAACTAACAATTCCATTACACCTTTAACGTCTAACAATCACTTAAAGCACTTTAATTTTAAAGTGTGAATTTTAAAGTATGTTTTACAGTCTAATATTTATTTACTGTCGAGTCCACCTGTGTTGATGGACTAGTTTATTCATGTGGAAAATATATATTTGTGTGAATCAAGTAAAATAAATGCATTTGTTTTTTCAGCATCGCTGAAGTAGCTTTCATAAAAGAAAGGACAATCACATTTCACAGACACGAGTGTCCAGGCCATGAGGTGACCTCAGCTGGATCCAGGGTGAAGCATGTGTCTTTAACGGCGCAGACGTTTTTATAGAGTAAATATTTAAGCGGCATTAATGTGTTTAGCTTCTTTCCTAAGTAAGTCTCAGAGGGAGCCCTCACTTACTTACTTTGTCGCAAAATAGCATTGCGCCACAGAGCCATTACACTGATCATCACTTCAAAGCTACCCAGGATTTTGAGGCTTTTGAGACTTTTGAGGTGGCCTGCAAACATTCACACTGCCCCCTTCCGAGGTACTTCAATTGCTGTTTTTATTGTACCCGGCATGGAAAGGGAAAATAAGAATAGGGAGAGAAAAAGAGAGGGAAATCCTCTCTTTGGAGGTTATGTTTGCAGATTAGTTATGAATGCCAGAAACATCCCTTAATGGCCCTCTTATTCCCTCGAGGGAAGAGCAGATCATATGGCTATGGGAAACCTGCTCTGGAATCTCAGAGATGTCCTCAAAGAATTAACCGTCTGACTGTAGAGCACGCCGGGGAGTTTTGAGTTTCTTTTCTGTGCCATTGTCGGGGATTCCTCACACAGATGTTTCTGGGCTCTAAGCTGTTGATGGTATTGACAAAAGCTTGGGGGACGGAGCACATGGAAGGAACAATTGCAACATGTATATCCTGTGCTTTGAAATGCCTACCCTGCTGCTTTGTCTCTTTTGACAGCTCCAAGCCCCTAGTTTCCAGTTACTCTGGAGGAAATGCCAAAAAAAAAAAAAAGAGGACAGTTGGTTCTCAAAGACGAGTAGCTTCCAGAAAGGAGAGCATGTTCTGAGTGGTGGGATTCGGTGCTATTTGTGATGGTTCTATACTGTCTTTGAACCTCTAAAAAACTACTACAGCAATCTTGGTAACCTCCAAATTTGTATTTCCAAAACTTTACTTAGAGAAGATAACAGCGTTCTAACCTCACAACATTGGTGAATAAAAAAGACTTGAGTTGTACAGAGTCCCTAAGGTGACATGGTGGTTGTTTTTAATGTGTCAAAATAATATATTGTGGCCAAAACACAATATTTTGAGACCACAAAATAATATTTTAAGGCCATGAAATACTATAACGATTCCACATTATAATATATTTTAGCTACTATAGGCCAAAAGGTATATAATTAGAAAGTTAATAATTATAAAATGATAATACATTGAGGGTAAAAGATCATATATTGTAGCCTCAAAAAAATTATTTTGTGGCTGCAGTATATTATTTTTGTGGCAAATGTACTAAAAAGGGGGGCTCCGTAGAGTTGAAGGCATGATTTTTTTTCCCACACAGATTATAGTATAGAAGGAATTTTCAGATTACATCAAAATGAAAAAAAAAATAAGAATAAATAAAATCAAATAAATGGATAAACATGGTTTTGTTGATATATTTGTTTATGGTAGTGGCGTTCCACTCCAGCAAGGGGTTATGCCAGACTATGTGCCCAAATCCAAAACTGAAAACCCTTTCTGATGCAACCCTTCAAACCTGGGACTGGCATCAGGAGAATTCAAGCACAACCCCACTTACTAGGCAGTGGATGCAGGGACAATTTACCAATCTCCACACAGGCATTGACCCAAGCTGAGGCATGATCCAAGGAACCACTGATTCTAGAGTGTAGTAATGGTCTCATGTGGTGATGATATGTAAATTTTGGACTTTTATAAATGTCCATATGTTGAAACATATGGTTTAAAGATAAATGTTTCAGTGTTAACCCATAAGAGCCCACATGTTGTAAGCAACGTACCACACACACACACCCTACACACACATTTTTGGCCATATTCTGTATTTATTTTGGGGTTAAAATCCCAGTGTAACATAAGTATAATAAATAAGTTGAATTTTAAACCTTTTGTATTGAAATGGGATCATAATGAGTCATGTGTAACATAGGACAGGTTGCTTATGCATTTGAATTATTAAAAATTTTGGAGTACACCCTTTTAGAAACAAAACGCGCTTTTAAAATAAGCATTTTTTGGTTCATATGTACACACAATGAAGTCATACGTAGACAAATTCACAAACTGTCATGTGGCTGCATCGAGGATGTTCAGTAAATGTCGCTTAGGGACTTAATGATAAAGTGAAGGGTAAACATGTGTAAGGAAATATACTGACCTTATAATGTACACCACACAACTTTTCATGTTCGTTTCTTACAACTTTGTGTTAAACTTTCCAATACCTCTGTAAAGTACGGACGCATATGTGTGGATTAAAACAGAAAAGTCTGTGTTTCATGTCATTTTTACGAGGACGAGTGAAATAAGAGTAGTATTAAATGCGTAATGTCCATGTAGGGTGTGTTTTATAAAAAGAAATTGAGGAATGACAGCAGTAATATAGGTGTAGAATTCATGTAGTGTGTTTTATAAGAGGAAATAGAGGACCAAAAAGTAGTATTAGAGGCATAAAGTCAGTGCAGTGTGTGTTTTATAAGAAGAAAGGAATACAAGACCGTATTAGAGGGGTAAAGTCTGTGTAGTGTGTGTTTTATGAGGAGAAAGAGTAAAATGTGGTATTACAGTTGTAATGTACGTGGTTTTTGTGTATGATGTGAGAAATAACAGCGGTATTGAAAGTGTTTGTGTTTCTACACAAAGAAAATGTTTAATGAGCTAAATTCAGCCTCGCATATAGCCACTTTCTTTATCGTGGAACAGAGAATTCACATAAAAGGCCGATGAATAACAACATTAACTTCATAAACTGACCCATTTAAGGAAGAAATAAATAGTTGAGAATAAGAAGTAAACATCTGCAGAAGTGCCATTTAAGGTGGAAGGGGGGAAATCGATAAGCAAAATACTGTAGCATCAGCCTCAGCTAGTGACACATTTAACACTAGAAGCGCCACGAGCTGGGGTTGACTGCTGTCTATGCTCAGGCCTCGTAGATTAAATAATCGTGATGCTTCTTATGTTAAGGTGTAAATGGGAATTCAAATATGAAAACAGGCATATACAGAAGCACAAACAATATGATTGAATATTTACATTGCACTGAACCAAGAGCTCAGTTTTGTTATTAAATATGTAAAAGACCAATTGCCCCAATGTATTCTTCAAATAAATACAGCTTTCAGATCAGTAGATCAAATATCATTACACTCTTTATTTAGAATAAAAATAGACATATATCAGACTCTATATGATTGTGAAAATCTGCATATATACATTTTACAATAACAAGGGAGAAGGTGTGATAATTCCTCAAAAATAGTTGACAAGAAATAAAAGACTTAAGTGCCAACTTCCTTATAGTATTTACAATACAGTAATGTACTGCAACCATCAAATGCCAAGTTCCACAGAGAAACATTTATATCTACTCTGCAATGTTGACACAAACTGTAGGTAGAAAGAGATAGAACAAGATTTATCAAAGTCCAGCTTCCACTGAATTTTTTCAGTTGTTTATTTCCCCTATTCCACTGGTCCCATTGTCCAGGAGATATCAGAAAATAAAAATCCTTGATATTAGAATCTCTGGCAAGTATGAAGACTTCGTGAAGACTTGCTGTGTTCTCCTTTTTGCATCCGGCAGGAGAGACCCTCCTCACAATCACATCGTTGGAAAATCTCCAGACCGTGGGTGCCTTTCCGTTTGTGTTTGGTGCACACCTGACCCTCTTTAAGAACGGGCTTGCAGATCTTGGACCAAAAATGGCGAGCACAACACAATCCCTCTGAACAGTCTGAAGATCGCAGGCAAGTCTCGCCCTCAAGACCTGGAAACACAGTTGAAAAAGAAAGTCAGGCCTGAGGTTACAGTTGGGGATGGAGTCCTATTACACAAATAGATCTGGCAGCATACCACTTTTCATGGAATCTTGCGTTTTGTCTAATAGTAACCCAAAAGAATACCAGACTTCACAATGTGATGTTCAAATTGAAGCACCTTACTTATCATGAGCGTTAAAGACTATTCTGACTCTACTACCACATTAGAAGGGGCATGATTACACCTTTGTTAATTGAACATAATACGAAAAGTCTGAAGACAAAAGTAGATGGAGTCAATAAAACCAATAAAATGTATGTAAAACTGTATTATAATGCAAAATGGTACAATTTAACGGTACACCCTCAGTTGCATTTTGCTACCTTCTTTTCAGTTTAAGGGGGATTTCTGTCCTCATACATGTACCTAAACGTCTACAAGTAACTTTAATAATCTTTACTGAGTGATTATAACATACCTAAGTGTGGCATTGAATCTAGTCCTAGACTATATATTTTTGTGAATGAGAATTCTCCAATGATGGAATGATGAGAAGTCCAGTACTATGCTTAAACCAACATATGTAGAGTTTAATAGGTTTAATGATGTACCTTTCAGGTTCTGAGGCAGACCCTGAGTTTCTGGCTTGGACTGCAGTACCACTGTGGCATTGTCTTCATGTAGAGTACTGACTGGCATAAGCTCTTCAACTCCAGCTTGTAGTGCAATGTCAGGATCATTTGGCTGGCATACCCCTGTAGAAAAATAAAACATTGTATACTATTTAATTTATAGTTTTAAGCAATGTGGTATTTGGCTTGACACCATATTTTTGTATAATTAATTTTATTCAATTTTATTTTCTATTATTAAGAGACACTCATCCATGTCTTGATTGAATATATTTTGTCACATGTAGCTTATAAAACCAGTAAAGAAATGTCTTTAAGATTATACCAATCCCTACTTTACAACCTGTAAAGTCAGCTCATAACGAGGCCTACTTTACACAATGTCTACTTTACACTTTACACGCATGATAATACACAGCCAATAACATATCTTTACACAATATCTCAGGTTGGATTGGGTTTATTCTTCTTTTATGCAGGATTTTCTGTTGTTATCAGAAGTGATACAGTGATTTTTGAATGCACTCCATATCCTTCGCTGAGTTTCATACACCTTTAAAAATGGTAGGACCACAAAATAGAATGCTGTGTAGTGAAGATTACACGTTCAGCTTCAGACAAACCTAGAGTTTTAGGTGGGAAAATAATCCACAATGTGATTGTGTCAGAAAGCACTTACCGTTGCTACAGTGGTTGCCAGGACAACACATAGCATCCCGGATGCAGCGCTTTCTCCTCTTCTTACACAGGAGGCATGTGCCCCGAGACCGGAAACAGAACTCGTCTTCAGCACACTGCTCATCCACCACGCAAATGAAAGGCTGAGAAACATGAAAACTATCAGTCAGCGAAACAATTCAACAATTCATAAGCTGCATAATGTGAAGATAGAGGCTAAAACATAAAAGAGAAGCAAAAACAAAGTCAGGGTAAGAAATCAGATTAAGTCAAGTCTGCATTTCACTCTGGGACAGACCAATCTTTCACTTCTGATGATTAAAGACTAATATTATTGTGATGTATTGTTTAAAGACAAAGAAAAAGTCCATCCAAGTCTTCACAGATTCAGCACAGAGACGGTGGTTTGTAAGTGTGATGTATCCATAATATAGGTAACTTAGCAGCTTACATTCAGTATTTATAGAAGCTTAAATTCACACTCAAGTTACCTGCAATTGAATTGCCTTCCAAAAACTTTTTTTAACATTTTAAAAAGTTTTTACAGTTACAAAAAAAAGACTCTTTGAATGTGCCTTGTTTTTATGTCAAAATGCTGCACAAAATTAATTCATCTACATCCAAATGTGTGTATATATATATATATATATATATATATATATATATATATATATATATATATATATATGAGAGAGAGAGAGAGAGAGAGAGAGAGAGAGAGAAAGAGAGAGAGAGCAATGAGCATGTTACATCTCTAGATACACATGCAAAAACAGCTGTCACTGTTGGACAAGCAAAACAAGACAGTTCCAGTGAAGTAAGTTACTTCAGCTCTTTGAATGGACCCTGGTCTCTATCCTCACCTGCATCGTGTCAGTGGCGAAGTTCTGACTGCCGTCATCCACGGGGAACAGCTGTGGACTTTCGCTGACCACAGTCGGCCCCGTGTTGACCACAGCTGGTCCCGTCTTGATGGCGTTGGAGTTGAATAAGGCGCTGACTGCAGCGGTGAGCTCCGAGAAGGCGAGCAAGGTTAGGCACAAGGCGGAGAAGATCGCGAACCGCATGGTGAGGTCAGGCAAGTCGCGGAAGGATACGAAGCCGGGGAATACTCCAGTGGGAGACGCTGTGTGGTTGGAGCTGTTAGAGCTCTCGGTGTCTGGAGCTGCTGAAGCGCAGTTTTCTGACCGCTCATGTGCTGGTGTTGTCCCCTTTATACTCGCACTAATGTTTGCGTACAATCTGATAGAGTGTGT